>NC_138513.1:20585965-21111845 GCF_964252035.2 Podarcis erhardii | reverse complement strand
AACGCCCTCCCATCAGTTGTCAAGGAAATAAATAACTGACTTTTAGAAGCTATCTGAAGGCAGCCCTGTTTAGGGAAGTTTTTAATGTTTGATGTTTTATTGTGTTTTTAATATTCCATTGAGAGCTGCCCAGAGTAGCTGGAGAAACCCAGCCAGATGGGTGGAGTATATCATCATCATCATCATCATCATTATTTTTGGCTGTGACCAGTGACAGGCCCAAGACCACCCAATGCACTTCATGGCTGAGTGGGGATTTCAACCAGGGTCTGTTTATCGTTAACCCAGTGTTCTGTTCCACCACACTAGGGTTCATCTCCCAACCCCATACAAAGCAGGATGAGGACGGTGGTGATTTAGCAACAGCATTACCTGATATACTGGTACATGCAGCGAGTGGATGACAACCTCCGTTGTTTACTGAGCAAATATTAACCTGGGTGCACACTTTCCCATCTCCTTCATAGCCTGGTTTGAATAAAACGGCAATTTTATCAAGTTGTGGTGTCATATGATAGCAAACATGTGTTTATACTGTCAAGCCGTTGAAAAGATGACAAAGAACAGTGACAAATGAAGCCAGAGGCAAATTTTCCCCAGTTTCATCATCCAAGGAAGGCTTGTTTGGGTCTCCTTGACATTAGCACAAAGCCTGTCTATTTTAATATAGCTTATAAATCAGCAGAAAGTTGGGCAATCCAAGTCTCATGAGCTGGACGATATCATCAGCCGTTGCACTTGGTTCTGCAGCAACTTCCCTAGATCTCTGCCATGTGACGGGTTCCTGTAACAGCCCCAGATGCAATGGGGCCGGAGTGGTTGGTGCAAGCCAGATGTAAGCTGACATCCCTGTGGAGCCAGGCTCCATTAAACTTTCCCAGAAACAAATCACTCAAAGGGGGGAAGGGAATGATAGGCTTCCTTCCCACGGAGTGCCATTTTCAGTTTCTATTCCTCAGTTTTTCCTGTCTTAAGTTTGGTTCTCTAGATTTCCTCCTCAGTTGGCAATTTTTTAAAAAATTAAATGTCCCCCTCAAAATCCACCAGCATTTTAGTGCTAATTTATCCTAAAACACATGTGTTTGTAAGGAATTGTTGCCTAAAACACACATTTTTGCAAAGCGATTTCCCTTAATAGAATGCATTTTGTATGTTACTTTTCACTGACGTATGTGTGTTTATGCACACTCTACTGCAATATATGCCTTTTTGCACACATTGCTTGGCTGGAAAACTTAGGAGAACATATCAAGGGGACAGGGAATGTTGTGCTTTGTAGATCTGGAAAAAGCAGTGGGGTGGATGCCCCCCCCCCCAACACACAACACAAGCTTAGCAGGTAAGAGGGAACTGGAAATGGCAACAGCAGAGTACATGTTTTATAGTGTCACAAAACTCCAGGGTACAAAAAGAACCTTAATAGCCACTTCACCTATCCTTGCTGGATCCTCTAGCAATGCTCGGTCATCCACATTACAGTGTGTGTCACAGGCAGAAAGCAAGCATGATGTGCCTTCATACCATTTCCTGGACCGCGTGCAAACAGAATCAAAGTGCTTCACATTTGTTGGATAAGCCAATGCATTTTTTCTCAGCTGTCCAACTGAATGCAGTGGGAATTGCAGCCTAAAATGCTCTCAGGAGACTCAGAGAAGTCCACTGCTTTCAAGTAAGGAAGGAAATTCACAGAGTTTTCTACCCAACCTGAACTGGGATAAAAGTCCTTTACAGTCTCAAAGACTGGGATCAGTTTTGCCCTGCATCACAATGGAATTTGCCTTCTTTGATAAAATCCCTATAAAACCTCACAGTCTCATAATAAATGACATTATTACAACCAGGTGAAGAAAAATATGGAAACTTTCCATTCATAATGTATTTGTATTTCTGCAGACAGCTGAAAGAGGGCAGGTTCCCAAAGAACAGGTTTGACCAATTTGCCAGATATTATGGAGTAGGTACAGCAGTATCAAGGTCTACAAAACAGCAAAGCTGAAACTGATTGAGAAATACAGAAGACCTCTATTGTTTACCTGGCGGGCAATAGCCGCAATGGAAGGAGCCCATGGTGTTGATGCACCGAACCATTGGGGCAGTTGAACAGCCTCCATTATCTATCTCACATTCGTCAATATCTTGGCAGGTGTAGCCGTTTCCTTGCCAACCTATGGAAACAGAAAGCTGCATGATACGGCTGGCCACTGTGATGGAGCAGATGGGCCTCTGGCCTGATGCAGCAGGACTCTTTCTATTTCCTTACTCACCTGATGGACAAGGACCGCAGGAGTAAGAGCCTGGATTGTTTTGGCACTGCACAGGAGGATCCAGAGAGCAGGGCGGTTTAGGGAGGCTACACTCATCGATGTCTGCAGTGCAGGCAGGACTCCCTGGCGGCGCCATCCAGCCAGCATCACAGATGCAGCTGTACTTGGGCTGCCAAGTTAAAACAGGGCCATCATGAACATGCCAGTGCAAATGCCACAAGAGGAACTGCTCCTAATAAACCTTTTGCACTATTGCTAATTTCAAGCCAGGCTTGCAGTCCCATGGTGATTTGCCTTTACAGAGCCCCATTTCAATTATGGTCTGTGTTCTTTCCCCAAGCTTGCTCTCCTCTACTAGCAGCAGAGGCTTAATGTGCTCCAGTTAAAGGGAACCTGTAATTTAATCATAATAAGCCAGAGAATGACCAGTAATCATGAAATCAGCCTAAATATAATTAAATTCAGCGAGCACAACCTGGTAGTGTATCCTAAGACTGATGCAAACATAACCATCTGCAAATAAACTTGGCTACTCTGTCTTTGGAATACTGTGGGTTGTTATGCTTTGGGGGAAATTCACAAAGAAAGGTTATTCATTCACTGATGAAATGCATTTAAAGGGATTATTTAAAGGGAAATGCTATTTAGGGATGGGGGCAGTTCTTTAACTCTCACGTGTACTTATTATGTAGTAGTATGTGCAGAAAATTGCCTCTGGGGACTGCGTGATCTCAAACAAACCCACCCTAGGAAAGATGCATACTGGTTGCTAGGGGAAAGGAAGGGCAAACTGCAGATATTCCAAGAACTAGAAAATAAAGCAGAAAAGTGCACTAAAGGGGAACAGAAAGCAGCAGTATTCCTATTGCCTGATGTCCAAACACCTGTTGCAGCTCTAACTCAGCGGATAAAAAAATGGGAGCAGCTAGGCTTGTTCATCTCACAGAAATGGTTCAGGAGGCTACATAACTTTCTTTCTAGGAGGGCTGGATCGGCTCTCTTTGCTTACCTGACCAGGCTGCTCCCTGTTTCCATCAACACAGAGCCCATGCCCACAGAGGAGAGCTGGAGATCTCCCTTGGCAGTCATCAAATTTGGACATGCAGTGAGGTCCATAAGTTTCTGGTGTACAGGAGCAGCTTTCAGAGGAAGGATGAAATAACATTGTAACACCCTTCCACATGTCTAAAGTCTGTCCTTAACCTGTCAAACATTAACCAGTTTCATGCTATGAGTTATGATGTCTTAATTTCTACACTTTTATCTGATCTGCAGCATCTCCTGCAAGTTCCAAAGACCTCAGGAGCCCATTCCACAGTAACAGTGTGGCAGCCTCTCTTCTGGAAAAGAGCTTTCCTGCTGAGATATGACAGGTGCCCTCTGAAAACAAATGAAGACGTTCCAACAGGTGATCCCAACAAGATAAATGGGCCTCTACCGTGGGTGCCTTTTTTTAAAAAAAAAATTAAAAATACATCTGCTAATTTTTGTGTTGATTTAGAAAAGTTTTTAGCTGTTTTGTGGTACATTGCCTTGAGATGTGTGCAGTGGCGTAGCGTGGGGGGTGCAGGGGGCCGGCCGCACCGGGCACAACATCTGGGGGTTAGGGTTAGGGGGTGCAAATCCACGGGTTAGGGGGCGCAAATCCACGGGTTAGGGGGTGCAAATTACTTGCCTTGCCCCGGGTGCTGACAACCCATGCTACGCCACTGGATGTGTGTGTAAAATGCAAGAATTAACAGTAAGAATGTCATGCTTTTTTAAAGTGAAGGAATTTATGAGTCATCAGAGTATTCTACGTGAGTTCCTTGACTTGCATCAAAGTTTTTCTCTACTTTGTAACATCTAGTTAACTTGGCTAGTGTTTGGATCTAGAGACTGCCTTGCTTTCATTAACCTAAAGCTATCCCCTCCATTTCCAGTGTTTCAACTGTAAGTGGTGTTCCTTTTGTAGCCAGAAAAAACACCCCCCCACACACACATTAGATGGAGCTATCAGCAGGTTTGGGGTGACTCCAAGGTCTGCAGAAGCACACAAATTCTTTAGGGGGGAAGACCTAAGGGGAGAAGCTCCTCAAAATAGTTCAATCAGGACTGAGCATACTCAATGTCAACAGAATGCTAGTGGTAGGGATGGAAAACTGAGAGGGGTAGATAGAAAAGAATGGCTGGAATCCTGAACAGCAGCAATCCTCAATGCAACATTTGGTTGCAGGTCCACATGCCATACAGAGAGAAAAAATAAAGAGTAGACAGGCAATCAGGGGATGAGTTATACTGAGAAATATTATGCAACTCTGCTTGGTTGCTAAACAACAACCCCACCTGTCTCCTTCTTGGTTAGTTGACTTTAACAATAACAACAGAACTAACCCTTAAGCTACACAGAGAATTATCTCTGCTGTTGCACTCCCAACAAACTGCAAACAGGCAAAACACTGTGCCAAATTGAATAAGAGTAAAACAGTTGTAATCCCCTCCCTGGTCTGGGAGCCAGTACCATCACATGTTTGCACTAAGACATGATTTGGCTTAGCGTTCCATGCAAACAAGGTCGCTATATAAAGCAAATGAAGCTTTTTAACTATACATTTACAGTTACATTTCATTGTACGTGCAACTGTATATGCACAGATCCCCGTTTCACTGGTAGCCAGAAGTCCAGATTATTAACTTTTCAGAGTGTTCCACGTTCCATTAGCTGGTTGACTTGATACATTAAAAGCAAGCAAAGCTAGGTTACTGAGCGCAGCCTCCAGTGAAGTGGTACTGATTAACTCAGATTTCAAAGCTTTAATGCTTGACTACCCCCTTCCCAACTGTAATAAAGCAATGGCTTGTCTTTTAACAGATTGTTGATTTCAGACAGTGGGACTTATTTCCTGGAAAAACGTGTTTAGAATCAGAGCGCTAGACTCTGTAAGCACAAAGCATCTTCCAGCCTTCTGCCAATCTGGGGAAGATAAAACAAATCGCACGGTTTAGAAGAAAAAGAACATTTGGTTGGCACTTCACAAAAGTGACCACAAGTCTCAGTGATTAGTCACACAGACTTCAAAACACCAAGTCCTGCACTGATAGAACTCCCTGAGGTGGTATAAAATGATATTATATTTTATCTATTTGAATAAGATATTAATTTATTACTACCATCATGCTGTCCAGATCAAAGCTTTAGAAACCAGAATGTTCAAAAAGATCAGCTCCATAACAATCTCAACAGAGCAATGAATGAAGGAATTGTTGGTCACTGTTTTCCATTTCTGGTCATTAGTTTTTTCTGAAACATTGCTTTGAATTGAAATGTGACCCAGTTAAGAAAATGCCAGATAGAAAGCAAGAATAACATTTTCTTAACTAGGACGATGAGCTCTTTGATATCATCCCTATGTACTTTTTGGTGGACAAAACATTTTAAGAGTGTCACCACTGCCATCATTCTGCCCGGACACTGAGGTCCAGCGCTGAGGGCCTTTTGGGGATTCCATTACTGCGAGAAGCGAAGTTACAGGGAACCAGACAGAGGGCTTTCTCGGTAGTGGTGCCCGCCCTGTGGAACACCCTCCCACCAGATGTCAAGGAAAAAACAACTACCAGTCTTTCAGGAGACATCTGAAGGCAGCCCTGTTTAGGGAAGCTTTTAATATCTGAAGGACTATTGTATTTTAATATTTTGTTGGAAGCTTCCCAGAGTGGCTGGGGAAACCCAGCCAGATGGGTGGGGTATAAATAATAAATTATGATGATGATGATGATGATGATCTCATTTATTTTCAAATAGGGCATTTCATGTGTTGAATCTGATGAAACAGGCTGTACTCCAGGTGAACAAATGAAGCTGACATACTAGGTAAAAGGTAAAAGTAAAGGATCTCTGGATGGTTAAGTGCTGTTGCAGGAGGAAATGGGATGTTCCAGTTTTTCTGGGACACTTGGAAGTCATTCAAGTTGGTAGCCATCATTTCTCGCTGTGGAACCAAATTCCAGGATTTATCTATGTGCTATGTGAAGTGCTTTCCTTCTCTACCCACCCACCTTCTCCGTCTCTCACACACGGTGGAACAGGAGGCAATTCTCAGAGGGTCTGATTGGCAAGCAAGAGAGAACTCACAGAGTGAGATGGGTGACACTTCAGGAAGGTTCTTGTTTTTAATCTTATGTGTGCACAGACAAAGAAGTGGACTAAAGAATAATCAAATCAAAATCAAGAGTTGCCCTGAACTAATTTGTGTAAAAGCTTGCAAGCTTTCCAAAGCACAAGGAATGCCAAGCAAATATTTGCAGAGGAAGGGATTTTGTGTGTGTTGTTATTCCAAAACCAAAATGCTTTGCAGAGAACTCTGGCCTGCGGTACCATTGAGAAAGCTTTGTCAGGAAATTATGGGTGTTTTTACCAGCTAGCCATTTTTTAAGGAGCAGGACCTTAAAACAAGCCTAAGCTAGGAGGGCTGCATGAAATGTCAGCATGGGAAGGGCCAGAGGTAAAAGGGGGTGGAGCAATGAACTTAAAATGTGAACAGTAGGCTAGTTTTGCACACACACACATATATATACACACACCCACACCCTCCCTATCCTTCTCCAGGCAAGCAATATGTATAATCAGAGTTCAAATACATATATTCCAGCCAGGAAAAAACCTGTAGTATATTTGCTCTCTTGGCTTACCATACTGGGAACTGCTGAATCAGCTCTCAGGCAGTGTGTAGTTTAGGTTTAGTTCTTCATCGCAAGCAACAACCTGCAGCATCGTTTGTTCCCTCCATAAACTGTTTTATATTGAAAAGAGTTGTTATGAATTCCCTGAGTGGCCTCTTCTTTGTGATACTTTTTTAAACCACTCAAGGACGGGACTGACTCCAGCTACAAAAGCTGCTGCTAAAGGTGGGCAGCAGCAGCAGGCTGTTGATATGTCTTCCCATTAATCATGGGTCCTTTCCACACTTTTTCTGTGCGTTTCTTGCTCATTTTCTTAACCACAAAAGTCTGCTTTTGTTGTTTTAGAAGTGGATTTATTGCGGCAGACCATTGTTTAATCTGCTTTTGTTGCACAAGCCTAAATTTCCAGTATCCACTTGAATTCCTCCTGCAAATTGTGGCGATCTAGAGGCAGTCTTTATTGTTGTATCTTGCATGTTCGTAGCACTCAGCAAAACTATAACAGACATCCTCCTAAGGACATTAGCAGGAGTTACTTACCTGTAACTACCTGGGGTATTTACACATGTTGCCCCATTCTGGCAGCCTAGAGGTGTCCCAGCATAAATCTGACATTCATTAACGTCGACAGAGCAGAATGGCCCCTGAAAACAGAGCGAAATTGAGCTTATTTCCTGAGTAAAACAGACACACAATGGGGTCCGCAGAGCCGATGTGATGATATAGAATTTCAAAAGATTGTAACGCAGCATCTGGTTGGCTTGCGGCAATACTGCCCTTCACAAACACTAAAACAAAACTCAGTTGTTCAGATCTCCCCTGCTTGTCCATGGAAATATAGCATGCTTTTATTTAATTTAAAGCATGGGGCCATTATAGTAGAAGCATGGAGCTTCTCCTTGGGGAGTGAAATCATGCACCATTAGCCCTCCAGCTCCTGATGCCAAATATGCAAAGGAGCACATGCTCTGCTCAAGGGGTTAATCTTTAGAGATCCATTTGTGTGCTGCCATAAACACAATACATCCTACTAATACAAGAGGTTCAGTTAAGCATCCATACTTGCCTCCCCCCTTCCTCTGCATGAATAAAATTTTAATTTTGGAACTTGCGAAACCCATGAATAAGATGATCAATGTTTAAATGAAAACCATTTCCACCTATGGTGCATTCCTCATCTGACAGCAACACAGCACAGAAAAAATGAAAAGGGTCTCTCTCTCTCTCTCTCTCTCTCTCTCTCTCTCTCTCTGTGTGTGTGTTTGTGTGTGTGTTTGTGTGTGTGTGTGTGTTTGTGTATTATTATTTCTAACGGATTTGTCCTGCCTTTGCTTTCTTTGCTTTCCTCTCTTTACTTTTGTTGTTCTTGTCCTTTCCTTTCTTTTTCTGATATTTCTGACTTCATTTTTTCTAGATATTATTTCGTTGTACTGTATTGTAAAACTTTAATTAAAAAATCTGCAAAAAGAAATAAAAAATACAGTAAATATTAAAAACTATTGGACTGAATCACACATTAATGCTTCAGTAGGATTGTGTTATTGCAAATTTTAATGATGGGTGTTTATATTTTGCTTTTGTGTAAGTGGTTTGTTTTTATTTATTTTTACTTTGTAAATGGCTTATTCATCCAGCAAGGCTCTTCTTCTTGTGTACTAAGTTGCTTAGCTAAAACATTGGCTCAGCTAACTCAGTACAGTGGTACCTCGGGTTAAGAACTTAATTTGTTCTGGAGGTCCGTTCTTAACCTGAAACTGTTCTTAACCTGAGGTACCACTTTAGCTAATGGGGCCTCCTGCTACCGCCACACCGCCGCTGCACAATTTCTGTTCTCATCCTGAAACAAAGTTCTTAACCCGAGGTACTATTTCTGGGTTAGCGGGGTCTGTAACCTGAAGCGTCTGTAACCCGAGGCACCACCGTACACTCACTGACACTGGTTTTCCAGGGGTTCAGATGGAGAACATTCACAGCCCTTACCTGGCGATGCTAGGGATTGAATGTGTGGCCTTCTGCAGATGCCCTATCACTGAACTACAGCCCTTCCCCTAATCGATAACACCATGTTTATATCCCTAAATGCTTCTGTAAGCAATGCATTGATTGGGTCCTTTGCAGATGATGGCAGTAGCAGTGATTGAACTTTACATATTGCATCAATAGGAAGTTGTTGAGCGACTACCTTACCCGCCAGTTGTTGGGGCAAAGACAGAAGAAGGCATCTAGCAAATCAATGCAGGTTCCAGAATTCTGGCAGGGATTGCTGCTACAGGCTTTTCTCAGGATGGTCTGGCACAAAACAAGGGCAAAAATAAACCCAGTCAGTTAGTGTTTATGACTTCATTGGCACAGTCTTTCTTAAATAACCTTCATAGTGTGTAGAGGACTTGGCTCTGTTTAGGTGCTCGCAAACAGCCAATTCGGAGAATAAACTTAATGGGTGCATAACAAAAGCTCTCCTTTTGCTTTGTCAATAGAAAACCTACAGTATTTCTCAGAAATAAGCATTAAAGTTTATTTACGAGGGCTGTCTGCTGACCCCAGCTGAACCCTGGATGCCTACATGAATTGGGCTGATTTGGGTCAACCAAGGATTCAGTCACAGGGTTGAGCCAGCCCTGGAACACCTGGTATCAGATCAGATTTACTCGGAGTGATCCAGGACTTTCAAAAGGGAGGCAGGAGGGTAGCAAGCAGAGGGGAGAAGGAGGTCCACACAACTATCCTGGATTGTGCCCTGCATCGGATTAGGGTTTGCACCCAGCCCTGATATCTTCATTCCATCAACACCACTTCACCTTTTGGGTTTTTTTTTTTTAAGATACATTCATGCGTAGCCCAGGATTGAGCACAATTTATCCTTCTTGCCCCACTACTAAGATTTCTGACTACAGAACACTTTGTTTTCTTCCATAAAAGTACTCACCTGCTCAAGGCTTTGAAGTCTGCCTTCGATATTCACAATCTACAACAGAAATATAAAGACAAACATTTGGGAATAACAGCTAGACATCCCTGGAATAATAGCTAGGCATTATAATCAAGCATAATGGGCAGGCTAAGAAGAAAGGGTGGAATTTCAAAGAGAATATATTTTCAGTCCTGTTGTGTTCTCTGCACCACCACAAGCCGTGAAGAAGGTCCCTGGGCAGGGCTGTCCAGATCTGGTTTCATTGGATGAGATTCATGGCACCTTCATAGCATCTGCTTTATTTGCAAAACAGCCCATACTCCTACAAGACAGCAGACCCATTGTCCCACATCAGAACCCCAGAGAGATCTTGTACCCTTAAGATGCCAGGACTGGGCTCACAGATCTTTCTCTTCCAAAAAGTTTTTCACACCCACCCACACCCCTCTTCTCCAAGCTCTGATGAAGAATCATCACCTTCCAAGCACTCAGGAAAACGCCAGGCAAAAACATTCCTCTTTACCCAGGCCTATATGTCTATTTAATAATCTATGGCCTGTGAAAGTGTGTTGTGGGGGGGCTGCTATTATTATGATTGTTTTACTATTAGGCTGTCTGTCTGTATGCTTTTTACTATGCTTTTATAAGGTTTTTCTTGTTGAAGTTCTGTGTTTCTTTCTTTTTTTATAAATTTTGATTGGAAATTTTATTTACAACATAACATAAACCCCCCACCCCCCAATACAGAAATCCACCCTCATTAAACGTGAAAATAACATACAATAAGCATAACATACAACAGTACAAACAACCAAATAAAAGACTTCCTTTATTCTGTATCTGGCCTCCTTATTTAATTCTTATAAACTGTTTCCCTTATGAATAATTATTAAGGTTTTTCTAATTATAACTTAAATATCCACAAAGTCTCCTGCAGACATTAATCGAAACAAGTCCAGGTATGTATTTTAGGGCACAGTTTTGTGAAGTATTCTCTGCATTTTCCCCATGCTTTTTGAAACTCTTGCCTCTGTTAATCTAGCCAATTCAATATAGTCTAACAGTTTGTCTTGCCATTCCTTTTTTGATGTTTTGTGTTTCTAATGTTGTATACCACCCTGAGACCTTTCCATAAAGGGCAGTATATAAATTGAATAAATAAGAATATAAGAAGCAGGAAATTATCAAACTAAATAGAAATTATTGTCAAATTAAAAAGAAAATACTTCCAAACTTCCAAACATACTTCCAGCAATGTGATACGAAGTAGCTGACATTAAAGCTTAAAGAACATTCTCCTTCAGTTTACAAAACATGGTTTCATTTTTGTTAGTCAGTAGCAATCATGAACACCCATTCCTTGATTCCCAAGACGGTTACACTCTATGGTTCTTTGTCATGTAACCTAAATCAGTGATTAGTGAAAGAAACTTATTTGTCTCTAGTCATTTTTTGAGTCTATTTCATGAAGTTATGTAAAACTCTGTAAAAAAAAAAAAGACCAACAAACTCTTATATTTGCTTCTGAATAAGTTCTTAGTCTATGAAATGTTTTCTGAAGGCCTACAACAGCCAAAGCCACTTACATCAAGAATGAATTGACCATTGAATGTTTTCAAAAACAAGCCTAAAGAGATTGAAATGCTCTAATTCAGAATTTTATGTTTCTGCTCCCGCTATCTATATAGAGATACAGTTTTGTATATTGAATACAGAGCATTTTTAAAAAAGAAAAACATGATACAGAACTGTGCTTGTGTGATCTTCTAAACTTGAAGCAAAAACTCCAGACCCCAGGATTGTGGGTTAAGCATTAAAGTACACATTTTATGTTTTCATATTTATGAAGGTATACATAGCATTTTCCAAAAACCAATACAAGTTAAGTTAACTAAAGATCCCGAAGCTGCCAAAGTAATTTTAAAATTTGCTTAAAATAGAAAACAAAATGAAATATACTTAGATAACTACAGATCAATATCAATGCTGCAAATGAAGCTAATGATTAATCCAAAAATAGCAAGATGGGGGCCAATCCCTCTGGTCTATGTACAGAAGTTGAACAGACTGGAAGCTGAATCCTATTTCAACAGTGGGGCAATGTACTCCAACCACAACAGGCTCACTTGCGGGGTGCAGGCACTGGCAGAGGAAGAGGGGAGCAGAGGGAACGCACCGCCCCCGGCAGCGCAATCCCGGTAGGGTGCCATCGTGGCTGCTCCCCGCCTGCGCTGGGCACCACGCCCCTGTGGGCAGTGTGCCATGTCCCCAGGGCGCACACCACACCCCTGCAGGCACCACGCCACACCCCCAGGATGCACGCCACTACCCTGCAGGCATCACGCCACACCACACTCCCAGGACGCGTGCCACGCCCCTGCAGGCAGTGCGCCACGCCCCCAGGACACACACCATGCTCCCCAGGATGTGCGCCAGCCACGCCCCCGCCTACTCTCTGCCCCCCACCCCGGTGTTGGAACATGAAGCTCTGCCACTGGGTGCAGGACAGACCACATGGCGCGCACAGGCCAACCCACTGAATGTATGTGTGCAGACACCACAGCCTACTTTGCTTGAGAGCCAAACTTGCTTACATCCATGGTGACTGGCTGGTTTCCAACCTCCACTTTCCTGTCTGCCTTGCTTGGACTCTGAGAAAGGTATCCTTCTTGGAGCCCGACATTTGCGGTGAGGTAGCACAGAAAATGTAGTTTGCCAGGGCATACTACATACAAAAAAGCATAGTTGAAAAAAATAAATAAAAATTAAGCTGATTCTATATACCTAAGTTTTAACACAATCTTTCTAGCCACGGCAGCAAATCACAGTGGTGGTACTAATACTTCTCCCACCACCCTGTTCCAAATGCCCAGCTCAGACAGGTGCCTGTTCTGGACCCAGAAGTGGTGGCGAAACCATCGGTTCTGCTGCCATCACAACAGCGAAGAATATGGGTGGTGGTCAACTAAGTCTTAGAGTAGACTCGTTTAAATTAATGAAGATAACTTAGGCTCATGTTCATTAATTTCAGAGGGTCTCTTCTAAGTAAAACTTAGCTGAAAACTACCTTACACTTCTTCTTTTTTAAGAAAAAATGAAGAGGGGGGTCAGAGGAGAAGGAGAAGGAGCAGCAAGGGAAGAGGGGAACTGGAGCGCAACTGCCACAGAGGTATTGGTGGTGCATTTGGGGAGGGGGTCAGCCGCACAGAGGCATCAGCAGCACTCTGCTGATGATCGCCTGACGTCTAGCACCAGTCCTGAATGGACAAGAAAGCATCAGTTTACAGCGATGACTCAGCACAATAGTGAAGATGATTCTTTCCTCACTTATTCCGTCATTATCTTAATCGTTATGCTTTGCCTTTGACACTTCATGAACAGAGCTGACCAAAGAGATTTTCCTGCCTGTGCCTCTCTTTCCCCTACTAGGGCTGCCACTTTAATAATCTTGTTGCACCAGTCAGACACCTAGTTCCAGGATTTACTGTTTGCACAGTCCCCTCTGAAGGAGATGAATTTATCCTGCTGCATTGCAGGAACCACCTCCCCATGTGTATTTTTTTTTTAAAGGCACAAGACAGTAGAAATTGAACAGCTGCAGTGGTCCTTAATTTCAACAGGAAAAAGTTGAGTAACTTTCTCCCATTAAAATCAGCAGGATTTACAATAGCTTTAGTGCAGAATTATGCACCACCTGAACAAAGCATGTCATGGGATTTTACATTTGGATCTGCACTGTCAACTTCCATCTGTCTAGCTAAAACTTGTGATTTGCCTGGAAAGCAAGCAAATTTCAGTGCTGGGTGTATGATTAATAATGATATAAGAAACAGGGGTTTTATTTTCAAATTCAACCAGCTCTGATAACTCTTTGCTAGCAGTTCTTGCACACATTATGTGCTGTTTTTAACGAAAACAACACTCCAAACTAGGCTTGCACGAGTGATTGTGGCAGTAGGTTGGTAAAAAGCATGGAGCTGGAGAAAAAAAAATCCATAGAAATAGGATTTGGCCCAGTACCCAGTGAAATCAGTATATGTCTTTTTATAGAACAAACAGATACAATGATTTTTGAAAATAGGTATTGTGAGCACTGTCTATGTGGTTTAAAGTGCAGAATTCTCAACTAGGATATGAAACTTTATTACAGTTATATCCCACTATTTCCTCCAAGAATTTTGAGACAGTATAGATGGCTTCCTCACTGCCCCATTTCATCCTCACAGTAATCCTGTAAGGTAAGTTGGGCTGAAAAATAGGAATGAGCCCAAGGTTGTGCAATGAACTTCATGGCTGAGTGGAAATTTGGAAAGGTCATTTCCTGACATTCCAACTACTACATCACTCTTATGGCAAAAGGCTGACTTTTTTTCTTCACATGGTGAAGAGCTGAAAATATCTTTGTGTATAACTTTATAGAAAATAAGACTTACCTTAGAATGAAGCTGTGTGATCTGACTGGAAATATTTTGAGGGATACCAGCGATTCTTTTCAGTTCCAGAATCTCATCTTTATTCTTTCTGATCTAAATTTTAAAAGAAATTGACAGTGCTTTAAAGTGCAGGGAATGTACTCAGTTTTCAGAGATGTTGTGAGAAATCCAAAAGGGAGATAGATACAGAACACTGTTGGATGATGGAGGGAGGCCTACAAAGCACCATCCAACTGCCTTAGGAACTCCACTCCAGATTTGTGTAGGGTTTACTCCTTAGCCTTTTCTTCTCCCGAAGATATCCTGCAAGGCTGTGGAGGTTTAAGACCAGAGTTTTCCTTCTCCTAGATGGGCTACTGCCCCAGGATGACAAGCCCCATCTGCCCCTCACTTCCCTCTACAGAACATGCTGAAACCGCCTTCTTGACTGTTGGACCCACTATTGGTCTCGCCTGCCCAACCCACCCAACCTGCATCTTCACACGCAGGGGACGTCCCTAACTCCCTGAGGGTTTGATACCCTTTGGCTACCCTCACCTGGTTCAGCTGGCAAGTCGAAACCACTTCCCAGGGTGTGGCCACTGTCACGTGCTTCTAGGAGCCACAGGTGAGAGCTGAGTGCCGGGTAGGGACCAAAGGTAGACAAACTACCGCAGAAGGAGCATGATGTGTGCCCCACCAGAAGTAGTACCCCTCCCCTAACACCCTATACACCCCATAGAAGCAGTGTATAAATTTTGGCATATAAAAAGTAAATACATACATTACTTTCTGCTTGGTTGCAAGCAAGTGGGGGCAAGTAAGGGAATAAGAGCAACAATGAGGTCGAGGGGTTCTCACAAAATAGGGGGTGAAAGGGCGATGACACCAATTCTAGCTTTGCACATCAATTGTACACATACAAAAGCCCACCCTGGGATCAAAAGGTCTTACAAGGCCACAGTATATTTCAGCTGTTGTTGCCACATGCTAACCCTGACGTCACTTCTATTATATGATGTTGTTATTATAAAGTTCATTTAGATAAGGCATAAATTATATACTATAAAAGCTTATCTTTTAATTTTTATATAAACTCTCGATTTATGGCCCTGTAATCAGCCACAATCATCTCCAGCAGCTATTAAGTGAAGTAAAATAAATAAATAAATAAAATTCTTTAGACAAATGGGAGAAGATCAGAATAAGATCGAAGCAGGAGTAGATGCTGGATTTGTGGGCTTGAATGTTTTGAAGAGCTCTGAACCCACTTAGTTTGGAAGAAGCCACGTGACTATAGCACTTGATTTTTCCTGGTTTTATGAAAAGGGGGAAACCAAGGATACCATGAAGAGAGGCTGACATGAGCTAAAGAACTCCAGAAGCACTCGTGGCCTGGACTGTCCCCATAGCAACGAAAAGACCTCATATCACAACTGTGTTTTCCACATGGCCCAATTACTTTTGCAGAAAGGCATGCACCGTGTGGGATAGTCGAGTCCAGAGCTGGATTGATTGAAGTGGTCTAACTCACAACAGACGGAAGTGTTCCATCAACATTGTCAATACAACAGTGAAAGAAAATTGCACTATCTGCCAATTAGCTACCGAAACCAAATTCAAAGTATAAAGTACTATACAGCTTGGAACTATACAGCCTCACCCCTTAACTACTTAATCACTGTGCTGATAGCTCAGTGGGTTAGATTGTGGTGCTGATAATGCCAGGGTTGAAGGTTTGATCCCTGTATGGGATAGCTGCATATCCCTGCATTGCAGGGGGTTGGCCTAGATGATCTTCAGGATCCCTTCCAACTCTGATAACATCTTATTGGGAGCTCTGTTCCATATGAAATAGGAATCAGGCACTTTGGAATTCCCTCCCATTCCGTATCTGACAGGTACCACCTCTGTTGTCATTTTGGTGACTATCCAATACCTTCCTTTTTCAACAAGCCATTTAAGTGGATGCAATCTGTGGTGCAGACTTTTATCCCAGTGTCTATCAGTATTAGCTCTGAAATTATTGTAATATATCATTTTATTGTTGATGCTTTGATTGCTATTCATTTGGGATGTTTTATGGGAAGTGATTCATAAATTAAGTTAATGAAATAAACAAATACAGTTGATGCCTGAAATTATGGTGGCGCTAGGCACCACTGTATACTCAAATCATTTTGGCTGACCTCCCCTCCCCTTCCTCTGTGCCAGATTATTGCCTGTGAGCTCCTCGGGACAGGGACCTATCTTGTGAAACTCTATGCGCCCTGATGGCTCTGTGTAACTCCATACTGATTGACTATAACTCTTTGCATCCCAAAGCCATTTGAAGGACACCAATGAACCAAATAAAACCACACAAAAGATTACCTGGATCAAAGTCTCCACAAGGTCTTCTTCGTTAACTTTTATTCTGCCCTGCGATCCGGTTCTGAATTCAATATTTTTGGCAGAGCCAGTATGGAACACTAAATTGCCCCTTTCAGAGGACAAGCGAGGCCTGGTGCATTGAAAAGGAAGAAGATTTCACGTGGTGTTAAATTTGCCAGAGATATAATGAAGCTGCTTGATCTATGCTCTGTCTGAGCAAGCCAGGTTGCAGGTTAACACCCCAAGAATGATACTTACTGATCCTGATTGATGCCCCTTTTTGCTCTCTTTTTCTCAGTAGATTCAGATCCATAGTTGAATCCAGAAATAATCAGGAATGTCACCAAAGCCCTCCGAAGAGAGCCTGGACTCAACATTCCTCCCCGCAAGTCTTCCTGGACTGTGCAGTGGGTTAAAGTGAAATCTGCACTATCTTCAAGGATTAACCCAGTGTCAGGTGTACTTTGCCCTGACAGGACTCTTTGCATATTCACAGAGATGCTTATTCAGCTCTTTCCCCCTTCTGACCCATCCATAACTTAGTTAAGAGAGAAAAGGGAGATTTCATATGCCAGGAGTGACAATATGCTTGGTGAGTAGGTTTGAAAGAGCAGTTCCTGGGACATGTCAGCAGGTACTTCTTACTGGGCAATGCTTCTCTATCTTCCAATACTTCTCCCTGGACTGGTAATCTTAGTGTGTGCATCCTGAGGGTGCCATGTAACTGCATTTTGGTTTTACCCGCCTTGAACCCTTTCCATAGTCCCAGCAATAATGGAAACACGGCTGAAGATTCAGCCATGTGCACAATATAAAATCACAATATAAAAAACAGAAAATACATAATAAATACAGTGGTTCGGTTCCTCGGGTTAACTACTTAATTCGTTCTGGAGGTCCGTTCTTAACCTGAAACTGTTCTTAACCTGAAGCACCACTTTTGCTAATGGGGCCTCCTGCTGCTGCCGCGCCGCTGGAGCACAATTTCTGTTCTCATCCTGAAGCATAGTTCTTAACCTGAAGCACTATTTCTGGATTAGTGGAGTCTGTAACCTGAAGCGTCTGTAACCTGAAGTGTATGTAACCTGAGGTACCACTGTAAAAAAAACAAAGGCTACCCAATGATCCCCACCTTCCACAACACATTTTAAAAGGGCATCAATCAGTCAAAGGCCTGAGAGGAACATTTTTGCCTGGCGCCTAAAGGTGTATACCTCCCTGAGGAGGGCATTCCACAAATGGGGAGCCACTGCAGAAAAGGCCCATTCTCATGTGGCCACCCTCCTGACCTCTCGTGGAGGAGGCACATGAAGAAGGGACTCAGAAGATGATCTCAGGAGCAGGCAGGTTCATATGGGGATAGGTGATCCTTGAGGTATTACGGTCCTGAGCCATTTAAGACTTTATGGGTCAAAACCAGCACTTTGATTTGGGCATGGAGATATCCCCACCACAGTAGATGACTCTTCCCACTCAGTTTGTTCGTGTTGGCTCAGCCTCTCCTACACTGAGCCCTCCCCCTTTAAACTCACAATGATCCCACTTACAATGATAATTAATAGCAACTACCCATAATTTCAAGATGCTGTGATGGTGCATTTGATCCTGTCTGAGAACATTTCCATCTCTTTTAGATATTTCCCGTTGTTCTTTTTCTACAGTTATTAACTAGTAAACACTGTTCATTCACAGAAGTGGGTATGTCTGCCAAATCCACAGCTTTTAAGGGTGAAACAAAGGTCACCAATTGGTGCCACCAATCCTTTATCTGTGTATCTGCACGCCCTTATTATCTGTCCTGTTTGCCATTTCTATGCATATTAGACTCTGAATTCTGTGACTAAATCACTGTTTGTCGACGAATGCGTCCAGGAGGGTATGCTACACCTTGCCAGAGACAGAAGAGGCTATCTTTATTGATTCAGGACTTATAAACTCAGAAACCACAAGAGCACTTAAGAGGTTTCATATATCGGGGCAGCAAGATATATTGAACAACTAATGGGTTTTGATTTTAAACAAACTTACACAGGAAATTGAGCTGAATTTGATATTGAGAGTCTCTTGCAGGGTGGAAAAAATATTACATTAGGATAAGTACAGTGAAACTGTGGAAAGCAGAAAAGGAAAGTATTTGACCGTAATTAATTGCCAAATACTTCAGTTTTTAAAAATGATACATGGAGACACAGTGCAAGTCAAGCCTTTAGCCAAATCTGTTAGATGAAGGCTCAGTTCTAATTTAGGAACAAACTAAGATGAATTATAGGAATAAAAGGTGACAGGATAAAAGTACATAAAATTATGCCTGGTATGAAGAAAGTGAAACACTTTTCACCTTCTCTCACAACACTAGAACTCTGTGGTTTTTTAAAATGTTTTTATAATGGTACTAAGTAACTGCAGTTGGTTATGACTTTTCTTACAAAATAGTTTGTTTATTTAAAGCATTGACACCTCAACATTCTGCTTAAGTGCAGAAACGTGCAGATGGCTTGACATAAAAATCTTAATTGTTCTTTAACAGAATGTAGAAATTTATTTGTCACTAACATATGTAGGTTATAGTGCCTGCAAATTAAAACATAGTATTAATTTTGAGTAGCGCTCTGTATTTCCACAACTGTCTTACGACAGTCATGTAAACTAAGAGAGGTTTATTCTTCCATCAAACATTTTGTAAGGAATGTTAAACATTTGCAGTTACCCATAAAGTTCATTTAGATAAGGCATAAATTATATAATATAAAAACTAATCTTTTAATTTTTATATAAACTCTCGATTTATGGCCCTGTAATCAGCCACAATCATCTCCAGCAGCTATGTTGTTGTTTAGTCATTTAGTTGTGTCCGACTCTTCATGACCCCATGGACCAGAGCACGCCAGGCACTCCTGTCTTCCACTGCCTCCCACAGTTTGGTCAAACTCATGTTACTAGCTTTGAGAACACTATCCAACCATCTCGTCCTCTGTCATCCCCTTCTCCTTGTGCCCTCAATCTTTCCCAGCATCAGGGTCTTTTCCAGGGAGTCTTCTCTTTTCATGAGGTGGCCAAAGTATTGGAGTCTCAGCTTCAGGATCTGTCCTTCCAGTGAGCACTCAGGGCTGATTTCCTTCAGAATGGATAGATTTGATCTTTTTGCAGTCCATGGGACTCTCAAGAGTCTCCTCCAGCACCATAATTCAAAAGCGTCCATTCTTCAGCTATCAGCCTTCTTTATGGTCCAGCTCTCACTTCCGTACATCATCATCATCATCATCATCATCATCATCATCATCATCATTTATTATTTGTACCCTGCCCATCTGGCTGGGTTTCCCCAGCCACTCTGGGTGGCTTCCAACAAAGATGAAAGATACACTAAAATGTCACATATTAAAAACTTCCCTGAACAGGGCTGCCTTCAGATGTCTTCTGAATGTCAGGTAGATGTTTATCACTTTGACATCTGATGGGAGGGCGTTCCACAGGGCGGGCGCCACTACCGAGAAGGCCCTCTGCCTGGTTCCCTGTAACTTGGCCTCTTGCAGTGAGGGAACCGCCAGAAGGCCCTCGGAGCTGGACTTCAGTGTCCGGGCAGAACGATGGGGGAGGAGACGCTCCTTCAGATATCCTGGACCGAGGCCATTTAGGGCTTTAAAGGTCAGCACCAACACTTTGAATTGTGCTCGGAAATGTACTGGGAGCCAATGTAGGTCTTTCAAGACCGGTGTTATATGGTCTCGGCGGCCGCTCCCAGTCACCAGTCTAGCTGCCGCATTCTGGATTAGTTGTAGTTTCCGGGTCACCTTCAAAGGTAGCCCCACGTAGAGTGCATTGCAGTAGTCCAAGCGGGAGATAACCAGAGCATGCACCACTCTGGCGAGACAGTCCGCAGGCAGGTAGGGTCTCAGCCTACGTACCAGATGGAGCTGGTAAACAGCTGCCCTGGATACAGATTTGACCTGTGCCTCCATGGACAGCTGTGAGTCCAAAATGACTCCCAGGCTGCACACCTGGTCCTTCAGGGGCACAATTACCCCATTCAGGACCAGGGAATCCTCCACACCTGCCCGCCTCCTGTTCCCCCAAAACAGTACTTCTGTCTTGTCAGGATTCAACCTCAATCTGTTAGCCGCCACCCATCCTCCAACCGCTTCCAGACACTCACACAGGACCTTCACCGCCTTCACTGGTTCTGATTTAAAAGAGAGGTAGAGCTGGGTATCATCCGCATACTACCACATACCACTCGCTCAATCACCTTGCCCAAGAATGGAAGACTTGAGACTGGGCGATAGTTGGCCATCGTGGCCGCATCTATAGATGGTTTTTTAAGAAGCGGTTTAATAACCGCCTCTTTCAGCGGGTCTGGGAAGGCTCTCTCATGGAGGGAAGCATTCACCACCCCACGAAGCCCATCGCCCAGTCCTTCCCGGCTAGCTTTTATAAACCAGGATGGGCAAGGATCCAGGAGACAGGTGGTTGGTTTCACTCGTCCAAGCAGATTGGAACTGATCCCACTCAACTTGACTAGACAGGACTTTAGCACTCTCTCGCCCCGGCCCTGCTCCCACGGTGGAGTCTACTTCTTCCCGAATCTGAGCGATTTTATCTGCAAAAACTTTGCAAAATCATTGCAGGAGATCATGTGGCCCGTACTGGGCCCTGATGTCGCAGGTGGTTCCGCTAAATTGTGAACCACCTGAAAAAGTCTCCTGCTGCTGTTTTCTGCAGATGCAATAGAGGCGGCGAAGAAAGTCTTCTTCGCTATCGCCACTTGGTAGGCTCGACGTTGAGCTCTAACCTGTGTCCGGTCAGATTCGGAATGAGTTATCCGCCACCGGCGCTCTAGCCGTCTCAACGATTGTTGCATTGCCCTCAGATCCGTGGAAAACCACGGGGCTCTCCAGGCTCCATGCAATCGGAGAGGGCGCTTCGGAGCCAAACAGTCAAAAGCCCTGGTTAACTCCACATTCCAGCAGGCCACCAGGGAATCGGCTGAAAGGCCATCAACATGGGATAAAGCATCCCCTACCACTCTCTGGAAACCATTTGGATCCATTAAGTGGCGGGGGCGGACCATCCGAATCGGTCCCACCTCCCTGCAGAGGGGATGGGTCACAGAGAAGTCCAGTTGCACTACTGGGAAAACCATAGCTTTAACTATACAGACCTTTGTTGCCAAGGTGATGTCTCTGCTTTTTAAGATGCTATTAAGTGCAGTAAAAAATGGTTATTTGTCTACATATGTCCCGCATTGCAGTCCTCTACTCAGAGGTACATCAATTGGACTTTCTTCTGATTTGACATGTATAACATTATCCAGTTCCTTCACTGGACCTTAAACGTCTGCGGCCAACGTCTCTGTTTTGGAATTCCTGACGTCTAATACCCAATGCACATGACCTCTACAGGACCTGATCCATAAAAAATAGAAATCCAGCATGTACTACAATTAGGCCCACAACACTTTTTGATATTGATTTTATCAACTGTCCAGCAGTAAAATTTGCAACACTGAAAAGTGGCTCTCTTCAGAGTGTTCCCATTTAGAGAACAGCTTGTCTTGCTTTGCCTTCTCACGGCTGCTTGGCAAAGGAT
The DNA here is from genome assembly GCF_964252035.2 of Podarcis erhardii. Lineage (NCBI taxonomy): Eukaryota > Metazoa > Chordata > Lepidosauria > Squamata > Lacertidae > Podarcis > Podarcis erhardii. The sequence continues at coordinate 21,089,640 of NC_138513.1, read as the reverse complement.
ATGTTTGCCTAGTTTGGAGTGATTTTTCTCCACTTTTTATCCATGCCCAGTGACCTGCAGAGAAACTAGACTCAAGTGGCTCAAGTCCTAAATGCTACGCTCTGAAGCATCCCTTGTTTGCAAGTGGAAAAGTGAAGTAATCCTCTCTTGAGCCTGCTTGTCAACCAATCATTCCTGCACCTCACTTCCCTACTCTCTTGTCTTATGTTCAGGAGCAGAAAAATCTTCTGACTAATCTGATGTCATCCTTCTGAAAGCTAGTCGCAGGTGCAAGAACATCCTGGTCAATAATGATGTTGTTTCAGCAATCTTTGGAGACCTATTATATTAATGATGATAAAACAATTAGAAGAGTTTATGACTCCACATCATAGCTACTTCTCCTGTATCCAGAAGAAAGGAGGACCAATAAATCCATCCTTAATAGCCAAAGAGACTATGAATTGTGATTATGGACCACTTCATGGATTTTAAAAGGTACTGCAGAGTGGCCAGTCATCTATAGCTACAGTTATTGTTCCAATTGGCCACATAAGGTTCCGCACTCAGAGAATGAGCTCACTGTTAGTATATAACAGCCCTCCCCAATGGGTGCCCCCCAGATGTTTTGGACTACAACTCCCATCAATCTGTGGAAAAACATAAAAGTTAACTGCTCTGGGTAGACAATCACTTTACATAATTCTTACATTTGTACACTACTTCTTTAGCAATTAATTTCTTGCCACAACAACACTCCCTGAAGGAGCCTTTAGGGGAGCTGAGCTGAAACTCTATTGTCACAGGCCCATTGGATACTGGGCTGTGAAATGGGTAGGAAGAGGTTGACCAAGCAGCCATGCCACAAAGGGCCAAGGTTTTCATTCAAGCAACCATGAGGGTCCAGGAATATTAAAGGTAAAGGTAAAGGGACCCCTGACCATAAGTTCCAGTTGTGACCGACTCTGGGGTTGCGGCACTCATCTCGCTTTATTGGCCAAGGGAGCCGGCGTACAGCTTCCGGGTCATGTGGCCAGCATGACTAAGCCACTTCTGGCGAACCAGAGCAGCACACGGAAACACCGTTTACCTTCCCGCCGGAGTGGTACCTATTTATCTACTTGCACTTTGACGTGCTTTCAAACTGCTAGGTTGGCAGGAGCAGGGACTGAGCAACGGGAGCTCACCCCGTCGCGGGGATTCGAACCGCCGACCTTCTGATTGGCAAATCCTAGGCTCTGTGGTTTAACCCACAGTGCCACCCACACCTCCTAGGAATATTAGGGGAAAGCTATTTGGATGCTTTTCAAGGCTAATCCTACACAGAGCAGACCCACTGAAGTTAATGGGCATGATTAACTTAGGTTCAATACTTTCAATGGGCTTACTCTGAGTCGGACTTCACTGAATACCACCCGTTGTCTGTGCGGCACATGACCCTCCACCTCCCTTCCTGTGCTGCCCTGTGTTAAGATGTGGACTGGGAATGTGCTTGGAGAACAGAGCCAAAGAAGGCAGTCAAGGCAAGTCAAAAAACATCCCTGAGCATCAGGAGAAAGGAAGAAAGTGTTCTGCAAGTGAAGGCAGAATGTTCAGAAGAAGTCTTCTCCATTGCATTTGATGGCAAAAGGCTCCTTTCTCCTCCCCCTGCCCCATCACAGATCCAAAACATAGTCTAGATATCCAATATATTTCTTCCTTTTTAAACTTGGCTGTGGGAGAGCATATTGAAAGTAACAGATCTCTGGGTTGTTGTTTTTTGGCTTGGAGGCAGGAAGAGAGAAGGGGTTGTTTTGCAAACACTCATTTCTCCCTTCATCCTAGTCCGGAAAGGAAGAAAGGTGTGTTCTGGATATCTAGGGTGCAGTGGCGTAGCGTGGGTTGTCAGCACCCGGGGCAAGGCAAGTAATTTGCGCCCCATAACCCGGGGCAAGGCAAGTAATTTGCGCCCCTAACCCCTAACCTGCCGCCGCTGCCAGCTTCTTGCTGCTGCCTGGGCTGGGGTATTCACAGTTCTACAAATCTTTGGCGCTGGCTTGCTCCATTAGTTTAACTTGGGGGGGGGGGAGAGAGATTGCAATCGTGCTATGTGCACCGAGAGGGGGGGCACGGTTGCAACGCAGTGTGGGGAAGAGAAGAAGAGAAACTAGCAGGAGAACCTTGATTTCCCTCTGCAGCTCTGTGGGGAAGGAGGGCGCAGACTGGGCTCCTTCCTCGCCACAAGATCCTGGCTGCGGGGCGCAATTCGGGAGGCTCGGCTGGCCGGGCCCAGGCCCCGCGGGGCTCCTCCGCGCTCCCCTCCCCCGGCCGGGCGGCGCCTGCAAAGGCTGCGGGTTCCGCTGTGCCTCCGACTCTCTTTCCACTGGTAGCGAGAGCGGGTGGGAGGAGGCCACCCGGGAGCCGGAACCGGGCGCCAAATAAGGAGGGCCTGGATCCTGGCCTTGTTTGGTGCTTCCCCTCAGCCGGCGGCCCAGCCAAGCCCGCGGCGGCGGCGCGGCGATGCCCGCGCAGGGGGGCGCCCACCCCTCGGCCCCCGCCCAGCACTGCTGCCCCAGCACCTGCCCGCTCCTCCCAAGGGGCCTCCTCTCCCTCCCGCCTCTTCGCAGCAGTCCTCGCGGGGGGGACAGGCTCGACTCTCCCCTCCCTCTAGCGCCCCGTCCTGCGCGCGATCCTGGCCAGGCTCCGGCTCCGGCTCCGGACCTCCTTGCTGGCGCCTGCTGCTCCCCCTGGTCGCCCAGCCCGACCCCTCCTCCCAAAGGAGCTGAGCCCCGAGGCTCTTCGGCGACTCTGGAGGCGGCGAGTGCGCCCCCCCAGATGTTGCGCCCGGTGCGGCCGGCACCCCTTGCACCCCCCACGCTACGCCACTGCTAGGGTGTGTTTTGGAGCATTTTGCAAGAAAAGGCAGAGCTCCAGAAGTCTCCTCCGTTGCTTTTGCTTTCAAAACTACCATTTCTTCCTCTCCCACCCTCCGTCGTTTCTGCAATCCTTGTGTAAAGGTTTGAATAAGTGGAAAGCACACCTGCCTGCCAACCCTGTGACATCATAATGATGTCATGTGACTCTCAGGTGGGTTGTCTTTCTCACCTGTCAGAGTTGGCCCATGAGAAGCAAAAAAAGGCTTCCCAGCTCTGCATCAGTGCAGCTGTGCTGGTGAGCTGTAGTATCAGGGCACATAGGCCTCAATAGCTGCCCAAGAATGACTAGGACCAATGCTCTCCCTGGGAGCAGTTTAATGAGAACTTCAATGGATAATATTAAGATAATCAGACTGAGGGTGGAACATGCTTTTTTGTGTTTAAGTAGTCTATTCCGGGGGGAAAGGCCATGTGTTATTCTTACATTCTATCATAATGTAACCTCTATTTTACAAATGCAGAAAATTAAGGGCTCTTGCATGCTTCCCTGCAAGTGAGATGTTCACACTCTTTCAAACAATATACCTGGAATTGATTACACATATCCACATTTGTATTTGATGAAATCTGGGATTCCAGGTTTATTTCTGTCAAGTGTTTTGCTGCTTATATCCCCAGACTAACTAATGCAGTGAAAGCACACCTAAATACACCTTAAAATTAATCTAGGAACATATAAATGAGGCTACTTTACCTGAATATTCTCTGCTGTCTGTAACACTGAGCCAGTTCCTTCTATATAGGGACCATACCATTTTAAAAATCAATTTAGGGCAAGGTATTAAGATTCCTGTGAGATTTCCAGTATTGATTGCGTGCAGGGGTTAAAAGGGCAGTGCTCACAACAGCCTAATGAAAGAATCTGCACAAAACATTATTATTGAATGCAGATGATCTGGGGGATAGGAAAATTAGCCAGTATGAATTTTAAAAATAGAAGACCATACAATGCAATCAATCCAAAGAGGGTATATATTCCCAGTTGCCCAGCTTGTACTCAGAGCCAGGAATTTCCTGTAGTCTTTGCTTCATTTCCTCCCTTTCAGTTTTCTAAAAAACAGTTTTATGGGCAATTGCTAAAATGAAAAATACAGTGTGCACTCTACTCTTCTGTGCTTGTGTGATTCATGCTTCTTCTGAATGGCAGCCATGCCCTGCTGAAATCGGTGGCTAAATGTCCACAGATTCTTCATCAGATGTACTAAATGCATTTCCTATTGTATGTACAGAAAGCAGGGCCACTTCAGAAGTTTGGGCTCACTGATATTCAGACAGAACCATTAGTAAAAGACATATGGTTTTATTTCAAAAAAAGACCCAGAGCAATGAATTCAACCAGATGTTGTTTTTAATCAGTACTTTCAACTTAATGTTGAGCATGTTTATTTCAAAAGGACACACACATACACAAATGCCTACACTTAACAATGAGAGTCCAGCATTTTTTTTTAAATGATGCTATGCCTTTTCTAGATTCAATGAGGTTTTCTGTGTAAACAGAAGTCTCTTGCAGGCTGTCATTTAATGTTAATTATAGAACAAGGATCTAAGAAATGGGCTTGATTTCCTTGATAACCATTCAGGAAGAACTGGCTGAGGAAAGACACAGTTTTAGAAAGCGCACTTTAGATCTCTTGCCCATATAGCAAAAGCATATAACAATAGAAAACATTTAAAAAGGTGCATGCTGGGGAGAGGAAGGTAAATGTTTGCACTGGGATGAGGAGGGGTGGAATCTATACAGTGAGTAGCTAGCCAACTGTTTCATCAATGCTACTTGGAGTGCGAAATGCTTAGTGTATGTATTGAAGGCTGTGGTCAGCTAGGAACTCCAGCAAAGACCACACTGCATGACACATGGAATTCCACAAGAGTTTAAATTACTGTCCTAGACAGCAATTGACTTTGCAAATAAAACAAACAGATATGGGGGGATGGGACGAGGTTGCAACTCCTGGGAACACTGTAGTGCAGCCTATCCCAGAGCAAAGTGGTGCTTGCTGCAAGTATTGATCAGCCGATTGGAAAGCCTCATCTTTCAAGTCCAATGGCACAAAGAAACCAGGGTCTGTAGCTTCTACTGCTGGTTGGCAGCAATTGCCAACCTTGCTTTCCTTTCTGTGTTAGCAGAGTCTGTAACCTGAAGCATATGTAACCCGAGATACCACTGTGTATGGGTGTGTGTGTGTGTGTGTGTGTGTGTGTGTATTTTCGTGGAATAAACATGTGCGTTTCCAGGGGGATATAACATGCCACACCTGAAATGGCACTATTGGAAACAGGATACTGGACTGTGCAGCAGTTGATGTGATTCAACAATGCAATTGTGATTTATATTTTTCTCCATGAGGCACCTCCTGTTTTGCCTCTCAGATTGCAGCTGCCATCACTGAGGAAGCTGGCATTTGGAATCCTTCCGATATTCAACTAGAGATAGTTGGACATAGTTGACATTCATGATATTGAACAAGCTGAGAAGCAGTGGCAGTTTAATGAGGGCTAGATACATCACTCTGCATAATGCATCGTTGTCTTGAAGAAACCATATGAAGTGCATGAACAAATGATTTCGCCAGGAACTCATAGCATGGCTTCGCTCTTATGAGGGATAGCCACGTTTCTTTGAAATCCATTCAGCATTGTCCTTTGTGAGCACTGTTTCGAGCTGGATGTTCCCACAGGCTAGTCAATTCTTTTTTATTAAATCAGGAAGAATGCAGTTAGGAAAAATATGTTCCAGAATGGTCTGGTTTGTTGGCTAGCTTTTTTAAAAAGAAAAAGAAAAAATACAAAGAAAATATTGTATTCTAATATTCACCAATACTTCTTTTCTGAGAGGCTTACCCTTTTATGAAGCACGTAGATCCTCTGCAATAGGGTGGAACAATGTCTAGAAGAACAGCGTAACGCAGTAATAACTTTCCTGGCAGGAAGTACTGACTCAGGGCTTCCATCACATAATCTTGGAGGTCTTCTTTCAGCATTTGCAAAGAAAAGTCATTGTCCGCTTTCCAGTTCTCCCACTGTTTCGAGCTTGAAAAGAACGTCCTCCTTCTGTGGGTGTTGTCTGCCATCATTGTCATAACCAGAGTCTGGCTATTTTGTAGGCTCTGGGGAGCTGTGTTCTGCCAAGTCTGTAGGGCCTTTGGACACCTCTGAATCCACTGGCTCTGAGCTCAGGAAATCTTGACAATACCAAGCAATACCAACAAAAATGTGCAAGCAATTAAAGAAATTTTCTCTATTCTGGGCTTAAGAGAAACACACTAGTTCTTTGGCTGTCATTGCAGGGCTACTCCAAATGATATATTATGTGATTCAATTTATTTATTTATTTGCAAAGAGGACTTTTTAAAAATAATATTTTATTAATTTTCCAAAAATAAACAAATAAAATAAACCCAACAACAGTACATCTTCATAATCAAACATGAAAAATGTAAAAAGTTGGCTTCCCCCTAGCTCTTTCCCTGGTTCCATTGTTTATCATCATACCGCATGTCCATTTTAAACTGAAAAATCATTGATATTACTTACTGTCCATTCATAATGTCATTACTGTACAAGTATTTCTAAAATCCTGCTAATGTATTAACCTTAACATTGCTTCTGTATATATTCAATAAAGTCCTTCCAATCTTTTTTAAATTCATTGTCGTCTCTTCCTTGCAAAGAGGTCTTTTGATTATGACATTACTCATGCAAATTGGAGAAAAGAAAATTCTTGATATGTAAATCCACGGTTTTCCAGTGTTCGTATAAATTCATCTCTGGCAATACATTTTTTAAAAATCAAAACACAAATTGCACCATGGCAAGTTAAATGCCCAGGTCGTGCTATATGTAGAATACACTTTCTGCTGATAAACTGTTATGCTTGCTGAGTCACTTGGGGTCAGCAATTCTCCTCAAGAGAATTAGTTCAGCCTTCTGTTTTTCCTTTCTGTCCCGATTACATCCCTAACCTTTATGGCCTGTGGGAAAAATGCTGGGTGAGAGCAGGATGCTGAAGGAGATATAGGCCTTTGGTCTGATCCAGCAGGTTTATTCTTATCTGCTTAAGAGAAAGTGAAAGGATAACATCTCTGCAGCATCTTCTTCACATTCCTGGGTCAGGATTTAATGGTGGATTTTGTATGAAAGCCAATATGTCCTTCCCTAGAAACACAAGTTTCAGAATATATATAAAAAAATGTCAATAGCATAAGATGTCCTAAAATTTCCTGGTGGCAATTGTGAATCTAGAATTATAGAGGCTTCTTCACCAGCCTCCGCTGACCACTAAAATCCACCATGAACAGCTTTTGAGTCTGAAATTTGAGTTATGTACCTTATCCAAGGAGACGCAGGTGGCGTTAAACCACAGAGCCTAGAACTTGCCAATCAGAAGGTTGTGGTTCGAATCCTCGCAACGGGGTGAGCTTCTCTTGCTCGGTCCCTGCTCCTGCCAACCTAGCAGTTCAAAAGCACGTCAAAGTGCAAGTAGATAAATAGGTACTGCTCTGGTGGGAAGGTAAACGGCGTTTCCATGCACTGCTCTGGTTCGCCAGAAGCGGCTTAGTCATGCTGGCCACATGACCCGGAAGCTGTACACCGGCTCCCTCGGCCAATAAAGAGAGATGAGCGTCGCAACCCCAGAGTTGGCCATGACTGGACCTAATGGTCAGGGGTCCCTTTACCTTTTCTTGCCTTATCCTTATATCCTGTCATCTTGGGGTAGCATCCATAGTTGAAAGTCAAATATAATTGCATGGCTGTTGGATTTAGGAAGGACTATATCAGGGTGGTTAACAGCTTCCATCAAACCTGGCCTTTGGCCATGCTGGCTGGGGCTGATGAGAGTCAAACAACATCTGGGAGACAACAGGGTAGTCACTCTTGGACTGGAAGACCACCAAGCATCTTTCCAGTGCAGATCTTCTGTTATTTTCTATGTCAGTTCTGTCCCCAGGAAACAGCATTTTTCAGCCTGAAAATACCTTTTTGTTATTTTTCAATTGATTCCCTCCCACTCCTCTAGCTTGCCAGCAAATTAGAAAAGAAGTGTAATTCCACCATGCCTGGCAGAAGATGTTTCAAAGCCTTTGACATTTTCTAAAAGTAAATATTTGGGTAGCTTTACAAATCTGCAAAACAATTTGTTTAAAGGATAGATATAAAGCAAGAATGTTTGGGTCAAAATCGCCATTAGGCTAACATTTGACATCTGAACAGTGTGACAGTGCATTTATCCCTCCCTCTTTTTTTTTTTTAATTGACAAACAATGACAAAAATGTTCAACATTTCTACAGTCAGGAGCCCCAGGCAATGAAAGCATGTGAGCACTATCTCAGCGTCACACAAGAGCTGGGGGAGTCTAAAGAATTTGAGTGCTTGCAGCTTCACTCAGAAACACATGGCCAAGGAAGATTAGAAGTGCGTTTGCATATTTCCAGATAACGTCACCCACCCAAACTAGACTCTTCTCAGGCTGCAGAGGGTTGGAGAGGCTACACAAAATGGTTTGCTTACCGAACAATATTTCTGCATGTAAGCAAAGAGATGCTATAATTTAAAAAGGCACCATTCCAAATTCTACATTTCAGCACTAAAGCATTGATGGCAGGAAATGCTATTTTAAAAAAACTCTCCTTTATTAGATATATTTATTACCCTATATATAAAACCTCAAATGCTGATGATATAATTCATAAATAATCGTTACATTTTTTTTAAAGTGTCAACAAAATTTTTTCCCCACAGAATATTCCTAAAAGTATCTGAAGTTCCATTCATATGTTCCATTCACTTGGAACTAACTCCTAGTGGAATTTGTAGCACTTAATTATAAGTAACATATGCAGAGAATGCTGCTGTACAGCTAATTAACTAGCTAATGATTTACAGAGCGATCCCTATGAAAGATTGGATAAGAAGAGCTGGTGTGAGGCAGAATTGCCTATCTGATGACAGAGAGGAGGTCTGCCAACAAGGCGCTTACCTGTTCCAAAGGTCCTGCCAGTGCTAAGAGATGAAACAGGGTGTTTCATCTAATAAAGAATGACTTGGGATTCAACCCCCCTTGCTCCCCTGACATGCCCATGGATCAGGCCCCTAAGCTATGCCAGCCTGGAGCTGGAATAGACATTTTCTCTTCCACAGGTGTGAATGGGGAAAGGAATATTAAAACAACAACAAAGAAGCAGCTGGGAGCAGGGAAGAGAAAACAGTCACACACACACACACACACACCCTGGTTTAGAGGGACCTGACAGGTCTCTGGATGAGATGATGGGCCTCTCCCACACACAATATTAGGGTTGTCCTGCCCTAATATAATGGACAAACACCAGGACTATGGACTTACAGGTGTCCAGTATTAGCTGAAATTTTACTCACAAGGTTTAGTTTCAAGAGACTGTGGCCAGTTTTGTCGTTGGTTTGTTTTTGATCTGCATAACCTGGAGCGTGTAACTTTAACACTTCAGTGTATTCACTCCTTGCCTTCTAGATGTTGGACAATGTACCATTTCACCTCTGCTTTCTCTTGCTTAGGTTATTAAATACTTATGAACACATAGCTGGCTACCTATTACGCCAGTTCCTAAAGACCTTCCCTGGTTGCCTGTGTGCTTCAGGGGCCAATTCAAGGTGCTTATGCTGACATACAAAGCCCTGAATGGCTTGGGCCCCAAATATAGAAAGGAATGCCTCTCCCCATAGAGAGCTCCATTGCCCTGTGAAGATTATAGGGTGGCAGTTCATGAGATGGCCTTCTCTGTAGTGGGTCTCAGGTCATGGAATGTCCTCCCTTCCAAGGTGCATCTGGCCTCTTCAATGTATAGATTTTAACATCAGGTCAAAGCACACCTGTGGGAGTCGGACAAGTGTGGATGACCCCCAAGTATTAAATGGGTTCCGTGTATTGAGCTATATGTAAGCTGCCCCGATCGAGCTGAAGATGGAAACAAAATGGCGATCATTATTGTGCAGTTACAAAAAAAAAGAAAGAATATTTATGGAAGAGAGGTTCTTTGGACTTGGGGTGTATTTCATTCTAAAACATATCAACCTGTATGGATTATTTTTATACATGATTGTGGACAGAAGGACGGAGAGTGCTGGATCCCTGCTAGCTCTTCTAAGGCCCGGAGGAGCTTGATGGGGGGCCCTTTTGTTCTCGGAGGTATTTAAATAATTTTCATATAATATACAGCTGGGAAACACATCCCACAATACAGCAATATATACAGACCTATATGGACACCAGCTAATTAAAAGACGTCAGAGAGAATTTGTTGACTTGCCATTTATAAACTTTACTTTTGGAACAAAGCCCGGTGCCTTTAATGAGAACTTGATGAAGAAAGGAGAGATAAGAGGACTGAATACCAAATAATTGGACAGAGAATAAAATGATTAAACAACTGCCTCTTGTGGGTTAACAACATGAAAATTTTGCTACAGAAGTTGCAAGTCACAGAAACAACGGCTGATTAGACTGAGAATAAGGATGGATAATATTAGTTTTGAATTTGAAAAATACCAAAAATACAGAGACATGAATGAGGATGACTATCTCCAGACATCTGGAACATGGGAAGTCCCAAGAATTTTTTTATAATTGGAATATATAATTGGTGTATTGTTATTATTGTAATTTGGATTGATTTGATTTAATTCATCATTAATTGGAAGATTGTTATTGAAAATGAATAAATTCTTTAACAACAACAACAACAGAGCTATATGTAAGCTGCCCTGAACTGCATAGTGAAGGGTGAGAGAAATGCCTATAAAGAAATAATATTGGGGGTGACTTGTGGCAAAGGTGAAAGCAGTACCCGTGGCACGGTCTCTTACTCAGAGAAAGGGAAATTCATGGCCTAGCCGAAAAACAACCCAAAACAAAACAAAACCCACCCAACCTTATTCGGAGAAGTGTTGCTTGAGGTCATGGGGGAGTCAATGGCGCTCTGCACTACGTTTTTAACAGTTATCATGACTACATGTGACAGGCAGTGTTATCTCAGCTGCAGGCACTGTGACAACGTCATCAAGTACGAAAAGCAAAAGAAAGATATGCTTTTAATAATAACAATAATCCAGAAACAATTTTTAATATCCGAATAAGCATTGGTAAGAAGAGATCCGTCACATATGTGTGAGCTTTTTGAGCGAGAAACAGCATTAAACCCCATTCTGTTCTTCTCATTCATTTCTAGATTCCCTGATGGAGACAGTCATCATGTAGCAGATGGGAATCAGAAATGTAATGGAGGGGAAATGGGAGCAGGAAGCACAGCACAGCATGAGCAGCTATGTCATCTACCGTAGCATTGGGGTAAGTGATGAAGCCTCTGCCTTTCAAGCTTTCAAGGTCTACTATTATCTGCAGCAGATTAGCACACCAGAAGTCAGAAAACGAAGGGAACCCAGCAGGCAGAGGTCAATGATCAGGGAGGATACAATAGTCTAATACAGGCATAGGCAAACTCGGCCCTCCAGATGGTTTGGGACTACAACTCCCATCACCCCTAGCTAACAGGACCAGTGGTCAGGGATGATGGGAACTGTAGTCTCTGGAGGGCCAAATATGTCTATGCCTGGTCTAATAACATCTGATGGGCACCTTACTGGCTACCCTGCTTTAGAGGATATTCACAATGACTGAATTGGAGTCAACATTCAGATGCTTTCCCCCCTGTGTTTACATGCTAAATCATCATGTTTAATGGCAACAAACAGGCTCAGGTGCTTATTATGGGATACAATGATTGGTAAGAGCAGTATCACAACCCAGTCAGAAACTGACACAAATGGGCCACAGCTGCCTTTGCTGGGACAGCCTTTCCTTTCCCTGAGATTCCTGCAAAAGCACTTGCATCAACACAACTTCACTCTGCAGCAATATTTTATACTGCAACCCTGTGTTTTGCCTATTAATCTGAGAGCTGACAAGTATTAGGCTGGCAGTGCAATACGCTTGGTTTGGGACACTATTGTCGTTACCTAAAAAAACTCTAAAGAAGGCAAAATCACTTTAGAAGCTTTGATTCAATTACCTTGGAAGAATATCAAGAATATAGACAAAACTCCAGGTCCTGGGGTCAGAAACATCACCCTGTCAGCCAACTCTGTAGAGAGAAAGAGAACAGAGTCAAAGCTATAAGCAAACGTGACTTTTGTGCATACAGCTCTGAATTCAGACTGGATAATTGCTAGGCTTTCATTTCACACAAATACTAGACCCCAGTCAAGAGGTTAGGTGCAGTTTTTGTTCATTCACATGCACTATATATGATATAATTTTCATTCCTGTGACTGCATCCACAAGCAAGCCTGCAGTTTATTCAGCTTTGTTTTGCCTTACGATTGAAAAGCTTGAAAACTGCCCAACTGCAGTTTTGGGTGGTATTCGGTGGAAATCCTGCTCACTATAGACCCATTGGAATCAACAGACATCCATTACTTAGAGACATTGCTTTCAATGGGTCTACTCCAAGAGAAACCTAGTTAAACATAACATTTTGTTTCACCATTAGGCCCAGTGAACAGGAGAGCTCCCTTTCATAATAGGTGATGAACACAAATCTGACAGCCAGTAACCCAGCTGTGCTGAAGCTGGTTCACACTTCTGCTTTTATTTGTTCCCATCTGATCTTTTAAAAAAATTATTAAATGCCATTAATTGTCATAGTATTGTACATCATTAAAAAAGGTTTTAAAAATGCAATCATATAGCCTTTTTGAGAGCTGTATTTTACCTTCCAAAATGTGCATCAATGCATGTTTTCCTCTCTTTCTAAACAGAAGAAGGGAATTTGAAACATGCACCTCATAAAGTGTTGACAAGGAGGGCTCATCAAAATCATAGCAAAAGACAATCTGTTGAACCTCTGTAATGATATTCCCCATATAAAGAAATTAATTTAGCATTTTACATTACAAATAGGATGCTTTCATTCTTTGCTTCTGCGTTAAAATTCCATTGTGTTCACATTCCATTGCATGCTGCAGTACCACCTTAGCTTAAAAAAGTAACACTGCTAATGCCATGTGTTTGTCATAATGGTGGCCGTTCTCTAATACACAGAGAATGTTCTTTGCAGATTTGCAGTTAAGTCATATCAAAGGCCAGCCACCATAGTGATGTCAGTAGGAATGTGCATAGCCCAAAATGTTATTAGCTAATCACTTTAACAGAACAGCAGGAACAGTTCCAAAACTATTCCAATGAGATTTACAGTGAGCTCACTACAAAAATGAGGGGGGTGGGGGGACACATCTCAAAACATTATCAGTGTCAAAATTTAAATGGCTAGAAGAAGCAAAAACTGCATTTTTAAGATAGTTACCAATGTTTAAACAGTGGTGCTTGGCCATCAACACAATTCTTTCAGGATGGGTGATATATGTTCACAGCAGGCCACAGGAGCCTAGTTGCAACATTCTGCAGCAGCTGCAATGTCTGAACCAGCTTCAAGGGCAGACTCACATAGAGTGGATTACAGTAATCAAGCCTCAAGGTTACCAGCACATGGGTCACTGTGGCTTGGTCAGATGCAATCCAGAAGAGTGGTGTAGCAAGGCCAGATGGTACCCGGTGCGGAAAATTTCTTGTCCCCACCCCCAAACATTGAAATTCTTAAAAGAAGGAAAAATAAAATACAGTTGCAAGTGTTATTTTCTGGTTTATTTATTTAACATTGTGAGCACAAGCACTTAAAACCTTTTTTTTTGTGATGGGAATTTCTGGTGAATGAATTTTTTTACTTAATTTTGCTATTTTGCAGCTTTGGCTTAACGTACAAATACAAACAAACAGCATGCATCATGACGTTTACGTTACTTACCAAACTCAATATCATAGAGAAGAGGACGATCACAATGAATCAATGAACTAAAAAATGTAACAAAAATAAATTCAGCACGGCACTTATAAGCTTCAGTAATAATGCACAACTAACTCAACAGAATGACGTGGGGGTGACTGACCAGCATGGCAGTGGATAGGATTGGTTGTGGATGAGTCACCGGTTGTTTACGTCTCGCACGGGTACAAACTGCAGAGAGAGACTTCAACGAATCAGTGGAAATAAACACCCACTCCCCTTCCTTATCCGTATGCTCTCCACTACATAGCGTCGAGTTCAGCCACATTTCATTGCATTTGTTGACTAAACTAAAAAGTTTCAATACGTATTGTGCTGACTTGTTGAGGTTATTTAATTGTCAGACAAAGTTATTAAGCTTGTTTTAAATAATATTATTTTTTCGGGGGGAAAGTGTCGTGAGTCCCCCATTTTGTTTATTTTAAAAACACATATTTTTGCTATTTTGTTACCCCCTCCCCGTGAAGACACCTGGGGTGGCCTGCACCCACTGCACCCCCCTTCCTATGCCACTGCTCCAGAAGTAGAACATCCAATTTGCTTTCTTACCAAACCTGACCTGTCAAGTCAACATTGCCTGGTATCAAAAGCCCAAAAGATTTTGGCATCATCCTGACTCCTCACCTCAATTGTCTTGGGCCACAGTTGGGTGGTAGGGAAGTTGTGGGTGTAAATGTTGTTAGCCACTGTGTTGACAACAACTGCAACCATTTCAGCAAGGCTGCCACTTGCTAGAATTCAAGCAGGGACAATTAGGAGAAAGTCAGCTTCAGAACAATGGCATCCCTTTCTCTTTTTAAAATGTCATTTAGTTAAGAATCATATCCTTCATAAAGTCAGTTGTGCTTATTCCTGTTCTTGAAATGAAACTGCTAGCTAACTGTTCTGGTGAAGCTGTCACAATGGAAAACAGAGCAGTCATGGCTTTTTAAAATCTGCAGCTACTGAAAACTTCAAGCAAACTCTGCTTCCATGCTGTTCCAATAAACTGTACAAGGCCATGAGCCTCAGGGCTTTCAAGGTCGACAGGACACCAACAAGCAAAACTATGAGCACCAGCCCTTATTTCCCTTGAAACCAAACATGTCTCTGTGGAAGGTTATTTCAGTTTAATCAATTAGCTCAAAGGGGTCAGTAAAGTTGCCCTTCAACACAGCTGTGTGCTGGGTGGCATCTGGAAGGAAGGCAGTGGAAATGAACAAAACAGCATAAAAGCAAAGCCCTGCTGAAACAAATCAAAGGCCGATCTAATCTAGCATTCAGTTCTTGCAGTGGCCAGATGGATGCCTCTGGGGAGCAGAACATGAGGCCAACAGTGCTTTCCTGTTGCAGTCCCCTCCAACTGGGTCTAAATGTAATAAAAAACCTATTAAACAATGCAGAGTATTGCTGCAATAATCATAATAAGAACACACACAATCCCAGTTTGAGTAACTGTAACAATATCATTAAAGCTGCCCCAAGGCCCAGGAGAATAGAAATGTTTCAGTCTGGAATGCAAATGATAGCAAAGTTGGTGACAGACAGGCCTCCCTGTAGAAAACATTGCAAAAACAGGGGGCCACTGCAGAGAAGGCCAGTATTTTGATGAGCACCCTCCATGCGTCCTTTGAGGTGGGACACAGGGAATGGTCGCAGCTGCGTATCAGGCTGTTGACATTTGCGTATTGGGTTGCTGTTACACAGCCAGTAAAAAAAGTGGCCACTCTGCTGATAACTAAATGTTAAGCAAAGAACAATTGTATTTGTGAGCTAGGAAGTAAAACCTTGCATCAAAGCTTACATTCAAGGAATCCCACATATCCTAGTTGTTTTGCAGAGATGCACCTCATATTTCACAGTAAACAGGATGTAAACCTCACAAGGAAGAAGCAACAGGTGATCTGATATAGAAGTTCCACTATAATAAACATTTCTAAAATCAGCATATTTTGTTGTCTTCTCTAGCATTCCAGATGAGCAGCAAGAACAATACTTTGTGCTTGTATTACTAGTCACCTGTATGTTAATTTGCTCTGCTACAGGGATAGCCAGTACCTGAGATGACAGATCAGGTAAGTTAACACTGACACCTAGTGTGGGGCAATAAATCAGCTTCAACAGATGAGTTCTTAATTTATAAACAAATGCAATGTGGTGTACAAGACCAATGCAATAGCTAGCTTATGGTACACTGGAGGGGATATTATCTTGTATGCAATTCATGTATTCTGTCCAGACTTTAAAATACTTTTTGTCTGCAAACCAAATGCCCAGTTCACACTATGTATAAAGATGTTTCAGGCCATTTCCCTAGATATGCTCTTATAATCACATGATTATTTTTATCACATGGAATATGCTGCTGCTTGTAATATCCATCATGTTGTGTTCTGATGGAAAGCATTACAGTATGATCATTCTGTTCATCCAGCGCATTTAAGCACAGACTATGTCTAGCAAACCCCTAGATAGCAGTGAAACTGACTAAATCTATGCAACCAGCTTCTGCATAGTTTCAGCTGGAAGGGAGATTAAGTAGAGAGAGAAAGGAAAGCAAAAGAAAACAATACTGAAAGGGGGACATTGCTAAAATGAAGAGATTATATTGCTTTATGAAAATAAAAGAAGGACCGAACTTTTTTTATGTATGCAACAACAGCAGCAAGGATACTCGTCGCTAAACATTGGAAAACCCAAGATTTACCCACACTGGAAGAATGGCAGACGCAACTGATAGGCTACATGGAACTGGCTGAGATGACTGGCAGAATCCGAGACCGGGGAGAGGAGACGGTAGAAGAGGATTGGAAGAAATTCAAGATTTATTTGCAAAAACATTATAAACTGTATGAATGTTAAGCTGGAAGCTAGATCATAAACAACTTGGCACTATTAAAATAGACGATGTGATTTATGAAGAGAAGTTTAAATTTGATAATGATTAGGTTAAACTTAAAATTGTCTAAGATTTCAAACAAGTGTAGATAAAATGTGTGAAATAACATTTGGAGATTAGCTATTAAAGAATAGAAAAAGGGTGATAAATTGCTGGATTAAATTTTTAAATTAAGAACGCAGGAGTGGGAGATGCGAGGAAGTCCAAAGATGATAAGAAAATGTGTTATGAGATGTATTACTGTGTTTTATTTATTTGTATTGTAATTAAAAACTCTTAATAAATATATATACAAATATATATATATATATATTGCTTTATGAAAATACATCTTTGAATATCAAAAGACCATGCAATTTTCACACATTAATGGGAACAATTATATCTTGCAGGCCCCAGAAATATTTCTGTGGTCTGGTTGAAATGAGCCTCAGCAGAATATTTTTACAAACCGTAGGGCAGGAGGGGGGCACTCAGATATGCACATCTCTACTTCTGCTGTGGGATGCGGGTGGCACTGTGGTGTAAACCACTGAGCCTTGGGCTTGCTGGTCGGAAGGTCAGTGGTTCGAATTCCCGCGACAGGGTGAGCTCCCGTTGCTTGGTCCCAGCTCCTGACAACCTAGCAGTTCAAAAGCACACCCAAAAGTGCAAGTAGATAAATAGGTACTGCTCTGGTGGGAAGGTAAATGGCGTTTCCATGTGCTGCTCTGGTTTTGCCAGAAGCGGCTTAGTCATGCTGGCCACATGACCCAGAAAAACTGTCTGTGGACAAACGTCTGCTCCCTCAGCCAATGAAGTGAGATGAGCACCAGAGTCGTTCGTGACTGGACTTAACTGTCAGGGGTCCTTTACCTTTCTTTCTTTCTTTCTTTCTTTCTTTCTTTCTTTCTTTCTTTCTTTCTTTTTACTTCTGCTATATATAGACCCTGCAGTGTGAATCACTAACTTGCTCGCCAGAAAAAGGGGACAGATGGTCAACTGTGCAGTAATGGGGTGATGGACTAGTTGCAGCATTTACCTGTGTCGACCTAAATTCACACTGAAGCTTCTTTGTTTGGTGAGGGAACCCATCCTCTCTCCTACACTCTAATGTGCATAAAACCTAGAATCTTTGGGTCTTGCAGAATGCTGTGCACTGGACTTCACAAACCCCCACAACCAGATGCTTATCAGCGCTTTACAAGCTGTGCCTTTGCCTGCATGTTCCTTACCTGCCAAACTTTGACAGTGGGGGGTGGGGGAAGATAAGGGCCTGCCCCACCAGGAAGATCCAGTTCCCCACCCCTGACCAAGATGATGGGATTGTGCATAAACTGGGATCAAGTGTATATAGCGTTTTGCATAGGAAGCACCTTATTATCCATTTTTAAAACCAGTCACTAGAGCAATAAATCCTAGTTTTCACAAAATAGTCATTGTAGCACACCTATAGTTTTGACTGTGCAGAAAACTATTTTCTTTTTTACATTTTTTTTTAAAAAAACCTAAGCTGTAAAAAATGCTGTTACAGAAAAGTACAACACCCTACAAATCCAGAATACAATGAAATGCTTGTAGTGGTGTTTCTTTTTAAGCTTTCCATAGGATTGGCCACAGCATAAACTGAAATATACACTCCTGCCAAACTGGCTCTTCCTTGCTCAATTGCAATATATATGGAAACGTGTGTTTCTAATGGGCTTTTAACATTAATACAGATGGTTTTAGCAGACCTTCCAAGTGTCCCTCTTTTCCAGGGACAGTCCTAGTTTTACAGAAGCCGTCCTGGTTTCTGATTTGATCCCAGAACATCTCACTTTTCCTCAGGATGTCCCTATTTTCATTGGAGAAATGTTGGAGGGAGGGTATGGCAGGACATTCCTATTTTCACTGGAGATCTACCATACCTCTGACATCTGTTGTAAATAAAATTGTGGCCTTATTCAATCTAATCTAGGTGTGTCATGTCCATCATTCATACCCACTCGGGTAAGGTGAGGATCAGAGTCTGGGCATGCAAAGTCTTTCTGATGTTCATGTTCCCTTACGTTCAATGGAACATGCCTCAAACATTTGCTTTGGCTCTTTTTAAAAGCATTTATAAGGATCATCCCCCCCCCAGGGGAAAAAAGTAAACATTTACTTATTTCATAGAATCATAGAAGGGAAGGGACCCTGATAATCATCTAGTCCAACCCTCTGCAATGCAGGAATATGCAACTGTCTAATACGAGGATCAGAGACATCACCTTACAACAAAGGTCCGTATAGTTAAAGCCATGGTTTTCCCAGTAGTGATGTATGGAAGTGAGAGCTGGACCATAAAGAAGGCTGATCGCCGAAGAATTGATGCTTTTGAATTATGGTGCTGGAAGAGACTCTCGAGAGTCCCATGGACTGCAAGAAGATCAAACGTATCCATTCTTAAGGAAATCAGCCCTGAGGGCTCACTGGAAGGACAGATCGTGAAGCTGAGGCTCCAATACTTTGGCCACCTCATGAGAAGAGAAGACTCCCTGGAAAAGACCCTGATGTTGGGAAAGATTGAGGGCACAAGGAGAAGGGGAGGACAGAGGACGAGATGGTTGGACAGTGTTCTCGAAGCTACAAACATGAGTCTGACCAAACTGCGGGAGGCAGTGGAAGACAGGAGTGCCTGGCATGCTCTGGTCCATGGGGTCACGAAGAGTTGGACACGACTAAATGACTAAACAATACGAGGATCAAACCTTCAACCTCTTGGCCTTATCAGCACTGCACTCCAACCAACTGACTTGTATCCTTTTAGTTTTCTGTTTTTCATTCTCTCTCTCTCTCTCTCTCTCTCTCTGCATCTCACTCTAACCCACCTCACAGGGATGTTATGAGGTTAAAATGCAGAAGGGGGATAATTATGTACACTTCAGGGGAATATAGAGGTAATAAATAAATCAAGCTGAGTCTTTACATTACAATGTTGGGGAAAAAACAACTCATTAGGGTGTTGCCATAGCTAAGTGCAAATTCCCTTGGCCATTGCAAGTTTCCACATGGACTTGATGCTGACCAGCAACTTGTGAATGCATAATAAAGTGTCACATACACACGATCATGCTTTGGAGGCATCTATTTGTGGTTGTCTTGTCACTGGATTTTCACATGTTACATTGGTCACGGGTCATTTGCCAGAAAACCTTTTCTCTACAGTTTCCAATAGACATGGCCGTACTGTAAGTGTGATATTTGCCCATGAAACTTTAGCTCTTTATGTACCTCACTTCAGAATAGGGAACAAAAATTGATTCATACTTTTAGTGAAAATGCTTATCCAAGTTATAGGTAAATTCTTGGGGCTGCAAAACTGTTAGATGGGTCACAGCGTTTAAGACACAATAACAAGAAAGCGTGTAAACTACAACACACATACACATTTGTCAGAAGCAATGTCTTTGGTCATCTAACCAGGATAGGCAAAGTTTGAGAACCTTTGCGGTGATCCCTACAGCTGAGAAAAAGCCCTGGTGTAGTTTGCTCCCAGCTGCAGAATTGCACCTCTAGAAGCAATTAAATTATCAAAGCACTGATGTCTTCAGTGCTGATGCAAACCACAGAGCTAAAACAAAAGATTTGTTCTACTCCCACCCAATTATTGGAAGCCACATTTCAGTCTCATTCTTTTTATAGCAATGGTTTTACTGAGTAACATTGTTTCTTAAAAGTTCTTTTTTCTTTTTCTGCCTAGCAGGAGAGGAAGGAAGTTAGTGGTGAAACTGTTTCGCTTCCTATGCTTTTTTTAAAAAGCAAAGAAAGAAAAAATAAAAGTATGATAACCAAGCGGTTTATGCAAGAGGAAAGGAAGAAAGAAACAAGATTATATTCTAAAGGGGAGCCTTTTAACTGAAAACATAAGGTGGATACATCGCTTATGCTAGGCACCTTCCTCAAATCCGGCAAACTGTTAGGCATCATAAATCATTACTTTCATCCAAGGGGAGTTTATCCTCCGCTTGCATTTGTGTATGACAGATTATGCGCAAGATATACTTTCTGGGAGCATATGATATAAAACATCCCCCCTTCATATTTTCACTGATAAGTTGTGGTTTCTTTGAAAATAGGTTTAAAAGACCACAGCTGTTTTTGTTCTTTATCTCCATGGACATCAATTAAGAAAGTTATATTCTGATTATTTTGGTGGTGTTGCATAGAAGCAAGTGGACTAAAGATTATACCCATCCTTGTATAAACTAGAGTGGAACTTGTTAACAGAGTCATGACTTCAGAGCTTGCTTTAAATTTTGTGGCTGCATTTGTGTATCAGACCTATGCTACAAGTTCACAAATTAAACATCCTTAAGCATTCAGGACATGGGAATACTTCCTGCATCAAGATGCATGAACTGCAAGAAGAGAAGTCTGGCACTGTAAATTTATTTTTCTCACTACATTCCAAACTTTGGTAATGGAAGTCTGCCCTTCTATCTGCACAATCTAATTAAAGCATGCACTTCTATCTATGTGCAATCTATCATCACTTCTTTTAGAGGGGCCTCCAGTCCCCTGCAGATTGCCTTTGAACTCTCCCCTTGCCCTGCCTGTTTTTCCTGCATCTGGTGTCTATTAATTTGGAGCATCTCTGTTATCCCAGCTGGCCTCTCTATTTGCACCTGCTCTTGTTCACCTGTCACAGTCATGAACAAATGCAGAATGTTGACATTGCCCAAAACCTGTTTGATTACGCATGCACAATAGGAGTTCTAATGCTGAAGATGAAATTACATAACTTGATCCACTGAATAGAAAGATCAGCAGCAAGCATGGTACACTGACCAACGATGCGAGCATTTTCCCCTGAAGATGTGGCCAAATGCCTGTATTTTCAGACGTTAGACAGACTTTTTCTTCCAGACAGCAGCTTATTGCAGAATTGATGATGCAAGCATGCAGATTTCTGGTTTTGATTCAATAATAATAATAATAATAATAATAATAATAATAATAATAATAATAGTTGTTGTTGTTGTTGTTGTTGTTTGTTATTTATACCCCACCCATCTGCTGTAAGTTCACTTGTGACTGCCACCAAGTATAACTGAGAAAATGCTATGATATCGTACTGGACACACACGTCACACACACACCTTTGGTGTTTGCTCTGTTAAGGGCTGCAGGGGTGGAAGTCTACACCTCTTGCTAATTGAAAGGCTTTGTGTAGGTGGGAGAATTGCTGCCCCCTACTCCTGCTTGGCAATGCTGTTGGAGTGATCTATTTTCAACACTTCAAAGACAGACATCACACTTTTGAGGGCAAGAAGGCAATCACATTAAGGGGGGAGATTAGACAAGGGAAGCCTGTGGGCTCTTCCCAGTAGTATGCCAAGGGTGTTACTGGAATTCATCAACAATACACTTTTTTCCCACAGATTTGTGTTTTGCATCATGCTGAGTGCCATGGACACGAGCAAGAGAAAGAGAAAAATAGGTTTCTGGTACGGTCAGTCCACATCGGAACCTGACATTAACAGTTGCCCATTTCTTCTAAGAATTTTTGCAGAAGGGAAATTTTGCAAACAAAGTTGGAAATTACTAGCATTGTGGGCTTACAGGAAACATCATAAAGAAGGAGGGGGGAAAACCCTTCCAACTGAAGGAATGAGTAGCCGATTCTCCCCAAAGGGAAACTTTGAGAACACAGGACCAGAAATCATTTGCCTTATCTTTGGCATTTGTGCATGACAAATGTGCAAAGACAAGCAGGATGGAAACTGCTTACAGACATGACAGTATTGCAAGTGTGCTGTAAAGACAAAGGAAGCAGATGGGTTAAATCGCCCACGATTCTAACAAAAGTACCTCCCCATCACTTTCATTACCTACTCTCTTTTGACTGGGGAAAGTGGAGCGGTGATTGCATATATCTAAATTCAAGGAAGTTTCCTTAGGAATGCAAGCTCTGGAATCACAGATGCTTTCGACTCTGAAGCCCACTTCAGTAAATGGGAATACTCCGGCTGATGCCATCATCCCATAATTTAAGTTACAGCTAATACTTCCTTCTTAGTCTAGGCCAATCTGCACAAAACTAGGTGGTCCCATCTTGGATTGTTAATTTGTCCAACTCTTCATGAATCAAGCAAAGTTCCCCCCGAAATTGTTATCTGTTTCGGAGTGTGAAATGAGGTTCAGCATGGTTAAGACTATAGACCTATAAAATCTATGCAAGTCCTATATCTGGGCAGGGGTAATTTATATTTTAGGTAATTTAAGATGGTCAGTGGACACCATTGTTAACTGCCATTTAAAGCAGTCTCCGCTCATCCTCTGCTAAATCAACCATTTTATTTATACACTCTCTTTCCAAAGTTAAAACCATGTTCAAGGCAGCTTACAACATTAAAAAATTACATAGCTACAAACATAGCAAAAATAATCCTAAACAATAAATAAAATGTAAAAAGGACACAATGAAATTGAACAATTTACACATGAATATTAAGATATAAAAAAGAAGATATATATAAAAAATAAAAATACAAAAAATTAATATAAACAAAGTGGGAGTGGTGGCAGAGAAAACATGTGGAAGCTACTCCTGTGCCAAGGTAAAATCTTCAGCTGAACCCCAAAACTGGTGCCAGGCCTGGAAAAAGAGGCCACAGAGAGACAAGGGGCACCTCCACCCACTTTGAGCCCTGGACTCCTGCTATCTGTCCCTCCCAAAGGCACCAAAATGCCATCTTCCACACACACCCAGTGCAGGAGTGGGGGGGGGGAGAGACAGAAATTGGATACCCCACTCACCTCTGACTCTGGATTATGGATGGGGGTGATATTTGATTCAATCCTCATTTAAATGCAAACCTACATAATCTGCCCTTTCCAAAACAATATAAGAACCAAAACACAGCACTCCTTTAAAATTTGTACTTCTCCGAGTTTTGCAATGCAGTTCTCCAACTGAGCGACATGCACAGAAATGCATGGGCCAGGGTAGAGCGTGCATACAACCGCATATGAAAATAACATACAAAAATAACATTAGTGAAAATAACCCCCCAAAATGCATTATAGTGTATGAAAATGCTTTTTAAAAAATGGATAAAGTGGACAAAATTGCATGCAATCCTTAGGAGAAATTTGCACTAAAATGTTGATAAATTTTCATAGGGATGTTTTTTATAGAAAATAATTATGATGATAAACTAATGTGGAAATCTGGAGACCTCCATTTAAGATTGCAAAAGAGAAACGGAGAGATGTAAAATCTGACAGATCAGAACACTCCTATTTTGGACCCAATCCACCACTGCTCCTGCCCACTGACAACCACTCCAACCATGTACACCGAGATAAAGCAGTCCTTGGTAGAAGGAGGGGGGAAAGTATCTCTTTCCTTTGACATATAGGCTGGGTAAAAAGGGATAACAGAACAGCATTCACGTCCTGTATACAGAGCAGCTCCACTGGCCCGCCTCTCACTGAGGGGCCTATAAGACTCCCTACCTCCCTTTGTCTACCAACCCCCAAATAGCCAGATCAGCATGTTGCCAGTTTGCTAGTCCTTTTGGCACAGAGAATTTGGCTTGGGCACTTGGCATCAGGAATTGGCCGAAAGCACTGCCGTCACTTTAACGTGGCAGCTGCTCTGGCTGGCTTGGGGCATCTCAGAGGAAGAGGCAGACATTGCCAGATAAGCAATTCCATTACTGGGCTCTGCCTCGTCCTCAGGAATAGCATCATCATTTCCAACCACCTAACAAAAACATTTTACTGTTAGTTATGTTCTGCATAGGTGATGGAGGGAGGAGGGTCCGATCTAAACACATTTCCTAGAAAATCTATTGGGCTGCTGCTTAACCACCCCCTTAAGTCAGATTTCTGTTAACCTTCCAAAATGAAATTAAACAGCAGTTGACTGCCAGTTCTCCTGAATGGGGCATATGGTTCCACCATTGCTCTGCACAACACTGTTAAAAATAAATTCCAGGCCTTCTAAAAGGGATGCACATCTTTAACTTTGGGTTAAAAAAAGAAAAGTACAGGGATAGGAAACCTGTGGTCCTGCATATACTTTCTTGCTTGCTTATTTATTGCATTTATATCTAACCTTTCCTTCAAGGAGCTCAGGGTGGCATACATGGTTCTTCCCTCCTCATTTTATCCTCACAACAACCCTATGAGGTAGGTTCATCTGAGAGGCAATGACTATCCAAAGGCGCACACACACACACACACACACACACACACACACACACGAGCTTTTGTTGGATTACAACCCCACCATCCCTGACCAATGTGTCATAGCTCTGTCTCAAATCCCATTGCTGAACAATGGAGTGCAGAGCTGTGTGGGATGCGAGGCCAAACAAACAAGAGATGGGGAGTCTCTGAGATATGCTTACCTGCAAGAAGAATCCATATGTGAAGTCCAGTCCATTCCAAGGGTTGGGCAAACAGCTGCCCATGTAATCCACCAATTCATGGGCCATGGAATCCAAACAGACATGAAGACAAGGGTCCAAACTGGGAGTGGGAAGCAGCAAGGTAGAGCTGGGAATCACAGGCATTGTTTCGAGTGTCTGACTACTACCAGAAAGAAGCCAGAAGTCAGAAGATAGCTGGTTCTCATCTGTGCCTTCTCCTGATCAGTTGCAGGTAGAGTCACTCCACCTTCTCTACCTTCAGGCTGCTGTTTAGCAGGGGAAGCGGACTCCTGGCCCATGACACCATGGGCCATGCTGACTGGGACTTATGGGATCTGTAGCTCAACAACTTCTGGGGAGCTTTTGAGGGCCCATCATTGCTATGGAAGGAAGGTTCTCTAATCCTTAAAAAATGGGGATGACAGTCATGAAAAACAGGACCTGTCTCCTGCTAACTCAGCCCTCAGGGAGCTTCTTCAACAATTCAAGCTGCTCCCCCCATCCATCTCCAGAGAACTAAATGAGGGCTGTTTTTCACCTACACATTTTTGATATATACCACGGCCTTTGCAAAAAGGTGGAAGCATCTTTTAAGAATTGGTGGGGAACAGAGCTGGCTCACATCTGCAGTTGTGGACTGCAACAATCTAGCAGCAGCTTAAGGTCATACTAGATCAGTGTTTCCCAACCTTGGGCCTCCAGATGTTTTTGGCCTACAACTCCCATCATCCCTAGCTAGCAAGACCAGTGGTCAGGAATGATGGGAATTGTAGTTCAAAAACATCTGGAGGCCCAAGGTTGGGAAACACTGTTGCTCATGTCTAAATGTAAGTTTCCTGGATATTTTATTTTAATGGAAAGGAATCTCAAGTGGCTGCAGTCAGGAATGGAGGAGGAATTGGGGGGGGGGTCATTAACTATTTCCCATCTAGCTGCTTTTCCTGTTATTTTTCTGCTCCTGAGGCTGTTTTTCATTCAAAAAAATACAATATATAACAGCAAAGTTGTTTTTCTTTTTTTAAAAAAAAACCTAAAGTAACATGGTACAAATGTTACACATATCTAATCTGGCCTATAGCAATTGTCCCAAAACAGCTGAGGGCTACATTTTTTATTTTTTGTTTCACTGAAGAGAGCAGTGAAGCAGGTGTATGCCATAAGGGACCTAGTGAGCTGCAAACCTTAAATCATTTACATTGAGCTCCTATTGATTGTAATAGGATGATGCAAATCATCTGGGGGTTGTAGCCATAGAAACCAAAGTGCTATTGGCCTAGGATAGAACAATGGAACTGGGTTCTTAGTCCCACAGATATGCAATGCAGCATCGCATGCCTTGACCCTCTGTTGCTACAGCAGCAGCCTAAGGGCGGATATGATCAGGAACGTCTTTTCCCAGGGGTGGGGAATACAGTGGCACCATCATAACAGGATTTGTGGGCAAAGGTCCAGTGGGCAGGAGGGTCCCCAAAGGAAGTTGGGCTGGTTTAATGCTTTTCGAAGCAAATGAAGCAATGTACACAAACATCTAAACATCTTCTCCCCCATCTATACAATTTAATTAAATCTAGAGTCTAAAATCATCGAACTACCCCAGGTGGGTAACAACAGCAGTGGGAGCCGGAATGCGGCAGCTAGACCGGTGACTGGGAGTGGCTGCTGACACCATATAACACCAGTCCTGAAAGTCCTACATTGGCTCCCTGTACATTTCCAAGCACAATTCAGAGTGTTGGTGCTGACCTTTAAAGCCCTAAATGGCCTCGGCCCAGTATACCTGAAGGAGCATCTTCACCCCCATTGTTCAGCCCAGACACTGAGGTCCAGCATCGAGGGCCTTCTGGTGGTTCCCCCACTGCAAGAACTGAGGTTACAGGGAACCAGGCAGAGGGCCTTCCTGGTGGTGGCGCCTGCCCTGTGGAACACCCTCCCACCAGATGTCAAGGAAATAGACAACTACCTGACTTTTAGAAGACATCTGAAGGCAGCCCTGTTTAGGGAACTTTTTTATGTCTGATGGTTTATTGCTTTTTCAATATTTTGTTGGGAGTTGCCCAGTTGCTTTCCTTTTTTTTCTGCATAATATTTATTGTTTTTTAAATCATAAGAAACAAGAAAATAAAACAGTTTACACCTTGTTATCGCAGATTTCTTTCTATAAGACTTCCTTCAGCTTCCCCTGAAATCATCCATACCCTAATTTAACAAATTCACACAAATCCTAGCTTATGTTGACATTATTTTCTCTTTCCTTCTTTTTCTCTTTAGACAATATTCCAACCTTTTCACAGAGCTTTTTTAAACCCAACTAGCGTTATCTGACCTTCACTTATATTTTCCAGATATTGCCCAGTTGCTTTCCAAGAGGATCGGACAAATTAATGGAGGAGAAGGCTAGCAATGGCTACTAGCCACTTTGACTATCTCTTCCCTACACTGCCAGAGGCAGGAGTAGGC
This sequence comes from Podarcis erhardii, assembly GCF_964252035.2. NCBI lineage: Eukaryota > Metazoa > Chordata > Lepidosauria > Squamata > Lacertidae > Podarcis > Podarcis erhardii. The sequence continues at coordinate 21,062,152 of NC_138513.1, read as the reverse complement.
CATTGAATGCAAGTTTCTGGGAATTGCTAGTGGGGAGAGTGCAGTTGCATTCAGGTCCTGCTTCCAGGCTTGCCATAGGCACCTTAGCTGGCCACTGTAAGAAAAGGATGCTGCATTAGATGGGTCTTTGGCCTCATCCAGCAGGGCTCCTCTTGTGGAGAAACAGCACAAAGGGGAAACATTAGTTCATCCCCTTCCCCCTGTTTTGGTCTTCTGTTTCAAAGTGCAGCCTTTAACACAGCTGCCTTTTTTCCTTAAAAAAAAGAAAAACGTTTTGGAAGGAAAAGGAATCACATAATTTAGTGTACTGTGTAATTCTAAACCAAGGCTCTCCAACTTTCTGGGACTTGGGAGAGTGCCATGGGCACCACCCTTCTCTTCCTGCTCCCCACAACTGCTCCCCACCCCCGAGAGAAAACGTGTCTGCATGCACACACACTTTGCTTTTTCATTGGGTCTGGATAAAAGTTAGACCCAGCAGAATTAAAAATGGATCCTCCTGAATTTGTATGGTTTTGCACTGTCAAATTAATGGGTTACGTTGGTAGATTGTGCAGTAAACACTGCAGACCCAGTGCTTGCCAGCAATGCAAACAACATTTATCCTAGACACAGATCCTTCTTGTTATTTTGCACAGGGTGAGAACAAAGCTACCAAGAAATCACAGAACACTTCTGTGACACAGAGGTAACCTACGACCAGATGGTATGTTTGAGGGGGTGCCTTGTAAATTTTATGAAGATCCATGCCTTGGAGCTATATTCTTGGCAGGCCCGAAAAGCACTGGAACCCTGATTTGTACAGTTCAGTAAATGGAGATAGATGTCATGTATGATTTGATAGTGGTTTGAGGTCTGTGAAAAAAATGTAAAATTCATGAGGATCCTGGAAATTGTAGCTTATCCCTTCACAGAACTACAGTTCATAGGATTCTTTTGGGGGGTTGGAGGAAAATGTGCTTTAAATGTATAGTGAGCACACAGCCTTAAATGGCACATATACACATGCACATGTACCTTTTCTCCCCTTCTCAAGGACACCATTCCTCCCCCCCCCCTTCCCCTCATTCTTTCTGGCGCTTCACTCCCTTTTCCTCCCAGCTGCTGTGGTGCCCTACTTTCTTGCCCCACCTCCTCCCAGTCACCCTGTTTTCTTCCCCCAAGTCCCTCAGACTGCTCTCCACTTCCCTCCCACCCCTTTCAGACTCTCTGTTTTATGTTCAGCTGCTCAAGTGCCAATCTGAGCCATCAAACGCAAGTAAGAGCTGAAAGAGGAAGCGGAAAATGATGTTGCTCTTCTCACTTCCTGCTTTAGTTCAAGGTCTTTTTTGGAGGGAGGGAAGTAACCACAGTGCAGGGTGGATGGGCTCAGAGGCTTCGCAGGCCCCGTGTTGCCTGCAGGCCCCGTGCTGGAGTCCCTAGTTCTGAATTCATTCTAAAACACATTACTAATTGTAATGTATTATATCTGGACATTGTTGACTGGCCAGCACAGCATGTAGGTGCAGATGTATTCAGTGGCGAAGCTGCATGCTTTGCTGCAGGGGGGGGGGGGAAGGCAGGCAGGGACGTGGTATGCCACCCATATGCCACCTGGTTTCCCCTGCCAGGAAATGACTTATTGATGTTGTGGTAGCTCAGCAGTGATAAATGCCTCCACCATGCCATTCAAATGCCCTCTATGAATACATAACATGATGCCACCTCTCTCATCTTCCAATGCAGTCTATTCCCCTGCCACAGCAGTTCATGCCATCAGGAAGTTCTGAATGTTTTGCTGAAAACTTCTATCTTGTAAGCTGAACGTGAGCCCTTAGCCCCTAGCCAGCATAAATGATAGTCAAGGATGATGGGAGTTTTAAGTTCAAACATCTAGAAGGCCACATGGTCTGCATCCCTGGCTTAATGATGTTTCCTGCATTTATCATTTGATGATGCTGTTCTCATTGCCTTATCCCTACATTGTCTTATTTCCCATGCCTCATCCCTCCTGTTTATGTTTCTACCCCCTGTACCCACACATGTACACTGTCTAAATGTAAATCATAATGCAGTCCTTGGGGAGACAGGGGCCCTGTTACTTTACTTACATTACTTTGTAAAGCAGAATTTACATTGCCGATACGCCATAAATAACAAAAATAATAGCAGTTGTTGTTCGAGACAGATCAATATGAACATCTGCTGCAGCACTGACAAAATACCCTGGGTCTGCCTCATCAAATTGGTGCACCAGCACAACTTGCAACATTTGAAGTGGTGATGAAACCCTTGCACTTTATCCTTCATATTTATTGCCCATTCATTGTGACTCATAATATTGAGCCACTGGACTCTTGAGCAAGTCTCTGCTAGTCAACGCGGATTATGTGGCATAAGGGTTAGAACCTCCTATATGGCAGCGACTAAACTTCTTGTGGTAACTCTTTCCAGAGGTACATTGGTCTGTGTTGGGTAAAATAAGGAAAGAATGGAGGTCAGCAGGCAGTTGGATAAGGTTCTTTCCGTTCCATTTGTAGAGCTTACAAAAGTAAAGCTGAAAGACCAGAGGAACTGAGCACAAGAAACCAAACACAATCACTATGGAGATGGCACCAGTATGGTTTGTGTAGAATGAATCATCTGGAGGGGTGCTTCCTTTCTGAATAAGAAAAAGAGTGAGAGAGTCATAGATGTAGACCAAAGAGAGAGAGATATAGTTTTGAACAGAGGAAAAAAACCCTAGTCATTTCCGTTGCTAAATCACCAGCTTACTGCTCAGAGATCTGTTATGTGTGTTTGGGGGGGTTACATGGCAACCGGAAAAAAGGTATTTGGTTCCATTTGTTAAATAAATTATTACCAAGAAAGGAAAAGAAATGTTGCTTACCAATAAGCACCAAAAGATTGAATTAACCGACGTGTATTTTTTTAAGATTGGCACCTTTGGTTTCTCCAAAGCTTCAGTGTGGGACAAATTAAACCCATAAACATGCACACACCAGTACTACTAACAGCAATTACATGGGCCATCAGCTCCAAGAATGTTCCTGAAGAAACGGAGAAGAAAAAACTTTTCTCCTACGCTTGAAGGAAATAAATGCAAGACCAAAAACAGCTGACCCACACAGTGATTCAAAAAATAAAAAACACTTATTTCCCTTGTATTTATTTCAGACCCTCCAAGTGTCCCTATTTTCCAGGGATGTCTCTGATTTAGAGAAGCCATCCCAGTTTCTAATTTGATCCCAAAATGTCCTGCTTTTCCTTAGGATGTCCCTATTTTCATTGGAGAAATGTTGGAGGGTATGGAGTTATCCAACCCTCAAGCCATCTGAAGGCAATCCTGTACAGAGAAGGTTTTTTAAAAAAAAATGTTTGATGCTTTATTCAGTTTTTATATGTTGGAAGCTGTCCAGAGTGGCTGAGGCAACCCAGTAAGATGTGTGGGATAGAAAGAGTAAAATTATCATTATGGAGTGGGACTTTCCTATTTTGTTGGAGAAATGTTGGAGGGCATGTTATTTGCTAAATCCAAGCTGGAAGAACAGTGGACATCCACAGATTGGGTATGTTAACAGAGTGGCAGAAATAAAGCAGACAGAAAAGAAACTGGTAGTACTTTACTGAGGGTGAACCGAACAAAACAGTGCAACATTAGAAAAAATATGCAAAGGTTTGCCTTATTCTACAGGCCTACACAAAGGGGGAAATAGGCATGGCCACAAACCAAGTAGAGCTCGAGTTACCTCAGAAGGACCGAGCACATCTGAGTGGTTGCTAGGCTACACACAACTGTCTGTTTCCTTGATTTGGGAAACCTATACTGCAGAAATAGGGTTGGATCCTGGCCTAGTCATACTTAGATTAGTCTCGCAGAAATCATGACTAACATTAAGTCTGACTAACTTTGGCTACTAGTTTGTTTCTAATGGTTGCAAGATAGCCAGCTGTTGTACTGAATCACAGGCATGAGCACTTACCAGTTCAGAGGATATTTGGCCTGAGAGGAGAGCCTGTTCATTAAGTGCTTGAACAGCCTTGCCCTCATCCTTTTTTTCTCTGCAGAGGATCGTTGTAGGGATTTCTTTTTCTTTTGCCTGTACCAGGAGTTTTGGGAGGCTCACAAAGGATTATAGCTCAAACTTGACAGCTTAACTAAAGAGCTCTCAAAGAACTGGACAGCTCAACAAAATACAGTCCTGGGTGCCAGTACAGTTAGGCCCAGCAATGTTTTCTTTCCGTGTGACCTCTGATCCCCACTGAATGAGAGAACAAAATGGACTTCTGTATGGGGCTTGCGCTACCAATAGTCCTTCAATTCAGGCGCGTCAGCTTCGTTTTCTCGACTGCCTGACACAAATAAAACAAAATAAAGTTAGCCCAGAGGGCTAAAACAAATCTCTTTATTTAGTTGCAAAACAACCTTATTATACTCCTGTGTGTCCCATCTAGAATCAAAAGTTAGTCCTTCACATTGACAAAGCAATTCTGGGGTGGGGGGGGGGGACTCCAGACGAAACCGGAGCAATTCTCAGTGACACAATTCTCAAAAGTTTAAACTGGGCATCTGCTAATAAGTGGTGCCCTGCTATCGGCATGTCTAAAACCAGCACCATTTCTCTTCTGACAAGGCCAGTTTTTAGAACAATTGCCTTGCGGTGAGAGCCCCCATGGTGTAGAGGTAGCTTAGTGTGTTGGACTAAGACCTGGGAGACCAAGGTTCAAATCCGATGAAGCTCACAGAGTGACCTTGGGCCAGTCACTCACTCTCAGCCTAACCTACCTCACAGGGTGGTTGTGAGTATAACGTGGAAAAAGGGAAAGGAAGCATGTATGCCACTGTCAGCAACTTGGAGGAAAGGTGGGATAAAAATGTATATGCCATATTTTTTGCTCTATAAGACTCACCTTTTCCCTCCTAAAAAGTAAGGGGAAATGTGTGTGCGTCTTATGGAACGAATGCAGGCTGCGCAGCTATCACAGAAGCCAGGACAGCAAGAGGGATTGCTGCTTTCACTGCGCAGCGATCCCTCTTGCTGTTCTGGCTTCTGAGATTCAGAATATTTTTTTTTTCTTGTTTTCCTCCTCCAAAAACTAGGTGTGTCTTGTGGTCTGGTGTGTCTTATAGAGCGAAAAATACGGTAAATGCAATAAATTTGGCACCGAAACAGGAGCATCTTGTTCATAGTTCTATGCAGAGTATCCTTCAAGATGTGCCTGCACTACCATTTCCATCATCCTAAACCGGCAATTCTTTCTTTAAAAAAAATAACCCTGCTAGGACATTTGCAAAGCTAAGTAGGGTCTGGTATGGTTTCAAATTGGATGAGGGGCTGCGTGTTCACATCCCTGCATTCCAGGGGTTTGGACTAGATGGCTCTCAGGGTCCCTTCCAAGCCTACAGTTCTATGATTCTGTGAAGGAGGCTGATGGGAATTGAACAACATCCAAAGGGCTAGAGCATGGGTGGGCAAACTAAGGCCCGGGGGTCGGATCTGGCCCAATCACCTTCCAAAGCCGGCCCGTGGATGGTCCGGGAATCAGTGTGTTTTTACATGAGTAGAATGTGTGCTTTTTTAAAAAATGCATCTCTGGGTTATTTGTGGGGCATATAAATTCTTTTATTTTTTTATTTTCAAAATATAGTCCTGTCCCCCACAGGGTCTGAGGGACAGTGGACCGGCCGCCTGCTGAAAAAGTTTGCTGACCCCTGGGCTAGAGGTTCCTCACTCCTGATCTATTGAATTACCAGTAGGATGTGAAATTGCAAGGCTTAAGCCAGCCTTTGCCAACCCTTTAGATTAAGTGTAGGGCATGTTTGGCCCTCTGGATGTTGTTGAATGACAACTCCAAACAATCATGGCCAAAGACTAGGGGTGATGGGAGTTGTAGTTCAGCAGCCTCAGGTGGCCCAAAGGTTCCCTGTTCCAGCTGTTTTGGACCATGGCTCCCAAAAGCCATGTTCCCTATAGGAACACCATGAATGCATAAAGCAACATTGCTCAAGTTTGTCTGAGAAATTGTTCGGGAACAAGTTGGCTAGGTTTGGGGAACAGAGTGAGTGAAGGCTGTGCACTGTGAAAGTCACCCTTTGCATCAGCATTGCTTACGGATCAACATTCAGTATCAGCGGAAGCAATTAGGTAATGAATTGGGTAGTGCATGGACTCTGGGGCTTTGCTAAATGTGTCACAAGCCCCAAAAGTTATTAAGCCATAATGAAAATGGTTATTTGGCCTTATAAGGTTATGAGCTGCCTCCGCTATCTCTCAAGAGCTTCTGTCAAAGCCAAGGCATAGGTAGCTTTCAAGTGGGAGCCAGGTCAGTATTAAAGACAAGCAGAGAATTAGAGCAAACTGTTAGCTATAAATTAATTACTGCATGTAATAATACAAATGGCCTCCTCACCCCATAATAAAAATCTTCCACGATGCCTATTAAAACTTGCCTCCTAAAGAGCTTGTTTTGCAGCCCTTTTCTTTTGAAGAGGGTACATGTCCTGAGTGCTTCGGGCTATTTTCCCTTCACACTTACTTTGCTGAGGTATAAACCAAAGGAACACTAAAAATTGGAAGGGACCATAACCCACTGCAATGCAGGAATCTTTTGCCTAACATGGGCTCTACTGGATTGGTGAACTTCTGTACAGGGTGTGAGATAGTGTACAACCAGGGGTGGGGATACTTCAGCCAACAGCTCTAATTAGGCCCATCATAGGTAGCAATTTGGACCGAAGGGAATTTCCCTCAAATCATGCCCACCTGACCTATACCTGGTGTCATATCAGGTGTGGGGCAGGTAAGGGCACACCTCTAAAGAAAGAATTGCATTCTTAAAGTGCAATTGTACCTTTGCAAGTAAAGCTCGCTGATTGTACCTTTGTACAATGGGATTGCTCCCATTGTACCCTTGCAAGTAAAGCTCACTGATGCTGTCAATCAGCTGATCCATTGCCCAGATCCAGTTCCCTACTTCTGGCTGTGCACTGTGTAATGTGATTGGGGCATGTGCTTCCTGATTGCCACAGGATTCTCCTGGATTCCTGTGGGGGAGTGTAGCATAGGAAGAGTCACTTAGAAAAGACGATGAATTATAGCAGGCAGGGAATGGGTTGAGCACTTCCTTCCTGTCAAAAGCTGCTTCAGTGTTGAAAATTTCATAACACCGTTGGGATTTCAACATGTTCATGGTCAGCTTGTATCTTGGTCTTCATAAGAGTTATGGAACAGTAGGGCGGGAATGTGAAGGTTGTCTCCACTGCTGCAATTGCTGTTGTTTTGTCCACACACAGGAATAAGGTTAATCTGTCTCGATAATGTAATACGTTGTTTACCTTCAGCTATTCATAAGCTGAAATTTCACAAATGCTGTGAATTTGAACTGGAATTAGCAATGCATTCTAAACAAGTTCTTTCTGTCCACTTCGCCCTGCTCTGACTCAATATCTACTGTAACCCATGGCCATTACTGGGATTGACATTTTGCAATAGCTCCCATGAGCAGCAATTTCAGCATTCATCCTTTTAGAGACAGTCACAAGCTACATTTGTAGTGGCCTGACCACAGCTGATTCAAGCTGAATGTGACACATGGCAGCAGCATGCAGATGACCAGCTCATGTGCCAAATGTTTGCAAGTAGCTGGAATTTGACTGAGGTCATCAGAATAGACCAGTAATGGGGATCCTCTGGGCCTGCTCATTTGGTGTTGTATATGACTTCAGATGTAGGGCAGGTGGGTGCGGCTTAAGCAAAATAGCCTGAAGTCTAACAGGCCCGATTAGGCTCCTGGGCTAGAAGGTCCCCACCCCTTTTCTTCCTCACGCGAAAAAAATAAACCCCTACCAGTGTTTCTCAAACTTGGGTCTCCAGTTGTTGCTGGACTACAACTCCCATCATCCCTAGCTAGCAGCACCAGTGGTCAGGGATGATAGGAGCTGTAGTCCAACAACAGCTGGAGACTCAAGTTTGAGAAACACTGCACCATCCTGAGTTCCCTCGAAGGAGCATGGATTATAAGAGCAATAACGACATGTGTAATAAGTTTAATATTTTTCATCTGCCTTTTCATTTTATTTTTAAAAGTTTAAATTGTAGTTTGCAAAGAAAACAGGAGCCGTATCAGGGTGCTTTAAAGATTTAACAAATATAGAGGAGCATATGGGGTAGGGAATCACTTTTGTCAACTGTATAAATTATCAGTAAAGAATTCTGCATGAGACACTGGGCTTTTGTTTCCCACTGACTAGCTATGTACGGTTATTATAATCTCAAGGGCCAAGTTTGTGTTGCTGTCCTTCAGCCAAGGATGTGGCATGTCAATACACCTCTTCACTGCTTACTGCGCTGAAACGCCCCTTGGCTGTAGAGATGAAGGCCAAACTGGGCAAATTCCTTGGCGACTATGCACAGAAGTGGCACATCTCAGGCCCCGGGACCTAATGTTGGGCATTCCCCACCCCCGCCAGTCTCTCTAGACTGTCTCTCCAAACCACATGCTTCACTAGCCCTGCATCACAATCAGTGGCGTAGCGTGGGGGGTGCAGGGGGTGCCGGCCGCACAGGGCGCAACATCTGGGGTTAGGGCAAATCCACGGGTTAGGAGGCGCAAATCCACGGGTTAGGGGGCGCAAATCCACGGGTTAGGGGGCGCAAATTACTTGCCTTGCCCCGGGTGCTGACAACCCACGCTACGCCACTGATCACAATCCCCACCGAGTGTTTTTGCCTGGCTAGAAGGTGCCCTTGAACTCTGATAATGCCTGCTTGGATGGCGGATAAGAGAGCATGAAGCTGACAGAACAAAGGCTCCTGCCATTTTTGCCTCTGGCTCCACTCACCACTGCATGCAGCTCTCCAAAGATTTCCCAGATGGGAATGTGACCCTCTGCGTGAAAAGGGTTATACAGAATAGTTAGGTTCAGATACAGTATGTCAACTGATGGGAGGAGAAGCAGGAGAGAGCTATTGCTGTGCTTGTCCTTCTTCAGGCTTCTTAAATGCAACTGGTTTGCTGCTACATAAAACAGGACACTGCCCTATGTGGACCTTTGGAAAGATCCATCAGATATTTTTTTATGTTTCATTAAGTCCCCTGGGGTTTACTTCTGAGTAAAACAAGCACAGGGCTGTTATGACTTATGCTGCTTCAGCAAAGGATAACCATTTGCAGCAGAATCCATGTCAAAAAGATGTACGTTTTCAGGAAAAAACATCTGTGGCTCCCTAGATGTTGCTCGTGAAAAACTCCCATCGGCTAGGCTGGCTGGGGGGTGAGGGGAAAGGTAGTCTTTCCTGCAGGGTTCAAAGCTCACGCCCACTCCCATCCTCATCCCACTGACTGGACTAGATAGGCACCCATCATCATCTGGGGGGGCACACCTTCCCTGCACCGATTTTTGCCATTAGCAGCTGTTACTCAGAAGCAAGTCCCACCGAGTTCAGCGGAGTTTGCTCCAGGGAAAATAGGCTGCGTGGGTGCCGAGTCTGGCGCATAGCTTTAAAGGGAAGTTGCAAACTTAAACGTCCTTCCCTTTTCGGATGCGTCTCCGATCGTGCAAGAGAAGCATTTACCAGAAAATGCAGCCCAACTGCTGCGAAAGTTTTTTTGTTTTTGCTTTTTTTAAGGAAAAGAGAGAGAGAGAAACCAGCTAAATAACGGCCCCGGCGCCTCAGATAGGGCCCCGGCTGGTGCCATGTGGAAGGGATTGATAATGACGCCGCGCGCAGCCTCTTGTGTCTCTGCAAGCGCCTGTCCCGAGGAAACCCGGCTCGCGAGGCAAAGAGGCTCCTTCTTCTCGGGCTGGAGGCGCCTCGACGCGCGGGGACTCCCCACAGCAAAGGGGAACTCCTTCGCCACCCAGCCCAGCACCTCCCTCCCTCGCATTCGTTTTCCTCGCTTCTCAAAAACTCTGCGCGAGGAAAAGGGGACGCGACGGTTCCCCCATGGGCTTGGTTGTCCTGCCCATCCCGCCCCCACGGTATTCATCCTGCAGCCAGTTCCTTCCACTTTCCACAGGCTCCGATCTCCACGTCTCGCCTTCAACCTCCCCACATCTGTTTCTCGTTGAGATCCCTCCAACTTCTCCACCCGCCTTGTTGCGGTGTCGTCCCCCCCCCCGGCGTTCTCCGCCCCCGTCCTTTCCATCCTTTCTCTCTCTCCCCCCTCCTCCCTCCTGCACCATGCGCAGCCACAAATCAGGAGTTTGCAAGGCCAGGGGGTGGGCACCGCCTCCCTCCTCCTCCTCCCCCCCCCCGTCGTGGCTTTTCTCCCCTATTAATCATCCCCTCCCTCCCCTTGAGCAGGAAGAGCCTTTGCTTCTGCTTTTCTTGCTTTTGCAATCAGAGATGGGCCGGGATTGTGGGGGACCAGCCCCTCCCCGCCCGTCCCGGGGGACCCCGTCGGGCAGCGGTTGGCCGCCGCGCGGGGCGGGGCTTGGCTTTTGTTGGACGGGGCGGGAGGGCGTGACTGGCGTATAAGAGGCGCGCGGATCCCGCTCGGCCGCTCTCCCGCGCCTCTTCCTCCCGCTGCTCGACGGCGCTGCTCTCTCGCGCTCTCTCCCCGGGATTGCCCACCTTCCTCTTCTGGGATTACAACCATGAGTACCACCAGCAGCAGCCGGAGTTCCTACCGCCGCATGTTCGGCGGGGCGGGCGGGCGGCCCAGCTCTTCGAGCAGCAGCCGCTACGTGACGTCGTCGAGCCGCTACTCGCTGGGCAGCGCCCGGCCCAGCAGCGTCCGCCTGGTGTCGTCGGCGCCCGGCGGCGGCGGGCTCTACGCCTCCAAGGCCGTCCGCCTGCGGAGCAGCCTGCCGCCGATGCGGATGCTGGGCGTCGATGGCGGCGTGGACTTCTCTCTGGCCGACGCCATCAACACGGAGTTCAAGGCCAACCGCACCAACGAGAAAGCCGAGCTGCAGGAGCTCAACGACCGCTTCGCCAACTACATCGACAAAGTGCGCTTCCTCGAGCAGCAGAACAAGATCCTGCTGGCCGAGCTCGAGCAGCTCAAGGGCAAAGGCACTTCCCGCCTGGGCGACCTCTACGAGGAGGAGATGCGCGAGCTGCGCCGGCAGGTGGACCAGCTCACCAATGACAAGGCCCGCGTGGAGGTGGACCGCGACAACTTGGCCGAAGACATCATGCGCCTGCGGGAAAAGTAAGGCGCGGGTCCCCTGGACGGGGCAGGGCGGGGGGGGGGTCCGGGCCATCTGGGGCTGGGCTGCTTGAGTAAACTACATTGGCCCCAATGGGACTTGGGGTTGAGTAGCAGCTTGCCCTGCCAGACTTCCTGCTCTTCTAGTAGTGGTTCCGTCTGTGATGGCGCGCGCGCATCCTTTGCAAACAAAGGAAATGTGCGTCTCGTTTCAAAATGCCTGCAAATTTGTGCGAGATTGATTGATTGATTGGATGGTTCACACTTTCTCGTTCAGGTTACAGCCCTCGTTCTGCCTGTCTCCATCCATCCCTCTCCCCTTAGGAATGAAGTTGTCGCACCAGCGCTAAGCAAATATAAAAGTCTGAGCGTTCATTCATTCCTTTGATTCAGAAAGCTTGTGAATTCAGTCACGTGGGCTGATTCAGAATGATCACATTCACTTTGTGAATCGCATGAAGGACTCGTCATGTGAAAAAGTTCAGAAAACTTTTCCACAGCTGAGCCTGCGCTGGCTGGAGGCACTGAAGAGGCAGCTGGGCAAGCGCCTTTGTCCTAAGAATCTGCAGTGTGGTGGGTCCCCTTATTCACACTCTGCAGCACAAAGAACAAGGGATGAAGTTCCATTCTTGTTTTACTCTGATGCTCTAGCAGGGCGATTCCATTAAAGGGGAATTACTTGCAAATAAACATTGAGAGGTGTGGTTTACTCCCATGTAAGTGCGCATAGAATTGGGCTGCTAGCCCCACCCAGTTCAATAGACTGGCTTCAATTTGAATTTTTTGCTAGAAGCAGGGCCCATTGCACTGGGTGGGAATTTCTTCTGAGTAAACTTGTAGAGGATTGTGGTGTTAGCCTGCAGTTCCTCACAGACTTATTTCTGTGTAAAGTTGCATAGATTGGATTGCACTATTACTCTGCCCATTGTTGAATCAGTTTATGCTGGTACTTTCCAAAGTTGCATAGTTGCAAGTGCCTGGTAATTTGCCACGTTGGTATTAGAATTATAAGGTCTAGATCAGGGCTAAGTTTGAAATTATGGTTTGGGGAGCTGCTGCAAACCTCCAGTTTTAACAAAATGTGTTAGGCAAACAATCCACAATTGTAGGTCAGCTCTCCCTCCCACTCAGCTAGTTTAATAAGTGGGGTAGCCTCCCCCCTCTTCCCCCTTTTTTTGCTGGTCTTATGTTTATTGTTGGATTTAACGCTGCTGTTTCTGCAAGAGTTCTGCTCCAAGTCTGGTCACACTGTAATGAAAACAGAGCCACACAAATGAAGGCATGGGGTGCTTTTGTGTGGAAGACCTCCCCCTCCCACACTCTTCCCCCTTTTGCTTCTCTTTCCCTCATGGGTGTGGCTGACTGTCCATCAAATCTGAACTTCACTTGGTCAGCTTTTTTCATTTCTTTGAATGGGCCCTTTAATTTTTCCAGACTTCAAGATGAGATGCTTCAGAGGGAAGAAGCTGAGAACAACCTGCAATCTTTCAGACAGGTTTGTAATTTCATACATTCCCCCCCCCCCCCTTTGAAAGTTTTTAAGTGTTTGTTAAATTCTAGTGCTTAAACGCTTACAAGTAAGAAGCGGAACAGAAAGCCACCTGGTGGTTGAAAATGGATAATGGGAGTGTTCTGGTTCTTCGGTACAAATTCATTTCCACCTAATTTGCCTTGGTAGTTCTTTCATTTCCATTGTTTTTACTCATACGAAACAGTATTTACGCATTTTTGAGCAGTATTGAAATGTTAAGATCATAAGAGCCCAGCTCAATCAAACCCAAAGGTCAATCTAGACCAGCTTTCTGCTTTTGCACAGTGGCTTTCCTCTGGTAAGCTGGCTACCTTGGTGGCTCCCCAGCAACTTAGTCTGATGCACACCGCCTCTGTTCCTGGAGTTTTCATCTAGCCATGATGACTAGTAGCTATGAAGATCTATACGGGGGTAGCCACCATGATGATGTTGACCTAAACCAATTTCCCCCAACCATTGGCCATGTTGGCTGGGACTGATGAGAGTTGTAGTCTGACAACATCTAGATGGAACCAATATTGGCTAACCTTGATCTAGACACATTGTCATATAACAGCATTGTTGCATTCAGATGCTGAAGATGAAAGGATAGCATATTGCCAAAGGCCAAGTAGTAAGTTTGTGGCGGAGAAACTTTATAACAAAACTTGCTGGTCATGCTTTCAGGCACTATGTTAACACCAGCTGTGTCCAGCTTTTTGAGCTGTGCTTGGATTTAGCAGAGGCACTTACAAGCACATAGCGCTCTTGCAGGGGCCAAGAATTGTTTCTGTTTTATCAATGTCTAGCCTGTTACCCAGAGAAGCTCTGTGGAATCGGTTTTTCAGATTGGTAAGGGTGAAAGGGAGCAAAGGGAGCCATCTGTTCGCTTGGCTGAAAGGTATTAATGGTTTCTATGGGATTCACTATGGAATGCCGATGCAGGCATTAACAGCGACTGTGGTGGCAGCAGATTGAAATAATAGGAGCCTTTGTGTTCTGGGGGTGCTTATGGCAGGCTGCATTCTTGCTGGATGTGTAATGATGCAAGCATATTTAGAAACCCATAATTTAAAGCATTGGCCACTTCAGCTGGTCCAGTCTCTAACTGATTATTGAACAAGATTGTTCACTAATTATATTGCTGACATGAAGACCGACCTAAAATCAACAAGGATGTTAATTTAGGACTGCATAATAATTAATGCTTCAGACATTCCTTCCCGTCCCACTAGACTGGTTCACTGGACATTTGAAGTAAATAACATTTGGAGCCTTTCAAACCTTAGCCATTTTGCTTTGAAAAATGAAGCTTTTCTACCTTAAGTTCTCTGTGTGCTAATTTTAAATACAATAACTAATTTTCAAACCTCTATTTCAAATAAGAATGTGAGATGGAAACGGATCCTTTTAAGTAAAGCCATCTCCATAAGACAGTGAGAGTCTGAGTTTGGGCAAAATTCATGAAATAAGTTGCATTTTTCAATTAACTTAAAATAAAAATGTTTGCAGCTTTGCTGACCATATCCCCCCCTTTTTTTTGAGCCAGATTCTCAGTTTGTGGAAGAAACATCTTTATTTTTTTTTTTATAAATATTTATTAAAGTTTTTAAATATAAATGCACAAATAATAAACAGTCTTACTTCTATCACAAACATAATTTCATCACTTCTTTGGGCTCCCTCACGTCTCCCGCTCCCATTTACATCGTTAAAAGTTTTTTCCAAACAAATTATCAACTTGTTTACAATCTCATGTCCACTCATTCAAATATAATCTAGCACTTCTTCCAAAAAATTTTTTATTTTTTCTTTAGTCTCACTTATCATCAAATTTCAAATCTAATTTAGTGGTGGCCAGTTTTTTATAATCTAGCATCCTTCTTAGGATTCAACCAAGTTACAATGTTTTTGTAGATACTTCTTGAATTTCTCCCAGTCTTCCTCCTGTGGAAGAAACATCTTTAGCCCATACTCCTATACACAACCTTGTAGTAAGCCCATTGAATCCTGTGGGAATTACTTTAGAGTTGAAGTAGGATAGCGCATTTGGTTTGAGACTTTCAAGTAAAAGAAGAGGAAGGTGAAATTTGAGATAGCTGGGTGCACAAGCATGAATGAGACATGTGGACTGCAGAGTTGTCTTCTACAGGTACTGGTGTGAGCCCCCAGAGTAACCCTAAACTGAGTCTTGGTAGTCTCTTTGGATATGTCTAGTACTGCAGTAGCTCAGAGCTCCTTTGTGCTTGGCCTGATAGTTCTATTTGCATGGTTGTCTTCCTCTGAGTGTGGGGAATCCTAGAAGGGTGACTTATGGGATAACATAGCATATTGCTAGGACCACATCTGTCTTGTGGGTATTCTCCAAGACTTCCACTCAGGAAGAAAAAAGATTACCAAATACTGAATCTTCCTGACTCATTCCCCTTGCTTTGCTGGGGCTCTTGATCTATCCTACACGAGCCACGTGACTAGGGGAGCTATAAATAAAGGAAACAATGCACAATGGTGTTGTGTCCTCTTTCCTCATGTGTTTGCAATGTTGATTGAGGATTATTTAGCCCAGACCCATAATGCAGATGCAACATTTAGGAGCTTATTCTGTTTTTACTTTTATCTCTGCCATACTGTAAACCTAAAGCACACTGGCGATGTTCCAGCGTTCTTGAGCACATGGAAGAATATGATAAGAGATGGTCATGCACAGATGATGTAATGAAGTGAACCTTTGGGTACAATATCTGATCTGGTAAAACACCATGTAGGAAGCTGCATGCATTTTGCTGGCGAGATGCTACATGTGGTACAATACCACTGTATAGCTTAGGCATTTGAAAGAGAAAAAGCAGGATCTTGGAACAAAACTACCATATTTTTCACTCTATAAGACGCAGCAGACCACAAGACGCACCTAGTTTGGAGGAGGAAAACAAGAAAAAAATATTCTGAATCTCAGGAGCTAGAACAGCAAGACGGATTGCTGCGCAGTGAAAGCAGCAATCCCTCTTGCCGTTCTGGCTTCTGTGATAGCTGCGCAGCCTGCATTCACTCCATAAGACACACGCGCATTTCCCCTTACTTTTTAGGAGGGGAAAAGTGACTCTTATAGAGCAAAAAATACGGTACTTAGGGTGGTGAAATCATTAAAATCCTTAACATTAGGCTAGGCATTCGCTTTTGGAAGCCCCTAGGCTGATTCCCCACTTCCACCTTCCTAGCTATCTCCCAGTATGCTTAGGACACCTTGTGGGAAGGAAGAGAGAAACCAGTGTTGTAGAGAGGTAGAATGAAATATACTTTGCTCACGCATTTAGGGGGCATTTGACTTGGGTCATAGCTTGTCCTAGACAGAAGGGTCCTAGGTTGCTGTCAATTGATAAGCTCTCTGGCAGCAGGCCTAAAACAACTCTGCTGGAGTTCACTGGGCTAGCTTGACTTGATATAAGAGCTTCACATACTCAGGCTGGTCTGCCTGTAAAAATTGCTTCCTCATTTTACTGTGCATGATTGACAGATGGAGGCCATGGAAGAACCAGCACACACATCCAAATAGCCTAACTGCCACAACTCTTTGCAGCAGTGAAGTTGCCAGATACCTTTACAAGTTTAATCTACTATGGATCCCAAATTTGATTGTGACCACCCAAATATAGGGGTTTAAGGCTGTGAAGTGTGTGTGTGGTGTCAAGTTTCCCTCCCCATAATTTGGCTCAGAATGAAATAGCATCTCACAATGGGTGTGTTCAGCAAACTGTCTTTGAAGTCTGTAAAGTGAGACTTGAAAGAGATGAGGGTGTCCTGCTGGAAAGAGCTTAGGAAGGATAAGCTTCGTTCCCCTAGGTTGTAACATGGGGAAGGAAAATGCTAAATCCCTGATGCTTGAGGGTGGGGGGCAAAGCTTGTATTCCTCTAGTATTCCATAAATGTCTCAGGGCATTCCTCTAAAATGGGTGAGGAACCAATGGCCTCTCCAGCTGTTGTAGGATTCCTCAACTCCCATCAGCCCCAGCCAGCATAGCCAGTGTTCAGGCAATGATGGGAGTCGTGGTCTTGCAACCTCTGAAGCATCCAGGGGCGACCCACCCCAGCCATTGTCTTCAGGCATAAAACCTCAACTCTCCATTACTCAGCAACGCTTTGTTCCTAACCAGCATCTCTTGGCTAGTGACCTGCTTCAACATAATGCATCTCTATATGTATATTTATACAGTTGAGTTCTTAGCCTTCTGCACATGTTAACTTGAGTAAGTAAAGCAGAGTTACATAGAGCGGGACTCTGCTTTTACCTTTCCCTCTCCCCAAATTGTGTCACCTCCCCCAACAATGGCATGCTCCACATGTAGAAAAAAGCCCAGTGTGCAAGGAGCTCCATGCAGTGTGCCAGGCATGTGCTCCAGCTTGCAGCTGCACATGCGTTCTTCTACAGGCAGAGTGAACCATGTGGTTGTTGAAGGTGCAACACCAGAGCTAAAACTGGCTCTTCTCTGCAGTCTACATGAACATGCCCTCTAAGTTTCCTTCATAGTTCTTTGTTTTCTCCATAATTGTGTTCCACTGAGAGCCAGCACCTGTTGCTTATTGGACTCAAAGGAACTCCTTCCCCAATACTTCAAACCCAGACTGTCATCTCAAATCAAGCTGCAAGAGTGCACTCTGGTTACGCTTCCATGTGGATTTTTTATTTATTTATTTATTTATTTATTTATTTATTTATTAGTGCTAGCCACAACTGGTCTAATACTTTTGCTGCCTGAGCTTGTGTTGCTTTCCCAGACTCTCAAATAAAAATCTGCAATAACCCTGGCCAGCGAAGTGACTTTAGCATGGGGGTAGCCAATGTGGTACTCTTCAGATGGTACTGCACTGACAATTGGGCTGGTGGGAGTTGGGAGTAAAGCAACATCTGGAAGGGAGCACATTGACTACTCCTGCTTTAGCACCTGAGACTGAAAATCGCATAAGAACATCTCCCCCTTTTAACAGTAAAATAAATAACAGTTTGCTTGACCACTTACGACACTCCAGAAACATCTTCCGGCAATGGTAGTCTTTCACTCTTTGCCTAAAGGTGTTGTTTTTCAAAGTTTGAGGGGAGAGTGGGCCACAAACACTAGCCTGGTGCATCTGGAGCAATCTGCATTAGCTTTTAATGGACTGAGCGTGTTCATTTTTCAGCTATACTTGCAACAGGTGCCTTGAGAGGAGGATATGAATTCTTGCCATGGGCTCACACTTGTCTGGGATAAGCAGTGAGCTTTCAGGCATGAAATCTGACTTCTGAAATGGCATTGCTCAGTTCCTGTGTGAAATAACTGGCAGCTTTGCACAGTTGCAGAGAAAACAAAAGTAGATTCTGAGATGAGCTCTAATCTCTTTTGCTTACTGCCAAGTACACACAACAAAACATTATCTGCTTTTCTGTTGTGGCTGAGCCCTACTGTATTTTGCCGTCCTTCTCCAGCCCAACTAATCCTTTGCCTGGAGTCTTAAATGACACCAACTATCTCTTTTGTGTAACAAACCTGCTGTCCTAAATGGAATGGAATGATAAAGTTCATGGGCATTCATTAGTAGCTTGTTTCAGGTGCATTAATATTTCAAATACAGTAACTTTTCTGACATAATATCCTAAAGTTCCTAAAGTACTTGTATGCCTTTGATCCTGTTGCAATGAATTTAGTGTGTAAATAGGTTACTTTAACCACACAAAAACTTGCCACACCATTCATTTTATCTTGGACTGCATACAACTTCTATCTAAACTAAACTTTTTTTTCCTGGTGGTCAAATGTGTTTAGTCTAAGTTGACATCACCTAGATACAGTGATGCTGGCTTTCCAGAAAAAATACTGGAAAATTTCTGCTACTCCATATTGATCTGATTCTGCATGTTTCAAACTGGTATTCATACACCAAACTAAAAGTATGTCATACTAACTTTAAAGTTTTTTCAGTAGCCAAAAATAGTTGAACTGAAATTCTGAATTAGTTAGGGAATTCAATAAAGTGCACTTGCTGTACTTAAAATATTATAATCAAAAATTTTATTGGAAATTACTGATAATGGAATGATCAAGACATGACATGACAATAGTATTTTTTTTAATTAATAAAACAATTGAAGGTGCCAATAAGATTTATACTCCCCCCTCTTTTGACTGAAAGCTGTGCAGCCTTTCTGAAGATAGCTCCCTAGAAAAAGTGATTGCAGTTTCAGATTTGACTAGACTTCGTTGATCCTTAATTAATGTTACAAAACAATGACTTTCTCAAAATGGAAAATTGTATGCAGAAAAAATATGTGGAGAGCTTTGGTCAGATTCTGTGCTGTAGACAATTTTCCATGGAGAAATGTCAAACCTCCACCTCAATTGCTGAAGGAAGGAAGTGAAATCAAGCCGCTCCTTATTTAGACAGTAGTTTGTTCATTGCATTGCAGACATTTTTGCCCCATATTACAACATTCTCCCAGTTAGCTTATGAATGTTTCTGACACCCTTTCCCCCTGTTGTTCCTCCCTCAGGATGTTGACAATGCCTCCTTGAACCGCTTGGATCTTGAACGCAAAGTTGAATCTCTGCAAGAAGAGATTATCTTCTTGAAGAAGCTCCATGATGAGGTAATTTTTGAACTCCCACCAGCTTTTCAATGTGATTTCTTTGGAGGGAAATGAATTGCATTGGTAAAAATGTTCCATGTATGGAATGTCATCTTTTTTCCCCTTGAAGGAAATCCGTGAGCTTCAGGCCCAGATCCAGGAACAACATATCCAGATCGATGTGGATGTTGCCAAACCTGATCTCACTGCTGCCCTGCGCGATGTGCGTCAACAGTACGAAAGTGTTGCTGCTAAGAACCTCCAGGAAGCTGAAGAGTGGTACAAATCCAAAGTAAGCGAATGGCCTGACTATCACCGCCCCCTATACACTATATTTCAATTATAGGATAAAATAAAATAGACTTTAGTTCAGCAGTTGTTCTACATTTTGTCATTTGGATGCAGAGTGCTCATCCTAGTTGTCTGAACATGAGGGTCATGGGACTATTAGGGATCTACAGTAGGTCTTGATACTACAGAAAGCACTGCCTCAAAAAGGCGGTCTACTGTATATTTCTTTAAAAAAATAAAATAAAGCTTGTGTATGTTAGAAGATTTATGTCCCACACTTTCTGTCACAAAAAGGATTCTGAGAGGTGGCTTAATTATTTAATAAAATGAGACCATTAAAAGCAATCTATTAAAAATAAATCATAATTAGTAATGAGAGCATTTCACTCTTGTTTTGAGAGAGGGACACTTACAAGCTACACTCAGCTCAGGCTACGTAAGGTGTACACTCTTCTCCTCTTCCCAACCTCCAGTGCCCCAAAGAACATTAGTTGTTAAGAAACAACTCATAGTCTCCAAGTCTCATAGTCTCCAAGTAACACAACACACAACTTCGGAAACCGTGCCGGAACTGAATTGGGTGAACACATGAACTTGGCAAGTCTGCAGTTTTAGGTTCTTATCATCAGCATTAGAATTCTTCTTATAATTCTTATTTATTGCCTACCCTTAACCAGCAGGTCCCAGGGTGTGTTACAACAATTTAAAATTCAGAATTAAAAGCAGTTAAGACAGAATACAGTTTCAGGAATAGGGTGGGCCATGAAAACACACACATAATCTCTTTGTTAGAATCACTGATTTTATTTATATTTCGGTTAAAAAAATGTTGCTTGGGTTTAACCTCTTAGAGATTTTGTGTCAAATACGTGTTATATAAATTTTCTTAATTTATATTTTGGATATTTTAAATTTATACATATTTTCAATTTTTAAAATAAGGGTGGTTCCTGGTGTTCCTTGATAAGTGGCACTTAGTAACATGTAAAAGTTGAAAAAAATGTAGGTGCAGCATTGTAAGTTCAATGCTTCTAAGAATATACCATATTTTTCTGTGTATTTTGGGGGACTCCACGAGCTCTACCCGTGTATAAGACGAGCCCCAATTTTAAACCTAATGTTTTCGTTAAAAAAACCCTAGTCTACAGGGAAAAATATGGAATTCCCCATAAAACTAGAATCCTGTGACAGGATTGTGTGTCTCTTTGTACCTTGATGTGTCTTGAAGGGATAGTTGCAGGCCAGTAACATTCTGGTTTGTTTGTTTTTTAAAAGTATTGTGTCCTGTTGCTAAGGAGCATCTGGCAAGCTGCAGATGGGTTTGGTTATGTTGTTAAAAGCAGTTGGAATTCTGTAGGGACTTCTCTGCATGGTAAACAAATGTCTCAGACACATATATTGGGAGGTCACGTTGCAATTGTGAAATGAGCCCGTTAAAAAAGACAGGGTTATAGCATGCAAGTCTTCATGACGCAGAGGCCTAGCCCACCCAAAGTGACTTGTCCTGTAAGGTGTGAATCAGCTGAGGTCTGCTCCTCAATCATGCCCTTTGGTACCAGAGTTTAATTCTCCCAGTCCTTAATATGTGTCTTAGCTAAAAGGTGGGCTCTTGAAAAAGTTCATCTAGTTAACCTTGGTGTGGTTGTTAGTTTGCAGATCTGTCTGAAGCAGCCTCCCGGAACAATGATGCCCTGCGCCAGGCCAAACAAGAAGCAAATGAGTACCGCAGGCAAATTCAGAGTCTCACCTGTGAAGTGGATGCACTTAAAGGAACTGTAAGTGAAAGATGACGCTTGGAGGGGAAGGTTTTGGCAGGTGGTGTGGTTTTTTAAGAAGAAAAGTAGGTTTAGGTCTGCATTTCTCAGCCATTCTTTCGGAATAGCGCAACTTAAATATTACATGTTTGCAAAAGAGACCTTTCAAACAATAAAGTTGGCATATGCCCTAACAACAACAACAACAACAGCAATTTATTATTTATACTCTGCACATCTGGCTGGGCTTCTTGACGTGAAAATAAGCCTGTGGTTCACCTCTGTCTCTGATCTCAAGCTGGTGATAAAACTAGGGCCAAGATCTCAGGCTACCCTAAAAATTCTTTCAATCGGAGATTCTAGGGATTGAATGTACAGCCTCATTATGCATGTGATCTGCTGCTGAGCTGTTGTCTTTGCAAAATGTTCTGCACTGGTAAAATGAATCTAATCTTACAACTCTTGAGTCCATTCTGCACATTCTTGTAGCAAGTGAAGGAGGCTTCTGTCTTCCTTGTTTACACTTGGGAACATATAAATCTGCCTTAACACTGAGGCAGACAGTTGTATCTCGCTCAGGATTGTCTACACCAGGGCTGGCAGACATGTGGTCTTCCAGATGTTTCTGGATTAAAAAATACGTTTTTACATATGTAAACTTGAATCAACCCTGGGCAGCATTGCTTAATGGCCAGGGATGAATTGAGCCATTGGGTTTTGTTCCGCTTTAATCCTACTGGAGTATAAACTCATTGAAATTAATAGGCGTTATTAACTCGGGTCCACTTGCTTGGATACAACCTATTGATTTCACCATTTTACCCATGAACTGAATGCTATCGCTTGAAGCCTCAGTGTATGCTTTTGTAAAATCTCTCCAGAACGAATCCCTGGAACGCCAGATGCGTGAGATGGAGGAGAACTTTAATCTTGAAGCTGCTAACTACCAAGACAACATTGCCCGACTCCAGGATGAGATCCAAAACATGAAGGAAGAAATGGCTCGCCATCTGCGCGAGTACCAAGACCTGCTGAATGTAAAGATGGCTCTTGATATTGAGATTGCCACTTACAGGAAACTGCTGGAGGGAGAAGAGAGCAGGTACTAGATTCATCCGGTGGACCCTCAGCAGGCATATCTGAAAACAGTCTCAGCCGCCGCATCTAAATATGACTTCTGTTTTCTTTTTTCAGAATCACAATGCCCATTCCAACTTTTGCTTCCCTGAACCTGAGAGGTAAGCAACTGCCATCTATATCTGGTAGCTGGGCGTCCTTGGTGTATTAACCATTTTTATGTAAATAGTACTAACATTGAGTTTAACTCGGCAATAGAAGGTCTCGGTTTTGGCATCTGATGTATGTAAAGGGTCTAGACTTCCCTTGATGCACTCTTGAGTCCTTGTTGCAATGCCCACCTTGTATCAGATGTGTAAACTGGGACTAGAATTGTTGAAGTCTGGGTCTGGGTGGTCCTGCCTTTTGCCAGTGGGTGGGTGTGGATGATCCTGACTTAGGGCTGACTTTGCTGTTTGCTTTTTCAAACATTGTTTTGTTGGTAACCTAAATGGAGAGCTTTCAAAAGGCCTGATATCTCATTGGTTTTCCATAGCAATATTACCCAAGCACTGATCTAAGATCAGCATTGCTGTGGTATCTTTCTAACATGAGTGAGAATTCTCTACAGAGTTCTAACTGTGCTATTCTTATCTACAGAAACAAACCTTGAGTCTATCCCAATAGACACCCACTCCAAGAGAACACTTCTTATCAAGACTGTTGAAACTAGAGATGGACAAGTGAGTGCTACAAACAATTACAGATGTGGGGTTGTATATATACATACATATTTACATTTATGCTGTTAAACGTATCTTCTAGGGGTGTGGAACATACTACTTTAGCATATTGGAATATATTATGGGGGTAACCTTGCCTCTCTTCTGGACTGGCTGTGTGTGTGCACACACAAAGACCGTTGAAATAGTCAACCTTTTATGCCCAGGATGCTTAATGAAAGTCGAGTGTCTACCTCCAAATTTGTGAAGGATCTAGATCCTGCGTTTGCTGTTGTTTCATTGGAACGGTGGGAGGGATAGATACTGGTGACGGGGTATGAAAACTTGCATGTAGACTCAATTCTACAAAGATTCCAGGTTAAGCCTAGAATTCCATCCAAAAGTCATCAACAAGCCTATCTAGCCCTGGTTTCTGAGCCCTTAAGTCAGGCTGCTGTCTCTGTTCAAAACCTCCACAATGTGAATAATTTTTCCATTGACTGCTGTGCTTCAAATGCTGTGTGGTGTAGCAATTCCAAGGACTGCTCTGCATTTGTTGGATGTCTTGGGCAGGTTTAAGCATGTGGTGACAGAAGGCCAGCTGTCTCTAAATTGCTGAGTTGCCTTGCTTTAAACTCCCCCCTCCACACACCCCCTTGGCTCCCAAGTAGATATCTTGAGCAGGTGGTGGGAAGCTGGGAAGACTTTCTGGTGTCCCTCCATATGCTTTGAGGTATCAGAGGGGAGGACGAGGGGAGGTGGGCGCAGTGTTGCACCTGCCTGTTGAGTTGCACCTTCCCTTTGCTGCCTATACAATCTGTGGACCATGTGGCAAGCCAGATAGTGGTGTTTGTGCAAGATTCCTAGTCACTAGCTTCAAGCGGAAAATATTTCAAGCAGCAGTTAGGCTGCTGCTGCATCGTGAGTGCTTGGAGTGTAAGGCCTCTCCCTCCTCAGGCCAACTCCATCTGGCCTAGGGGGCGGGGCCCAGGCTCACCTTCGCCACGGCTTTAAGAGGCCTCATTGAGGCCGGGGACATTGCTGCTGCTGCATCGTGAGTGCTTGGAGTGTAAGGCCTCTCCCTCCTCAGGCTAACTCCATCTGGCCTAGGGGGCGGGGCCCAGGCTCACCTTCGCCACGGCTTTAAGAGGCCTCACTGAGGCCAGGGACATTGCTGCTGCTGCATCGTGAGTGCTTGGAGTGTAAGGCCTCTCCCTCCTCAGGCCAACTCCATCTGGCCTAGGGGGCGGGGCCCAGGCTCACCTTCGCCACGGCTTTAAGAGGCCTCATTGAGGCCGGGGACATTGCTGCTGCTGCATCGTGAGTGCTTGGAGTGTAAGGCCTCTCCCTCCTCAGGCCAACTCCATCTGGCCTAGGGGGCGGGGCCCAGGCTCACCTTCGCCACGGCTTTAAGAGGCCTCATTGAGGCCGGGGACATTGCTGCTGCTGCATCGTGAGTGCTTGGAGTGTAAGGCCTCTCCCTCCTCAGGCTAACTCCATCTGGCCTAGGGGGCGGGGCCCAGGCTCACCTTCGCCACGGCTTTAAGAGGCCTCATTGAGGCCAGGGACATTGCTGCTGCTGCATCGTGAGTGCTTGGAGTGTAAGGCCTCTCCCTCTCCCTCCTTAGGCCAACTCCATCTGGCCTAGGGGGCGGGGCCCAGGCTCACCTTCGCCACGGCTGTAAGAGGCCTCATTGAGGCCGGGGACATTGCTGCTGCTGCATCGTGAGTGCTTGGAGTGTAAGGCCTCTCCCTCCTCAGGCCAACTCCATCTGGCCTAGGGGGCGGGGCCCAGGCTCACCTTCGCCACGGCTTTAAGAGGCCTCACTGAGGCCAGGGACATTGCTGCTGCTGCTTCGTGAGTGCTTGGAGTGTAAGGCCTCTCCCTCCTCAGGCTAACTCCATCTGGCCTAGGGGGCGGGGCCCAGGCTCACCTCCCTGATAGTTTTAAGGACGGTGCTGCTGCAGCAAATGCTAAAGATGTTTTATATATTTTAATGTGTTTTAAACGTGTTTTTATTGCTTATTTTGTTGTACCACCATGAATGGTGGTTTTTATCTATGTATTCTTGTTTTGTTCTATCTTGTTCTGTTTTGGGGTGGGATATTGAGTGGGGTGGGGATTGGTTTTTGTTTGGGCACAATTGTTTTTGGTTGTTTTGTTTTTCTATTTTGTAAATGGAGGTTACTATGAGGCTTGGGATTGCTACCGTGGAGGGGCGAGGGAGGTATGGCGGTGGGGGCAGATGTTATAAGCGAAGGGGATCGAGATACGGATATGCTCGTACCCCTTCCAATCTGCGCCCCATCCCGAGAGACGAGGGTAGGGTGAGCAAGGATTACTCACCTCCTTCACTGGTGTTGTGCAATGCCAGGTCTATAGGCAACAAAACCGCCACCCTGCGAGATTTCTTTACCTCGCAGGGGGTCGACCTGGCTTGTGTGACGGAGACCTGGGTGCGCGAAGGGGTAACTGTTACCTTACGAGAGATGGCGCCCCCGGGTTTCTCTGTCCTCCACCAGTCACGGACTGTGGGCCGGGGGGGAGGGGTGGCATTATTAATCCGGGAAGATTGTTCTTTCAGGGCTCTACCATCGCCATCGATCCCCGGCATTGAATGTGTTGGCCTAGTGTGGGGCTCCGAGGAGAGCTTGGCTGTCTGGCTGGTGTACCGGCCACCTAGCGCACCAGCAGCCACCCTGTCAGGCCTGCTGGAGGTGGTGGCCGGCTGGGCCTTGGAGTTCCCTAACCTATTGGTATTGGGAGACTTCAACTTCCATGCTGATGCCGCTCCTTCCTCACAGGCTCTGGACCTAGTGTCTTCCATGGCGACACTAGGGCTCTCCCAGTTTGTTTCGGGCCCCACAAATCAAGCAGGCCACACGCTGGATTTGATCTTTGGTGCCGGTATAGATGTGATCATGTCTCCTTCGATGAAGGTGCCATGGTCTGATCACTACGCTCTGAAAGCCAGGATTAACTTTCCACCCCCACCCTGCTTAGGTGGCGAGCCGATTTGGGCTCGCCCGCAGAGGCTGATGGACCCTGATAGATTCCGTCAAGCCTTGCGGGACCTTGCTCTCCCTGGCGACTCATTGACTGAGCTTGTTGAGGGCTGGAATACCCAGCTCCTGGCAGCCATCGATGAGATCGCACCTAAGCGCCCTCTGCGACCCCGCAGAAACCGGGCTCCCTGGTTTACCGAGGAGCTTCGGAAAATGAAGCGGGACCTCAGACGGCTAGAGCGAGTATGGCGGGGTGCCCGTGACGGAGCCTCAAGAACATCTTATAGGGCTTTTATGAAAACCTATGAGATGGCTGTGAAGGCCGCTAAGAAGTCTTACTTCTCGGCCTCCATTGCATCCGCTAGCTCTCGCCCGGCGCAATTATTTAGTATAATTCGGTCTTTAACGTCCCTTGAAGGACAGCCAAATTTAAATAACAATCTGACACACAGCTGTGAGGCATTTGCGAGCTTTTTTGCGGAGAAGGTCCTGTTGCTCCGCCATGACCTCCCTGCCAATTTGGATACAATAAAGGAACTGGAGGCCCCTCGACTGTCCTCGGGTCCAGTATTGGACCATTTTGACCGGATATCTCCAGCCGATGTGGACAGACTCCTCCAAGCTGGAAAGCCCACCACCTGTCCTCTTGACCCGTGCCCGTCATGGCTGATTAGAGCGTGTCCAGACGAGGTGCGGGCCCCCCTGGGGGATATCATCAATTTGTCCCTTGGCACCGGGATATTCCCAGGGGAACTGAAGGAGGCAGTGGTGCGTCCGCTCTTAAAGAAAACATCATTAGATCCCTTAGATCTATCCAATTACCGCCCAGTCTCGAATCTTCCATTCCTGGGTAAGGTGATTGAGAGAGCGGTTGCTGAACAGCTTGGTAGGTTTCTGGATGAAACATCTGCTCTGGATCCATTCCAGTCCGGCTTCCGTGCTGGTCATGGGACCGAGACGGCTCTGGTCGCCCTAACAGATGATCTCCGTAGGCAGCTGGATCGAGGCGGGTCGGGGCTGCTGATTCTTCTAGATCTGTCAGCAGCCTTCGACATGGTCGATCATGAACTCCTGGACCACCGCCTTGCCGACGTGGGGATCCAGGGCACAGTCCTTCAATGGCTGCGCTCGTTTCTCTCTGGTCGGGGACAGAGGGTGGCGCTCGGGGGGGAATTATCATCGCGCCACTCCTTGGTGTGTGGAGTGCCTCAGGGTGCGATTCTCTCCCCGATGCTTTTTAACATCTTTATGCGCCCCCTCGCCCAGCTTGTCCGGAGTTTTGGGCTGGGTTGCCATCAGTATGCTGATGACACCCAACTCTATCTGTTGATGGATGGCCATCCTGACTCGGCCCCCGATACACTGGCGAGATGTCTGGAAGCTGTGGCTGGATGGTTACGTGGGAGCCGGTTGAAGTTAAATCCTTCGAAGACAGAGGTCCTCTGGCTGGGGCGGGATGATATGGGATTGAGGGGGCAACTCCCATCTCTTGCGGGGGTGCAATTAGTGCCAGCACCGTCCGTTAAGAGTTTGGGTGTAATCTTCGATACCTCCCTCTCTATGGAGGCGCAGATTACAGCTATAACAAAGGCGGCATTTTTTCATCTCCGCCAAGCTAAGCAGTTGGCCCCTTATCTCTCTCGCCCTGACCTAGCCACTGTGATCCATGCGATGGTCACCTCCAGACTGGATTATTGTAACTCGCTCTACGTGGGGCTGCCCTTAAGACTGACCCAGAAACTCCAGCGGGTGCAGAATGCCGCGGCGAGACTCCTTATGGGGTCTTCGCTGCGAGATCACATTCAACCGGTACTACACCAGCTGCACTGGCTCCCGGTGGAGTACAGGATCAGGTTTAAGGTGCTGGTTTTAACCTTTAAAGCCCTATACGGCCTAGGACCCTCGTACCTACGGGACCGCCTCTCCTGGTATGCCCCACAGAGAAACCTACGGTCTGCAAATACTAACATCCTCAAGGTCCCAGGCCTCAGAGAGGTTAGGCTGGCCTCAACTAGAGCCAGGGCCTTCTCGGCTGCGGCTCCAATCTGGTGGAACGCTCTGTCACAAGAGACTAGGGCCCTGCGGGACCTGACATCCTTCCGCAGGGCCTGCAAGACAGAGTTGTTCCACCAGGCCTTTGGTCAGGGCGCAGTCTGACTCCCTCCTCTGGCAACCTGCTTAGAATCTTGCTTAATTAGTTGCCATTAATTTGATTTTAATTGATTTTTATAATGTAATATTTTTATAATGTGTGAATATCTGATTGTTTGATTGTTGATTGCTGTTAGCCGCCCTGAGCCCGGCTTCGGCTGGGGAGGGCGGGATATAAATAAAATTTATTATTTATTATTATTATTATTATTCCCTGTGAAAGCTTTAGGAGCTGAGATCAATTGACAATTAAATACCCTTCTAACGCTTTACGATACTTGTCTTAATAGGTTATCAATGAAACTTCTCACCATGATGAACTGGAGTGAAGAAGAGAACAGCACATCTTCCTTGTGCCGAAATGAACCCTTACCAGCAAAACTAAAAAAAGAGAAACAGCTTTTCAAGTGCCTTTCTGCAGTTTTTTCCAAGAGCGCAAGGTGGTTATGCTAGAAGATATAGGTCTTAGATCATGCAAAACTGACTCTCTTGATGGGTTAGAAGAGCTTTAAAAAAAGGGAGTCTAGTTCAGATAGCACTATCTTGTGCTGCAATACTGTTGTTTTTTTTAAGTTTCTGAATTGAATAAAACTGCTTTTTCAGCACAGTATGATGAGCAACCTCTCACTGCTTCAATAAACATTTGGGAAATTGCTTTCTCATGTCTTCTTAATTTGCAGCAAGTTTTTAGCAACAATCATAGATCTACTTTCATTGTAGCAGCAAGAAATGCTCCCAGGGTTGTTTTTTTAATGGAAAACACGCACGCACACATCTACACCTGTTCTTTGAAACTTGATGTCTGTCAAGATTAGCTCTTACACAGTAATTATACACTACTGAGGGGATAAATATATTTTCCTTGGAGTACAAACACCTGACTATTCCTTTTCCAACACCCTCATTGTGATATTTGTTTTAATATAGGAAAAAGGTGTCTCTCATAGGAAGCTTCTTCATACCACATCAGATCACTGGTCAATTTAGGCTGGTATTGATGGAAAACTTGTGACATTGCTGATATT
Organism: Podarcis erhardii; assembly: GCF_964252035.2. NCBI lineage: Eukaryota > Metazoa > Chordata > Lepidosauria > Squamata > Lacertidae > Podarcis > Podarcis erhardii. The sequence continues at coordinate 21,032,903 of NC_138513.1, read as the reverse complement.
TTTCAACTCTCATCAGCCCTGGAAACATTTGGAGAGTAGCAGGCTCCCCACCCCTACTCTACACAGACTGGCAGTGACTCTCTAGCATTTGAGACAGCTTGTCTGTCTTAGCACTACAAGGAGAGACATAGGATTGAACCGACCTCTGCAGCCTTTTGCATGCAAACCATCTGCTCTGCAAGTGGACCGTGCCCCCCCTCACTAGTTGCCCCTAGTGACCAAGACACACACTCCCTTCAGATCAGCTTTTATACTGGGCTGAACTGATAGTAAGATATTCCTTCCCCAAAGCTGTGAAGTTCTTTTTTTGCACTCAGCTGAAGTCATTAAAAAAACCCAGACCCTATTGTGCTTCCCATAAGCTGATCTGAGCATCTTCTCTTGCCCTCAACCCTACCTGGCAGCAGTGCCTTTGGAGATGCCTAAGACTTTTGCACCCCTTGCTTTAGATATGCAACAGCAGTGGCCCAATAAACATTTATTATCTATCAGATTTTGGGTGTCTTGCAAGCTACTTTTTCCCACAGGTGCCTAAAATAATGCCATGTCATTCCAGAGCCTGTGAAGGCAAATAGGTCTTGCCATTGCCACTGTTTCTGGTGAACTTTTGGGGAAGGGAAGAGGCATTGGTCAATTTGGTTATAAGCCAGTGCTTGGGGCAGAAGTTTATGAGTTTATGGCCTCACCAATTTTGACATCACTAGCTGCAATAGTAACATGCATGGAATGTGCTTGATGTTACAAACCATCTATTGAATGGTGCCTGTTCCACAATGTGGGTATGGGATGCATATTATTCTCTAGTCTTTTTTAAAATAGACTGCTTTTGTTGTTGCTCAGGTGCACTCATTTAGCCCTCATTGGTATGGGGTGAAAACCAGTAAGGCTCTTTATCTCTTTGCAGCTCCCTGACCTGCCTTCCCATGTCTAGTAAACAGCACAATTTGACTCAGGAACGTGAGAGTGCCACAAATCACCATTTGTCTCATTGACTGGAGTAAACGGAGCACATATGTACATATACGTAGTGCCAGGCTTCCTGTATATCTTGTTATGCGCAGTTTCAAATTGAGCAAACTTTCAGGCAACCATTCATGCCACTTTATGTACTAATTTAACAGGGACACGTGAATGGGTTTATTTTAGGAGCAGCTCGAAGTGATGCATATGGTTCTCCCTGCCTCCTTTTCTCCTCACAACTGCTTTGAGGTTTTTTCCTACCACCAAGAGGTATATAAACTTCATGAATTAAAAAATATCAACTACCCTGTGAGGTAGGACTGGTCTCAGGCCATACATGGAGCTTCATAGCTGATTGGGGGTTTGAACCCTGGTCTCCCAGCTCATAGTCCCAACACTCCTGCCATTATACCACATTGACCTCTCTCTCTCTCTCTCTCTCTCTCTCTCTCTCTCTCTCTCTCTCTCTCTGTGTGTGTGTGTGTGTGTGTTGCGTGCCAGTATTCATGGCTGGTTTAGCTTCCATTCATTTGCTCTTGCAGCTGAGCGCTTGTTTTGCTCACATCTGCTTTGTCTGCATAGCACAAATTATTTCCCTGGTGGGCTTGTGGTGCCAGCATGACTGGCAGAGAACAAGGCTTAGGCCCTTGTTCCCTCCCAGCAGACTTTGGCCCTGTAGGGACCACACAGCCAATTGCTAGTTCGTCTCACGCAAGTCAAGCCTCCGGTAGTGTTAGCAGAGTAAATTAATATAATCATTTGTTGGGTGATCATGTGGCTTACCCCAGCCTTCGAGAGCATGGGTGAGCAGGCCTTTAAAAATTATAAATACTGTACCCCTCTTTCTGTTTATTATGGAGCGAAAGCTCTTAATGATAGCTTGAGAACAGGTGGGCAGTTGATGCAATGCCTTTCAATTTTTTTTTTCTTTAAGAACTGTTATTTAGAACAGTGTGAGAACAAAAGGTTGTTGGGTCTTGCTGCTTAGTTATTATAACCATTACTATAGGCATTTAGCATTATAAATCCATTTTGTTTTTACTATGCCCTTAAAAAAAGATTCCAGATGTGCTTACAATGAAAATGAAGCTGCACTGAAATTATGTCTATATCCCTGTTTTTCTTAGTGACACCCATTCATTTTAAACAAACAAGCTAGACTAGATTGAATGTAGCTGGGATAACACACTCCCATCTTCTTTTTCTATTTTCCCGTTGTTGAAAATATCCCACCTAAGTGACTATATAAAAGATAGAAGCCTCCAATGACTTTTTTACTAAGCATCTCTTATCGGGCAACCTTTTCTTATCTTCAAAGCCATTATTTCTGATTGAGCAGCATTAACATTAATGCCACACATTAATATTTCATTTGTATAAATTGATATGATATGAAAGGGGTAGGCGAGGAAAATATGGCACTTGAAGACCAATGCTCATATGGTGTCAACATGCAAATTATATTAACATTTAGGATGGTATTTATTCACTCCCTGTGAACATGGCCTCTGTTTCAAGCCTGGCTTTCAGAATTCCTAGTGCTGACTGTAAGCCCTTTAGTCATCCTGTCTTTAGACACACATACTAAATATATATATATATCCATCCTGCCCTTCAAGTCAACATTTCTGGGGTGGTTTGTAATAACTAATAAAAAACACAATGAAAACACTGAAAGGCAGTACCAAAACACTCACAGCGGGGGGCGGGCGGGGGGAATATACCCGAGATTAAAAGCCAGCCCACCCTCAACGCTTGAGCTTCACTGAACTCTTGGGTCATTGATTGACAGGGTTGAAAAGGAATTCAACCCTCCAAAGGGCTTTTTTTTTTTTTTTTTTTTTTTTTTGCCTTTCCCTCCATGATTCACATCATGGCCCTTGCTCAGGAGAATCACAAGCCAGCTCCAGTGACTTTCTAACCAAGTGGCAATAGCATTTTGGCAGCAAGAACAGATTGTAACTGAGTCAAATTCCTTGCACTAATACAATTGCAAGCCCATTGTTGCATAAAGCCCAATAAGGCTGTGGCCTGTTTCATCCTGCAAAGGTGTGTTGGTTGTGCTCATTCCTGCCGCCCTCCCAGGCTGCCACCTGTGACTGCCGCACAAACAACAAGATAGATGTGAACTGTGGCAGATGTCATGTGCACACCACTGGAAAGCAAACAGGAGTGTCTGCAAAGCCAAATCACATGCACACACATCGCTGGAGAAAAGAAATGTGACAAAGCTGACAATGATGTGAATGATCTCGCAAGCGCCTAGTGGCACTCTGCATTGTCAGTTGACCAGCACCTAGGTACACCAGCAGGGACCCCTCAAGAAAGCAGAGGACAAACAGGTTTTAAGTCCATCTGAAGAAAGAACTAGATGTGATTCTAGATCTATCGTTTTCAGGAGCAAGAAGAGAGCTACCCAGCAAATCCAGGTAAGAATGGAACAACACCTTGAACCCTGTTCTGAGCCTCCTGTTTTGTAGCCCACTTCAGAAATGCCTACTTCACAGGCTTTCCCAACCTGGTGCCCTCAGGTGTTTTGGACTGCAATGCCCATCAGCATGGCTAATGGCCAGGGATGACAGTAGCTGTAATCCAAATATATCTGCAGGCCACCAGGTTGGGGGGGCTGATTTATTATTTAAAAACCAGGTGGAAACTCTTTTATTTCCTTGGGCTTTTCTTTATTATTTGTTGATGCGTCATTGCTTTTGCCTCACTTTGCTCTTGGATTGTTTAACCGTTATTATACATTGGACAGTTAGCTTTATTGACTCTTTTTAAAGGGGGGGGGGGAGTTGTTTGAATTTTTGCCTTGCAGGCAGCCTTGAGCTCACATTGAGGGAAAAACCATGAAAAGTTTTAAATAAGTGTAAATAAGCACAAAGGCCACTAGGTGGCTGATAAATCAAGACCGCTGAGGAGAGGCATCAGCCAGACAAAGCTATTGAAGGAAGAGAAATTAGATTCCACTCCGTTTTTCATCCTAGTTCCAGCCTGACTTCCACAGCCTACATATGCAAGGACAATCAGAAAATAGAAATTGCCAACAATCCTGACAGTGACTCTGTATTAGTCCTGTCATGTTTTTAACTCATCTTCCTGTATGCTTTTCATTTTCTTTCTCTGGAGGAAAGGAGATGTGGTGATTGCAATCAAAAGAGCCACGGGGTGGCACTGTGCAAAGAAGTTTGGCTTGAACTTGGAGGAAGAAACACTGAATTGTTACTCCATGCAGGGTCTCAGCTCCCCCTTAATTCTGCAGCATATCCCCCACTCAGGCTAGGGTGTGTGGGGGTGCTATTATGCACAGGAGAAAGAATGCAGGTTCAGCTAGTGCCTTCATGTGCTGTGTTTTTGCCTGTGTCAATATGTGCAGCTGACATGCAAACATGTCGTTGATGCAATACTGGACCACCCACCCATATTTCCACTTTATTTGTTGTTCTGCGATGCTTCTCGAGTTTTACTGCATTATTGCCATCCGGAGGGGCCCTCTTGCACTACTGCACAACAAAAAGCTCCATCGTTAATGATTTTTCACTCTTTGTGAGCTGCGTGCTACAAGTTCCCAGCATTGAGCATGCAGCTTCTTTCGTTTGTGCCCATCAGGAGGAAATATAGTAGGGGCAAATGGGGATGTATGTTGTGGGGTGGGAGAAAGGAGAAGTAGAGAGAGAGAGAAAGGAATGGCAGTGAGAGGGGGGTTACCCTATTCCACCTTTGGCTCTGAACCTGTTCCTGCTCCCTGACATCCCCCCCCCACCCCCGGGGAAGGCAGCCCACAGCAGCAAAAAAAAGTTGCCCATCTACCCTCAGGGTAGGAAAGTGAAAATATCAAGTGGGGGGGTGGGGGTGAGCGGCAAGCGGTTCACACGGCAGCCTTTTTCTTGCCATAGAACACTTTGTGTTCTCCTGGTTGATAGGAAAGCCCTCTCTGAATTAGAGACAGTGTGGTGTAGAAATTAGTACAGGTGTGTTTATTGGTTGTGGGTGTACCCCAAATAGTGAGGCGATGAAACCAAGATTACTGGGAAAATGTTCAGAGCTTGAGGGGGAAGGGGGACTTTTGATTGGCAGGTCTAGTTTTTAATCATGTGAATTATGCCCCCAGTACACTCAAGTCACAGTGATTTGGGGAGGATGTGAGGAAGTAAACACATGGGTCCATTGTGTCATGAGACAAAGGTTCTTGAGAGCAGAAGCAGGCAAGGCCTAGGCAGTGGCCTACACAAATCTTTCAAGCCTAACTGTTAGCAGTAAAATGCTGTGTCACTGTGACTTGTGACTCATCTTGGGGTCCCTATAAATGTAACCAGCCTTCAGAGTCTGTGCTCAGTTTGTTGTGTAGAGTGTGTGTGTGTGTCTCAGGCAGTATGTTGTGTTGTTGCAGACAGAGCGACTCCAGGACTCCAGTTAATCAGTAACTAAGATCTGTGCCTCTGTGAAGAGTCAGCTAGCTATTATGAGCATTCTGTGTATGCTCTTTGACTATGCTGTTTATGAAGAAGTTTATTTTCTTCAGTAAAGTTTTATTCTGTTTATGAAGAAGACTCTGCTTTGATTAATTTACCGCTGTGCGACACATTGTTCTCCAGTTGGGCCAGTCTCTCTCAGTCCTACCCTATATTTCAGGATTGTCATGGGAGGGCATGTGTATAGCCCCAAACTTCTTGGTGGGAAGGGGAGAATAACAAAAAATACACATCAGAGGATATAGTATCTGGAGCATGCGCTCACCTTTTTGAGAGCTTTCTGCACAGAAAATCGGGGGGGGGGGGGAGTTATTCCCTTGCCTCCTGTCCCACAAACCAACTTTCTCATTATTATTTTTAATCTTTCCAATGTGGCTGTTCCAAGAAATTGCTCCCATGCAATTCTAGCTTAACCAGCAGCAGAGAAACTAACATTTGCACTTCAGAATATTCGGCAATTATTTCATATCAACACGGCTAATAGCAAATTCCGTGGGGGTTTCTTAGATTTGCAAATGAGTGTATGAGGCCGTCAGTCAAATTGCGCCTCATCAAATAAACATTTCCAGTAATTGAAATGATATGAAATGGCTTCTTTTGATGCAAATATAATTTAGCAAAGCTACGAATTCACAGCCTCCCACTTCTGTGGATTTTCCATGGACGGAACTGTACATTTCTATGTACAGACAAGCTAGTGGAATATTTCTCTCATCTGCAGCGTGCCTTTCCACAAGGAGGAAATGACTGTCCAACCCTATGCATTTGCGCTCATACAGGAGGCAGTGGTGACCATCAAACTGGCTGGATTTAAAAAGGGATCAGACAAGTTCACAATGGGGGTTATGCTCTGCCTCAATGGACCAGGAAGGCAGTATGCTTCTGAATACTGGTTGCTGGGAACCATAGAATGGGGCAGTATGGCTATATGCCGGTTACTTGTTGACAACTGGGGGTGGGGGTTAAATAAGAATACTGCCTTCATGTACTGCTTATAAGCGGCCTAGAAACATCTGCCTGGCCCCTGTTGGAAGCCTTTTTATAGGGACCTTCTTATAAAGCTTTGGTTTTAAACTGCTGGGTTGGGACACATTATCTGGGGGTAGCTTGATCTAAGTAGCTTCCAGGTTGGATCAGTGCAAGGCCCTCTATAACGGGCCGTCCCTGAAGATGACTTGGAAACTTCTGTTGGTTCAAAAGTTAGCGGCAGATTCCTGACTGGGGTTTCCTTTAGCTCTCATGTAACACCTGTTTTAGAACAGCTGCTCGGGTTGTCATTTGAGATGTATATTCTAGGACCCACGTATTTTTGCGGTTGTAAGTTGTTTTAGGCTGTTTTTAGCACTGTGTTTCAATGTTGCAACCCATCCTGAGACGTTAGGGTGAAGGGTGGATTAATAATAATAATAATAATAATAATAATAATAATAGTTGCAAAAGCAGCACTACCACCACACAGATATACAGCAAAAAAGAGGGAGGGATGTTTGGTTAAAAGTGGTTCCTGAGTCTGAAAAGGCTAGAGACTCCTGCTACACAACCTGCTCCATAAATTAACAGCCTCTTTTGTGGGCAGATTGCAATCAAGATCAGCACAGCAACAAAGCTTTATTATTTATTAACTTGGATTTGATTTGTGCTGCAGTGTGTATGTGCATGTTTATGGTTGAATGGGGGTCAAAAAAACCAAAGTCAAATGTCCTGGAAGTTCCCTGGATTATGCTTCACTTTCCCCCGCTAGGTTTTCTTATTTTGATTTTTACAAAAAAGGCAGACTGCTACTGAACAGAGCAAACATTTTAAAGGAATCAAAGCAGATGCTCCTCTCATTCCTCCCCCCTTCATTATTTCTAGGACCGAGAGCATTAATTAATTAAGCAATGCAAATGAGAATTTCCCAGCAAATTTTAATCAGAGCTGTCACCTGCAAAAACAGTCCTAGGTGCTGATGGCACGGTAAAAAAATTATTTCCCTCACTTGATTCAGGATGTGCTTAGCAGAATTTTGTCAAGGACTGTTAATATTCCCTCCCGCTGTTCAAACAGGGGAAACAATTTGATATTTTCCAGTGAGACAGTGGCCTAGTTTGCACAACTCAGTCCTCATACAAGCAAGAAAAGAAGCTTGGAAGTCGCAGTGAAGAGTTAACCTGTGAGTCAGGAATTAGAGTTCATGGCTTCCAAGAAAGATCTGCAAGTCAACTTTAAATTATGGTTTCATATTCTGACTTCTTTACAAGTCACTAGCTACCATTCTTGGTTTGCCCAGAATGGGAAGGCACGTTTGGTGTTCCCCATAAGAGCACAATATCTTAAGAGAGTTCGCTGCCCCCTCTTTCATGTCACTGGAGGGGAAGAGAAGATCGTTTCAGTCCACATCTGAAGGTGAATTTACCTAATTCACACTGTCTGCACAAACTTCATCCAGCTAGTCCTTCCTGCTTCTGTCTTCTTTCCTCAGCATTCTCTTCTGCCTATAAAGCAGAATTGGCCCCATCCACACCTTTTCACTGGGGCTTAAACCCAGGCAGCCGGGGTGGGTGAGGAGCCAAACTGCCTCACTGTCTGGCCAAGACTCATTGCACTGCTATTAACTACAAGTTCCTGGCTTGTTTCCCTGCTTATGCAATGGGAAAAGTAAAGGCGGCAGCAAAAGGGCTGTGTGAGGCTGGACGGAGTTTCAACCATGCAAACTTGGCCAACATAAAAAAATTATTTAAGCTTATTTGTTCTTCAGTTAATCAAAGAAAAGCAGGAGGATTGACTAGTGGCCTGATTTACACATCCAAACAAATCCATGACTACAAAGCAATCTCATGCATGTCTACTCGGAAACTGATCCTGATGAGTCCAAAGGGGCTTACTTGTAGGTAAGCATGCATAGGACTGCAGCCTTAGGGAACACTGATTAAGAGGAGGGCCATAGCTCAGTAGCATTTGCTTTATATGTAGACTGTTCCAGGTTCAAGTTCTGGCATTTCCAAGTCGGGCAGCAAGAGACCCTTGTCTGATATCCTGGGGAGCTGCAGCCTGTCAGTGAAGAAAATATGGCCCCAGATGTGCCAATGGTCTGAGTCAGTGTAAAGCAGCTTCCTGTCTTCTTGAATGTCCAAGGTCCACAATCTTGCCTGTGTTTCCCTACATGATGTGCCATTGTCAAAGGCCTACAGTGCTCATTGTTGGTTTTGCTACTGGTTGTATGGTTATGATGACTAAGCTGAAGAGAGGAAGAGCCACAAATGTTCAGAATCAGGGTGTGTAAACCTTTCAATGGGCTGATGCTTCCAAACAGGTTTTCAAGAAACCCAGTGGCAGAGCCCACCCAAAGCAGTCAGCTCAGGTGGCAGGCTGGGGCAGCTGGAAGGGATGGCAGATCTGGAAAGAGGAATTCCACTTCTCCTTTGGCTGTGGATAGGAGTGGCTGCCATTGCCACCAACCCAGTAACCCTGAGGGAGACAGTCCCTCCGCTGCTGCCTACTCCTGTCCAACCTCTTTTCTTCCCCGCTGCTTTCAGCATGCCAGAGCTTCCCTGGACCACCTCCAGTTGCCCCAGGCAGTGGAAGAGGAGGAAGCAGGGTGTGCAGGGTATGTGTGTGTTGTGTGTGTGTCCCATTGTCTTGGGCTGGCCCTGCCCAGTGATTCCATCAAGGTCCATGATTTGGGTTTCATTGCAATAAATGGAAGCTGTGCAAGAGCATCAAAGCTAGAGCAGAAGAAATCCCAGGTGAGGTATGTTTTCCCTGTGCAATCCTATGCACATTTACTTGGAAGTAAGTCCGTTTTGAAGGGACATGGGTTAAACCACAGAGCCTAGGACTTGCCGATCAGAGGGTTGGCGGTTCGAATCCCCGCGATGGGGTGAGCTCTCGTTGCTCGGTCCCTGCTCCTGCCAACCTAGCAGTTTGAAAGCACATCAAAGTGCAAGTAGATAAATAGGTACACTCCAGTGGGAAGGTAAACGTGTTTCCATGCACTGCTCTGGTTCGCCAGAAGTGGCTTACTCATGCTGGCCACATGATCTGTACGCCGGCTCCCTCGGCCAATAAAGCGAGATGAGCACCGCAACCCCAGAGCCGTCCACGACTGGACCTAATAGTCAGGGGTCCCTTTACCTTTTTAAGTCCATTTTGAAGCTTACTGTCTAGTAAGTGTGTTTAGGACTGGAGTCTTACTGATCTGGCTGAAGGCATGTGTATAATCTAGTGGAAGACATGGCTATAACAAGGCGTTGTTGTTTTTTTAATTTCCAAATAAAATTGCAAAAATATTCCAGTTCACATCTAGTTAGTGCAACATCCAATGAGTGCAACATCCACTGTATACACCATGACATGAAAGCAAACAGTCTTTGGCACTGAGGCACTTCATCAATACAGAGCATCGACGACATCATCTGGCTGACAATAAAACCTTACCTCAAAGTACAATAAAATTAAAAACAGAAGTATGACACAGCACTCCTCTCAATACATCACACAGAAAGAGAAGTTATCCATACATTAATACAGTCAGACGCTTAGCAACAGTTTCAAACAGACCATAATATCACATTTAGATTTTAAAGCATCAAATGCCTCCTGGCAACACCGGACCTTTCGATGGGGGAGATTTCCTAGAGCAGAAGACTATCCATGGCTACCAGCCATGATGGCTATGTTCTACCTCTGCTGGGACTCCGAAGTTTGAAGAGTGCTGTTGAGCTTGGGCCCTGATGCTGTGCTTGGGCTTCCCATTGGCAGCTGGCTGGCCACTGTGAGAACAGGATGCTGGACTAGATGGGCCATTGGCCTGATCCAGCAGGCTCTTCTTATGTTCATACAGTAACATGAAAAAGGGAGGTCCCAATACAGTGAGAGTTGTAGGAGACAAGAAGCTGCAAGTAGTTACTACAATTTTCAAGTATAAATATCCCGAAATGCAACGTTCGTCAATCTTGGCCAGCCTACAGCTACCCGTTGCTCTCTGGCTGTTTTAGACTTCAATCCCCATTATTTTGGCATGTGATTGAATCTTTAGTACAAAATAGCCAGAGGGCACCAGGTTGGTGAAGCCTGATAGTATCACATGCCAAAAGGAAAGGATATCCAAATATTTACTGAGATACGTAAAATGGTCTTTTAAAGACAACCTTTCAACTATAACTGAAAGACGCCTGTTGTTGTCATCACAGGGCGAGTAAAGTCTGTATAAGGATTCCCTGTAAGGACCTTGTTAAGCAGTTGACCCTCTGTGGGATTCACAGCTCAATAGCTCAGTCGGAAGAGCATGAGACTCCTAATCTCGGGGTCACAAGTTTGAGCCCTGTGTTGAGTAAAATATTCCTGCATGGCAGGGGGTTGGATAAGATGACCTTCATGATCCTTTCCAACTCTGCAATCCTATAATTCTACAACTCTGTGTCTGTGGGAGATAAACACCCTGTGTCAGATGCGGACGACACATCTTGTCCCAACAACCCATTTCCTCACATTCTAAACCCACTGTACCATACTGACGATTGCAGAGAAACTTTAAAAATTAAGTTTCCGGCAGTGCTTTTTTTTCAGGGGGTACTCAAGGGTACGCAATACCAGCACCTCTTTTTGTTGCTGTTAAAAACAACAGTACGGTGGCACGTACTATAACAACAACATGGTGAGTATTGGCTCCTGTTTTTTTAGAAGAAAAAAAGCACTGGTTTCTGGTGATACTATACGTCCAGTAATGTAAACAGTGTGCAGTATGGAGTGTGTGTGTGTTAGCATGCAATGCAGGGGTGGTGGGCATTTTTCAATCCAAGGGCCACATTATTTTCAGGCAACCTTCTGGGGGCCATATGCCAGCCAGTGTTGGTGGTGCCAGAGGACTCTGCCAGGTGGGCAGAGCAGTTCTTGTAAATTTTATCATTGGACAGTAAGCTAGTTTTTTTCTACACTCATTTGCTTGGACAATCTCATGGTTCAAAAACATATCCCAGTCAGGCAAGGACACTCAAGGAAGATGCAAAGCAGGGCTAGGGTGGGGCCTGCAGCGAATCCACAGGGCCAGAGAAAGAGGCTTGGGAGGCAGCATTCGGCCCCTGACATAGTGGATTGCAGGTATTAGGTGTATACTGACTGTTCCATTTCAAAGCTTAGGAGCTTTTATGTTAGGAGTGCAAAACTTGTGTCCCAGCAATCTGAGGACAGCCTGTGACACCAGCCTTTGTCTTATGGCCTGCCAGATGTCTGACACCCAGCCAAACATTTACGGTCTCAGAGGACAAAGTTGGGTTTATCAAGCCCCCAGTGGACTTCCATTCACAGCTAGATGAGACTGCTTTCTGCTTGTTTTGCCCAAATTAAGCCCAACATAGAACTAGCCTCCATTTCTGAAATTGCTATGTCCATGTCCATGTGAAAAAGAACCCTCCCTCGTTTTCCTCACCTAGGGAAGACTCAACCCACAGAGTTATTTCAGAAGCCATGCTCCTTATTAGATGACAGAGGTCTACAAATGGCCTGGAAATGTTACTCTAGGGGCATATGATGGTTTTTTATTAGGTAACATTATGTACCTTATTCCCTCTTGACTCATATTGATAGAAGAAAATTTAATCAGGGCTTTTAAATAATTTAATTCTAATAGGTAGTCTGATGAAATGAGCATTAAGAATTTAAACGTAGAAGCCCAGTGTGAAGCTCTTCTGTAAAACATGCATCAATTAGAGACAGATGTAGCTTTTGAAAAATATACCTTGATTCACAGGTGCACAAGATGGAGCCTGGAACCACAGCAACCTTTCGTGACAGAAAGCTGGTAAGTCAGAAATTGTCATGAGCTGATGAGGTCTGTGGATAGCTGCCCCGTGTGGCGAGAACATGATGTTCAGGTGGCAGTTTCTCTGTGAAGCACCCTCAGGCCTGAACTCTGTTCACTTAAACTAGATAGAAAGGAACATGAGACAGTGTCCTATTCCAGTTAGCCCTTTTGAGCAACAAGGTCTTCCTGAGCTCCTGGCTCACCTCAGAGTCCTGCCCACAGCCTCATCCTAACACATAGGCCAACAATTAACAATCTAATTTTGTTTTACCTTCTAACTTGCCTCCCTTCATTATGTCATCTGTGTAGTCCATAATTTCCTCCCAGTAGGGCTGACTTCCATCACCTTGGAGGTCAAACTGCAAGGAGGTAAGCCATAGGCAAGGGGGAGAATTTTGTGCTCCTCACACAGGCAAGGGGAATATTTCACTCTCCGCACCCGCAAGTCCCATTTGCTCTTAAAACTGGAACAATGCGCTGTATGACTGGAGGATGCCTGGCTTTCAACAAACAGATCTTTTCCCACACACCTCTTCAGCTCAACTACGAAGTGGGTGTGGGTGTCTCTTTAAACGGAAAAGGGGAAAGGGGGAAGTTGAAATAAAATTGCTTATATTTCCTTGTTGCACTTCGTTGTTTTAGACAGCTCCACCCCACCACAACTCCAGCTCTGATGCCACAAGTGAGAATAAAGGATAAATTAGCTGGCCTGTCACATCTTGTTCATGCTGGAGATGCTGGAGATGCTGGAGCAGGTATTCAAGCCCTTTCTCCGTGTTAAAAGAAATCATTATGACAAAATGTAAGAGACCTGGAGCACAGTCCTTTGGATACAACAATGAGGAGGTAAAACTGTTTGTGGGCTGCGGCGCTTCAGACTGCCAGCTGAAGATGTAACCACGTGTAATTGTTTGCAGATCAGCAAAATGGTGCAGTCATATTATAGCTGCAAGATACTAAGGCAGACCGCATCTTAGATGGCATAAGCAAAAAGAATAAATAGTTTTACAAATGTAACTGCCAGCTATCATCCTGAGATTTGGCTTTGTTCTCTCTCGTGGATATTCTGGGTTTTGTGAAAATTTTGTTTCCATATAAGAAAAAGGGCAGGTTACAGTAATCTAAAGTCACACACGCCACTATGGTAGGGAAAAAAAGGAAAAGACTGCCATCCTGAAGTGCAAAATACTTCTGAATTATAGTAGCACAATTTAATGCTCACAAGTTGACATTTGATCAAATCCAACATCAAACCGCAGCGGTGCATACAAATTCTCTTCTTAGCAATCATCACTCTGGAACTGAAAGAAGAAAATATGCCATGACTATTATTAATTTGTGAGCAAACCGTACCACATGTGCATCACAAGCTACAGTTGGCATTTATCTGCCTCTGGGTTAAAAAGGGTGAGGGGTTAAAGAAGTCAAATGAATAAATCAGCTTGCATCACTTCACTGATGAATGAGCAGTCAGACAAGTCACTTCAGTTTTGTCTCAATTTAAAATCCCATATTGCTTCTCTGGCATTTGGTGATTAATCAAACATAATGTAATTTTGGCCACTCTCACTTTTTCTTTTAAAGCAAGAAATGGCCACCTTATAGGGCTGCCCTGCAAGTTACACGGCAGGCTCAATCATTGCAAGAACATGTAGACCAGGCTGGAATTTTCTGCCTAAAACATTTGAAGTGGGGAAACTTTAGCCCTCCAGATGTTGCTGGATTGCAACTCCCATCGTACATGACCATTGGCCATGCTGGCTGGGGCTGATGGGTATTGTAGTCCAACAACATCTGGAAGGACACAGGTTCCCCATCCCCGATGCGAGGCATGGGACTCCCCTGGCTTAATGAAATGCAGGACATTCCCACAAAGAAACCTACCTTGGCCTAGTCAGTTAGACATTTCCCAAACTGCAGCTTGAGGATACCCCTTCCATGGAGCTGGAGAATCTGGCTGTACTCTTTGGGCATTGCATGGAAGCCAGGCTTGGGTAGCTGGTTGTCGTAGTAGTGGTGGCTGATAGGCGTGCCCTCAATGCTTTTTGAGAAAGGCCAGAAGCCATAGAGCTTCACGTTCTCGCACAGTTCCACAGCCGCACTGGTGATCATAAAGCCTGAAGACAACCGATAGGCTTTGACGCCCTTAGTCCTCCAGAACTGGGCAAGATTTCTGAGATATCTGGGATAGAAAAATATGGCCTCCTGCTTTGCGCTGAACTCTTTCAGAGTTTGGTGCACTTTGAAAGAAGCTGCTGTGTTGCTCCTGAAGGAAAAGGCAGGGAGCAAAAGGAAAACTTCACCATAGCTTGCAATGTTCTCCAGGAAGGTGAGTTTCTTTTCATTCAGTTTGTTATATCTACAGAGACGAAAAGACATGTGAAAATTTTTCATCAGTACAGGTACTCTGAGTGCGATTGAGTGGGGTCAATTATTATATTTTATAAACTGCTCACCACTGGAAACAGAATGAGAATTAAATCCCTCCTATATAAACAACAGGAGCGATGCCCTGTTCAGTCCTGTGAGACTCTAGCTGCATTCACATGATATTTTGTTCCATTTTCCTGACGTTTCCTTAATTTTCATATTATATTTGAGCTTTTACATGATGCGAAAGCCGCTTCCAGAAACAGCATGGAATATAGCGCAATTCCATATTATTTGCAAACTGTTCCCGCACCCCACCCCTGGAAGCAAATAACATGGAAAAGAAGACTAAATGTTGCCCCATTTCTGTTTATTTGCTATTTATTATCTAATCAACGCACTTTGTATGGCAAAACTAGCTGCTGTACTGAGTTATGGTGGTGGTGTTTGTGTGCAATGGTAAGCCAAACTATAGTTTAAAAAGGTAAAGGGACCCCTGACCATTAGGTCCAGTCGTGGCCCACTCTAGGGTTGCGGTGCTCATCTTGCTTTATTGGCCAAGGGAGCCGGCGTACAGCTTCCGGGTCATGTGGCCAGCATGAGTAAGCCATAGCAGTATATAAATTTAATAAATAATAACAAACACAACAACAAGCAAGTGTGGTGGTGCACAGTAGCAAGTGTGGTGGTGCACAGTAAGAAAAATGAGGCCACTTCACTTCTCTCACAGTCCTGCTGCTGCTCCGCTACTAGGAAGTAAGCTATGGTTTGTCTTATGTTATAGATCATGAGTGCCTGAGCTCATGGTTTCTTTCCTACAAAGTAACCACAAGCACTAAACCACAAGCTTGGAGTGAAACCACATGTCTGGGTTCATTCATAACACTAAAGCAAACCATGGCTTAGCTCCTAATGGTGTGGCAAGGGAGAAGTAGGTGTGTGGTTTTTTTTAAAAAAAACTGTGCACTAGCATGATTGCTTGTTCATGTTAAACCATACATAGTTTGGCTTAGTGCCCCATGTGAGTTAGGCCAGTACTCTGAGCTACTTGGAGACTTTTTCTCTCTCTCAAGTGGTTTATATAATTTCTATGAACGCACACACATTAAAATAACTTGGTGAATGTGAAAGATAGCAGATTCTGGAAGCAGAACCTGACTGCCATTTAGATCTGGGATGGCAGAAGTCCTCTGCAAGTGATTATTTCAGAACCTTTGCAAAAGCAATATGTCCCACCTGCTGCAGCCTGCTGGAAAAGGGGGAAAGAGACAAAGGAGAGGCTGAAACAATGGAGAGAAAATGGTGGTGGCAGAAAAAGAGAGAGTGAAGGTTCAGACTTAAGGATGGGCAAAAACCTGAAGTTTGGTTTCTTGTTTTCCAGGCTTGAGTTCAGTTCTTCATGTATTAACAACAGACCGTTGTTTCATGTCCTCATGAAAATTCAGTGTATCTTAGTGGGAATTTCTCCTAATATACATATTTTTGTACATAGTTTAAGCCAATGAACACTTTTTCCCCCAATGCCATTTCCCCTAACAAAACGTTACTTTCACTAATATTTGCATTTCTATGCACACCCTCACCCTGGTAAAAATTACTTGGCTGGAGCACAGCATTGCAACATTTGGATAAATGTGAATTTCAAAGGACGGTAGTGTGTTGGATAATGTGAATTAGGTAGATTAGCCTTGAAATGGGAACTGAATCTAATTTCCCCACAACCCCTCGTTCTGCCCCTGCCCCACCATTAGCATGCAACTCCCCCCCCCCGATGGTCACCCCTGATTTAGATGGTGGCTATGATTTTTGTAAAACCGTTCTTGCTGCACAGCTGAGAATTTGTGGGAGCAAAATCGCAAATGGCTGCTTTATTCCTTTCACCAAAGCTTCAGCTCTTTCCAAAAGCACGAAAAGCTTAAGGGCTTTCAATCTGCATTAGGCTGCCAGTTAAAAGGGAGCTTGGGACCGCTAACGAAGCAATTGCAATTCAGTGGCTGTAGTGGTGACATGCCGATGTGTTTCTCTAATGGAGAATCAAGCAATTAAACACGAGTCACACAAAGAACATTGCAGTCATACTCACTTCTGTGCTATGATGCTCGGGTTGACAGTCACAAGGTTTGTCTTGTTGCCAACATCTTGACTGATGCTTCCCATTGTTGGGGGAAGGTTACACCTGAAGTTTTACAAGAGCCATTTAGGAGCCACTTCAAACATCCCATTGTTATAGCATCCAGACATCTCTTCGACATGTCACTTGAGTCTGGTCCCTACAGCTGCAGTCCTAGGCACACGTAACTAGGAAGCAAGTTCTATTGTCTGCAATGGGTCTTTCAACATGCATCTGCTGTAAATATTATACACACAGGGCCAGTCCAGCCATGAGGCAAGGTAAGGAGACTGCCTCAGGTGGCAGGATCCATAGGGACAGCAGATCCTGATGTAGATATTTACACACACACAACAGTGGCAGGGAGAGACAGGGCAACAGGAGACCCCTCTTTCTGTGCATAGTAGCCATTCTCTTAACAAAAGCAAACCTAAGAGTTAAACTAGATGTGGCACTAAATGCAGATGCCACTGCCAGGTTTCATCATCATCATCATCACCGGGACATTTTTGTCTGAAACACAGGGGGTGTTGAATTTCTTCTCTCTTGCTACTATTAGCCTCAGCTCTCACAGACCCTAAGAGAACAGAAAAGTCAACTAGGAACTGACCACAAATATGCTCGTGTAAGCTACTTCCATATTTCAGAGCACATTTCTGCTCTTCAAAGTGGCCAGAAATTTTTCCTTAAGTAGAAATCATGCACTTCTGATAACCATGTCTGAGCCTTATGAAAACGGGCAAGAAAAACTGCAAAAATAAGGATGCTGGTGTCAGAGTGCCTATGACCCTGTGCAAGCTATTGCACGCATAACAGTTTAGAGTTTCTTACCTAAATACAAAGTCGGATTTATCAATTTCTGCCCCACAGCTGGAGTTTTTGAGGATCCCCCCATTTCCAACCACGGCACAGTTCTTGAATGGGTAATCCAGGGGCTGCGACTGAAAACAAAAACAACGGGTGCACTCTGTTCTTGCATAGCAGAACCAAGAGTTCATAGGTCCTGTGTCCACCACCACTACCGTATTTTTCGCTCTATAACACGCACCTGACCATAACACGCACATCGTTTTTAGAGGAGGAAAACAAGGGAAAAAACATTCTGAATGAAACAGTGGATGTATCATTTTTGGGCTTCATGCTGTGGCCACAGACATGTGATCGGATGGTGAATTTGGGGTGACCCAATGCAAAGATCCTGAGAATCCCTGTGGATCCATGCTTTGTAACCACGTTTTTGCACCATTGCAGCCCCAGGCAACAGTGGGTGCGTGATTTTTTTGGTGCAGGCTGTAGCCATGGACATGCTATGTGATCTGATGGTGAATTTGGGGTGACCCAATGCAAAGATCCTGAGAATCCCTGTGGATCCATGCTTTGTAACCACATTTTTGCACCATTGCAGCCCCAGGCAACAGTGGGTGCGTGATTTTTTTGTTGCAGGCTGTAGCCATGGACATGCTATGTGATCTGATGGTGAATTTGG
Organism: Podarcis erhardii; assembly: GCF_964252035.2. Classification (NCBI taxonomy): domain Eukaryota; kingdom Metazoa; phylum Chordata; class Lepidosauria; order Squamata; family Lacertidae; genus Podarcis; species Podarcis erhardii. The sequence goes on along the minus strand of NC_138513.1, from coordinate 21,014,724 downwards.
GGTGACCCAATGCAAAGATCCTGAGGATCCATGTGGATCTATGCTTTGTAACCACATTTTAAGTGGGGAGCGAAGGAAAAACAAAGAAGGGACATGAGAGGGGTGTGCAGAGAAGCAGCTGGCTAAGAATGCAGGAGAGGGATTTAACGGGAGGGAGGAAAGAAAGGCAAAAGTTTCCCCCCACCCAAGCCAGCCATCTCTCTCTCTCTCTCTCTCTCTCTCTCTCTCTCTCTCTCTCTCTCTCCCTCCCTCCCTCCCTCCCTCCCTCCCCCTCTCTCTCTCCCTCCGCCTCCCCCCTCTCTCTCTCCCTCCCCCCCTCTCTCTCCCTCTCCCCCAGCAGCACAGAGAGGAATTCCCCTCTGCTTGCCTGGAGGGGAGGGGCTTCCCCTGCTCTTTGTTCCGTTTCAGCAAGCACAGCAAAGAAACAGAGGAGGGTGGGCAGTAAGACCCTGAGGCAGAATGCAGGAAAGCAGCCACTTCCTCTTTTCAGGTTTCGCTTCTCCGTGCAGCGCCGCGATTTGATTTTTTGCCTGATTTTTGCCTGATTTTTCGGCTCCAGGGACCACACATTCGCTCTATAACACGCACAGACATTTCCCCTTCCTTTTTAGGAGAAAAAATCTGCGTGTTATAGAGGGAAAAATACGGTAATTCTAATAAGCTGCTATAAAAGTTATTTATTGACCATTGGTCTGAAAATGATGATGGAGCCTTCACAACTAGGGGACGCTGGAATCAGCCAGATATGCCTAGGAACACAGGAAGATCTCTTTATACAGGATCTGGTTGCTATTCCTTCTAACCCATTATTGTCTACATTGACAGTAGCTCTCTAGGGTTCCTGGCAGGGATCTATCCCAACCCAACATGGGGATGCCATGGATTGATCCTGGGATCTTCTGCATGCAAAGCAGATGTTCTACCACTGAACTATGGTTTCTACCTGGGCCCTGAGATCATCAGCTGAGACCCTTCTTCTTCAAGGGCCCCTGCAATCTGAGATGCAGAGGGTGGCTCTAAAGGAGATGACCTCTTCTGTGGAATGTCCTTTCCAGAGAGGCTCACCTTGGTGCCTTTGTTAACATTCTTTAGGCACCAAGCAAAGAAGGTTTTAGGTCTTTTAAGTTCTACTTGGAATAGACCCATTGAAATTAATGGACCCAAGTTAGTCATGTTAATTAATCTCAGTGAATCTACTTTGAGCAGAACTAACTTTGAATACAACACATTGATTATACTTTTTAATTTCTGTCTTAACTGGAGTGTTAGGGTGGTGGCTTTCAATTGTGTGGGGATCATTTCATGGCTCTCTGTACCCTATGACATTTGCCTTAAACTGTGTTAATTTCTGCTTTGACGTGGTTGTTTCGCTTTACACCTTTTTTGTGTTGCTCTTGACTGGGCTTCTTTGGGAGTTTTGGTTCTAATTGGCCCATCACCCACAGAACTCTGGCTATTAGGTTACTGATAAATGAAGAAAAAAAGAGGAATATTTAATAGAGCAAAAGTATTGAGGTACAGCACCACAGAGGTTTCCTGTAGATGCCCCACTTGATTGAGTATTCATCTTGATTTGCTTGCATGGAGGTTAATCTATGCCAACTTTATTGATTGTTTATTCTGATTTATTTGTGGAGAGCTTATATGGCACAGAGCATTCCTCCTGCTTTCATCCTGAGTTGCTTGTTGGGTACTAATGCATCTCACAATTAATTATTCATTCATCCCACCATTTCCAGTGGATTTCCCTATCACTTTCCTAATCACAAAAAGTTGTTTTTTAAGTGATTTGTTGCACTAAGGCAACAGATTGCTTTATTCCACTTCAATTACACAAACCTACATTTATTGATATGTGTGAGTCCTTCCTGCAAAATACTGGGTCTGGAGGCACCCACAGAATACCAAAGGATTGAAGGTGTGTGTGTCTTTTAGATTACATTTTTATGGCCATGAAACCATCCAAGGAGCTCTTATTACCTCAGGCAGCATTCTGAATATATCCTCTGTGATGTGAATGGTTTTTTTGTTGTCCACTTCATAACTCATGTTGCTTCCCAGCGGGGTGTTATTTTGAGAAGCGATAAAGTTGTGAGCAGCATCGCAGCACGAGGCAAGCTCTGACCTGCACAACAACAATAAATAAATAAATGATCAGCATAATAAACATTGTGGAGGCGGCAAAGGAACACAAAACAAAACCAGCTTTATTACGCCTGGCCCTTGGCAGCACCCAGTGCATCCGATTGTAATAGAGGAGGGAAGAGGAGGGATGAAAGACCATGAACAGCTCTGCTGAGAAGCCAGGCTCCTCGCTCCATCACCTGTCACCTGGCAGAAGCCGCCCCAGGAGACTCCAGTAAAGGAGGAAAGAAAAGGGGTGAGGAACCACCCCATCCAGATAGCAAAGAGGCACAGTTTTTTCTTTGAATTTTTCCACGCCAGATAGTCATCAGAAGAACTTGGAACAAAGAACTTGCATCTGACTTTCCGTATTTCCTCCTTCCTTCCAATCCACTTTCCTTTTGTGTCGTATTCTTTTAGGCTCTAAGTCTGAGACCTTACTTTTTTCCATTTTAGCTGATCAACACTGAAAACTCAAACTTCAAAGAGGCTCCCTTTAACTGATGGTCATCAGATTGTGAGGGGTCATTTACGCCTCCATTTGCCATGTTGCTTTGGAAAACAGCAATCAGGTTTTCGATTGCTGTTCTGATTTAGTGCTAAACAGTGAGGAGGTTTTGCAGGGTGGAGGCAGCATCAGGGCAAAGGCAAAACCACTTGGACGGAAGTGTGTTTTGCATTCAAGGCAACTGAACATTTGTGTCCCCCACTCCCCAAGAAATTGCTTGAATATGTAGGAAGTGCTTCGCATCCACGCTGCTTCCACCAACTCTCTTGGCTGTCTGTTGTGCCAGCAATTTTATTTTTTTTAAATTTCATTCATGCTTTGACCAGCCCAGTCACTACCATGAAGAATATGGTGCAAAGTTGCCAATGTTAAGTCATGGCAGAAAAATATGAAGTTGAACCCGTGAAGTTGATCATTCCGATGCAGCTCTAAGCTGAATTCCTGCTTTCCAAAGGTGTTCTGGAGTGTTCACATGCAATCCAGAGAGAAGTTTAGGGCAGCACAGTGCACATTTGGGCTTTCAAGATCTGAGCATCAAATGAAATGCCTTTGTGGTGGATAACGTTCATTAGCAATGATGGTGCGCACCTCTTCTTTATTGCCCCCAGCATAAAAGGGAATGCTTCAATATAATCGGAAACAGTCTAGCATAAAAGGAGATTTCAGAACTAATAAGAAAAGAATTGTTTCTAATTAATGTTATGGTCTAGCTAATGTGATAAAACATAGTCAGGCAGTGCGATATTAATGCAACGCAAAGCTGTGCCATGGAGGGAATAACAGAAGAGTAGTTTGAAATTATTCATTTTTCTTTCTTGAGAGATCAATAAACACAATAAAACTTGATGACGTTCTGCAGTAGACACATTCTCTTTTGGGGGGATCATATACAATGAGTAGAGGTCCCTTCAGTTAAATTCTCAGCAACTTAACCATCCCTGACATTGGACTTTGCATGAGATTACTATCGTTTATAATGCTTTATGAAACAAATAAGTTGCTTTTCTAATCATTAAAATGTCCAAAGTCAAGCAAAATAAAAGAACAGAACAGAAGAAACACTAAGGTTTAAAACAAACACAACTCAGAAAACCAGTGACGGCAAAATTTTCATTAAAATACTCAGGCTGACAATGGCACCCTTAATAAACTGAAAGGTTTTCACTGCGGGCAAACTCACAGGTTGTGTGAGGCAGGCTGCATCAGACCAGCTCTGATGTTTACAGAAAAAAATGGCATTTTATCTAATGAGCAAATACCTTTCTGAGTACCCTAGAGCTATTCCTGCTGTTTTTGTAGACTGAGACTGAGCTCATCTGTCTTATCTCTCTTTCTTGCAGCCAGATCCTATGGATCAGCTTCGCATGTTGCTGCACAAATTGCAATTTGCTCCATGGCCATTGACGTGCAATTTTATTATTGTTAAGGCAGAACTGCCTGATTCTGTCCTGCCAGGTGATGGTGCAGCTAGGTAGGTTTAGGCCCTGGACTTCATGGTCTTAATAGACAGTTAAGACAAGTTGTACAGCCATGTGTATTACTATAGATGTGAAGCACCTAAGCATGTAAGACGGAATTGCTTTACATTCCAATCCAGGTATAGGCAAACTCGCCCTCCAGATGTTTTGGGACTACAACTCCCATCATCCCTAGCTAACAGGACCAGTGGTCAGGGATGATGGGAGTTGTAGTCCCAAAACATCTGGAGGGTCGAGTTTGCCTATCTGTTCCAACCTGTGTCCCGTGCATGCAGTGCTGTTTCCGTTCCGCTGCAGCTCAATTTCTGACCAAGGCAACATTATTCTACACCATTCATTTCAGTTGAAAGGATAATTCATTTTGATACAAAGGAAATGCAATGCAAATGGGGGGATGGGACACACATACAATTATGTATCATTTGCAGACTGAAAACAGCAACAGTGAATACTGAGCATATTTGATTTTCATTCTGGATATGGGACAAATAAGGCAAAATGGACAATTTCAGCTTCTGTTTCCATTGGGATTCTCTGAAATCTCTAAAGCAGCAAATAAATATTTCTTTTGTCCTCCCAACACCACCATTCTGTACTTGACAACTGTTTCTACATTCCTGATACATTGGAGAGAGGAAGAAAGATCAAGCTAACCATGTGTTGTTGTTTTTAAAAAATATATATATGCAGTTTTGCATTTTATTTTTAAAAAACTCGCTTAAATCACAGCACCATCACGACTACAGTTGACTTCTGATTAGCCTGGTGCTTAAGCACATTTACCTGGGAATGAGCATCATTTTGCTGTAGGCATAATTTTAAAGTAACAATAACAAAATCATCTGTAACCATGGATGTGCCGAGCTGGCCAGCCCCCCAAGGAAAGAAGAAGAAAGGGAAGAAGAGGAGACCAGCACCAGTCCCAGAGGGCTTTGGCACATCCATGCCAGCCAAAGTGATGTTGTGATGTTTGCCACAGCCCTCATCACCTGCTGCTTTCTGGGCAGTCATTTAGCTCCCCTTTCCTGTGCCTCAAGGTCCAGCCTTCGCTGCCTCCCTGCTTCTGGGTTGAAGCACACAACTGAAATGTGTCCAGTCTGTAGCACAGAATGTATTCTGAAATAAAGCTCAAAATACAGGCAGTGGAAAAAAAGAACACATGTAACAATGCAATATTTATCCCACTTATTTCAAGGAAAACCGCTGATTGCAGCAAAGACAACAAAAGATCTTGTGGCACCTTAAAGACTAACAAATTCATTATGGCATAAAGCTAGCGGCTTATGGCGACTCTATTGTTGTTTTTTGCTACAAGCGGCTAACACCTTCTGGAAATCATTCCACTAATTACAGCCCTCAGTATAAGTAATTCAGCCTTAGGGGAAGCTTGCTCAACAGCAGCTATATAAGTGACAGCCATACAATCTTTTAAGAAAGAATTGGGGCTCCTTGCTTGCTGCACTTGCTCAGCAAGTTTACCCAGGCAAACAGTCTCTCAAACATTTATTAATCCGCTGCCTTTTAGAAGCTTGCTTCCAATGACATGCTATGCACGGCTCTGCTGCTGCATTCAATTGACTAAGAGGGTCTTTAGGCAGAAATTCAGGCTCATTAGATTCAAAATGATGGAGAACCATGGCTTTGGGAGTTACCTATAATCTAATGCTTAAAAAAAAATACAGCAGTAACCAGCAGTCATGGTCACTTCTAGATGGCCTGTTTACTGAGCATTCATCCTGATATCTTTGCGGAGAGATTAAATGACATTCACTATTTATTAAGCATTCATTTGAATTGGTTTGCAGGAAGGTTAGATGGCGATGTGGCAAAGCAAGGATTATCTCACATGTTCCAGTGCATTTTTTCCCATCCCTTTTCTTATCACAAAATCTTATCTTTCAGGGAAGCAGGTTTGCTGTGCAAGACTTTAACGACACAACCTGAATTTAACAGTATGTGATTGAATCTCACTTGAAAATTCTGATGATCTGCAAACACCCCATGTTCCAGAACTCCCACACTATTGGATATTCCCACCAAATTGGATAGTCTGCATTCTGCACATGGTATAATGGCATTAGGGCATTTAAAACATCCATGATTATACTGACACCATTATAAACGTGCTCCATGTATTCTATTATGGGGGACCCGTTGCTCTGACCCAGCTCCTGCCAACCTAGCAGTTTGAAAGCACACCAGTGCAAGTAGATAAATAGGTACCACTGTGGCGGGAAAGTAAACAGTGTTTCCATGCACTCTGGTTTCCATCATGGTGTTCCATTGTGCCAGAAGCGGTTTAGTCAAGCTGGCCACATGACCTTGAAAGCTGTCTGTGGACAAACGCCGGCTCCCACAGCCTGAAAGCGAGATGAGCGCCACAACCCCATAGTCGCCTTTGACTGAACTTAACTGTCCAGGGGTTCTTTACCTTTAACATCTATCTATTATGCGGGTGAGGATGGGGAGGTAAGGGACTTGAAGGGGGCTAATTAGAAGAAAAAATGCTAAAGGGGAGAGTGCTAAGAAGCCCCTTCCCAGGATTGTATTTTGCAAAAAGTAGTGATGGGGGCTAATTTGCAATTGGGGGAGATTGAAATATAGACTCCTGAAGTTCAAAAAGGCTCATCCTTTACCAAAGAATCATAGCTCAGTAGTAGAGCACAAGCAGGGTGGGCAGAAGATAAAAGGGTCCACCAGCAGACTCACTTTCCCAACTCCAGCTCGGCTTGGGAGAAAAGCATGTGGCTGCAAGTAGAGCAAGTGCTCAGTATACCCTCACAAAATTTCCTTTCTCTAAAACCTGGCCCCCCTTTCCCTATTTTGTGCATGACTGGTCTAATGTGGGCTTAAGCAAATGGGTCTCCTTCCATTGGATGTAGATTGTGTCTATTATTATTACTATTACTATTATTATTATCAAATAAGAATATGGGGAGACTACAAAGAACTATACATTACATTTCTAAAGAAAAGTCACACAGCTGTCTGACCTAAGGAAGAGTGGCTTTGGGAGGTGCTGGTTTTGAGTGGAGATGTGTTGGGGAAAAGAGTACTTAACCCATGTCCTCTGTGCAGCTTCTGGAATTGCTTCCTCCAAGACTACTCCCTGCCCTCCCCATATTGCAGACATTTGTAGGCAAATGCAAAACTCCCTATAGAACTGTTGGATGAGGTGGGAAGTAGCAGCTAAGTGGGGTTATAGTGGAGAAGTAGCTGGCAGGGAAAGGGATAAGCACCCCTCCCCAGGCTGATTCCCTGCTTAATATCACCCACACCCGAAGCTACCATATTTTTCGCTCCATAAGATGCACCTGACCATAAGACACACCTAGTTTTTAGAGGAGGAAAAGAAGAAGAAAATATATTCTGAACAAAACAGTGGATGTATGATTTTTGTGGTTCATGCTGTGGTCACAGACATGATATGTGATTTGACAGTGAGTTTGGGGTAGCCCAATGCAAAAATCCTGAGAATCCATGCGGATCCGTGCTTTGTAACCATGTTTTTGCGCCACTGCAGTCCCACAAAACAGTGGATGCATGGTTTTTTTGTGCGTGCAGGCTGTAGCCATGGATATGCTATGTGATCTGATGGTGAATTTGGGGTGACCCAAGGCAAAAATCCTGAGGATCCATATGCTTGTACCTCCCCACTCCCAGGCAGCCTCCTTTATCGCTAACATCCCTTATCTTGCCGATCAGCTGCTCAATGGCTTCCTTTCAACACCCCCTTCCCTCTTTCTTAAAAAAAAAGCACAATCTGTTTTTCACCCCTGGGCAATTCAGCTCCAGGGACCACGCATTTGCTACATAAGACACAAAGACATTTCCCTTTACTTTTTAGGAGGAAAAAGGTGTGTCTTGTGGAGCGAAAAATACGGTACTTTCCTCCTGCTGCTTTTGTTTGATGTGCATCAAGTTCTGCCCTCAACCTTTTCTTCCTGTTTCAACAGTTGCTTTAGCTTAGAATCATAATGGTCCTGTATTTAGGGCAGAAACAGACACCAAAAATGTAGGTTAATTAGTATGTCGTGTGGTTCACTGAGCAGCCGGAGAGAATTGATTTGTGACTGTGCTCTGTGATTGACATTTTTCCCTGTTTCAAACTTTTGGTTTTAAATTATGTGTCAGGGAACATTTGCTGGTGATGGATGTGTCAAGCCCTCTCTGCGTGATCACCACTTCAAGCTGCTCATTAATTAAATATCGGTCTTCTTGCATGTTCGATACAGTGCCAATAATAGATGGGAATGTGTGACAGACTTCAAGAAAGCAAGTCACTAACATGGTGATTATAGCAGTGTAAGCCCTTTACACCCTGTTAATATTTAGAAGGAACTGTGAATAGCTTTGATTTCTTCTACTTCCAAGTTTTATCTTCAGGTCTGTATTTATGAACTTGCTACAGATACGTCATGACTGTCCTCCTTAGCCTGTTTAGATCCAATATAAACTCAGCCCATTGTGTTCATGGGTTTTTTTCTGCTACGCATGGGAGTGCAGATTCCACACTGATGCAACTATCTGCATGCATTGACACCTCTTACCTAATGTAATGACACACTGAAAAACACCAGAAAACACTGACAGAGCTGCTTGCTGGTGGCTTTACCTGTGCCTGGCAACAAGTATTGGTGATCAACATGCAAAGCCCAAGGTCTGTCCTTATCACATGCTGAGCAATGAGACAATGAGTAATATGAATTAACAAAAGCTGACTGGCATGCAGTTTGCTTATTTTTATTTCATTGTCCATCATTTCTTTACTTCCTCCCAGCTGCCCAGTGGGCACAACACTTGCCCCACCCCCGGGCACCAGCAACCCACGCTATGCCACTGGCTTTCTCCCCCTTTCAACAACACTTAAAGGACCAATTCACCTTGTTGCATGGAGTCAGTTTGCAAAGCCAGCCTCGGGCTTAGGGATGGCTCATCTGCACATGGTCTATATACCATGGATGGAGTGTTGGAAGTACAACAGGAGAGATCATTCAGTTAGTAAACTAAGGGTTACTTCTGTCAACAGTCAGCCAACTGGTGTGTGTGTTGGTGCCACCTAGATCAGACCACTTCAAGTAACTCACGCCCTGATTGGCTGTATAGTTTGGACGGTTTCTCCCCTTGCATGTTTTCCAGCTATGAACAACTCCTGACCTAAGAAAGACCAAACCCCTCTGTTTATATATCCTTGTGCTATACATTGTTCTTTACTCAGTAAAGTTTTATCAATTTCTTTTCTGTCTGGACTCTGTCTGCATTATTCAAACACTTCCGCTAACATGGGGGACCTCGGGCCACATCACCTATACCTAAACCATATTTTACCAGCTCTGCATTCTCAAGTGCTTTTGCTTGACCAAAAAGTGTCTTTTAAGTGTGAGAATGCCTCTTGCTTGACCAGATGGAGAGAGATACATGTGTGCATAGGAGCCAGCTCCTAGGGGCCAAGGTTCCTTCCCCCCTTCCCCCCTCATTAAAATATTTGAGGGTCCCCCCAAAATTGATGGGCATTGCCATTTAAATGGTGTGTGTGTGCCATGTCTTGAGATCAATTATACAGGGCATGGCTGTCTTGAATCCCCCCAATATTTCACTCAAGTTGGCACCACTGTGTGCATGTGTGGAAACCTTTGACTTCTGCTTGGCTGGAACGTAGCCTAGTGTAGAGAAGGTTGGAATCAGCTGCCTCACTCACTTTTGCTTCTGACCACCCCCAGAGTTGGCATGTGGCCACCCCTGTAGGTTTGTCCACAAGAGAATGCTTCCCACCTCTGGTCTATCTGCATAAAAGCCTGCAAATGTCAGCCAAAAACCTAGAGTTGACTTCCAGATGAAAGCCAGGCGCCTGTGTGCGCATCATATTGCATGTGTGAAATTACGCTTGGTTGGAGCAGCCTTGCACAGTCTGAGGCAGCAAATGGCTTAGATTTCCATTTCCAAGTACTGTGGTACCTCGGGTTACATACGTTTCAGGTTACATACACTTCAGGTTACAGACTCTGCTAACCCAGAAATAGTACCTCAGCTTAAGAACTTTGCTTCAGGATGAGAACAGGAATCGTGCGGCAGCGGGAGGCCCCATTAGCTAAAGTGGTGCTTCAGGTTAAGAACAGTTTCAGGTTAAGAACGGACCTCCGGAACAAATTAAGTACTTAACCTGGGGTACCACTGTATCATCTCTGCTGGCTCAGTGCTTATGTGCTGGGAAGCCAGAAGAAATGAGAAGAGTCTCAGTTATGCCGCAGCTGTAAGGAGAGCAACTGAGCAGAATCCTATGGGCATCTACTTAGAGGGAGACCCATTCATTCAATAGGACTTACTCTCAGGTAAGCATATAGAAGACTGCAGCCCAAGGGTCACGATGAGCCTCCTCTAAGCAGCAGTTTCCTTTTCAAAACATTTCCATAGCGGAAACAGACTCCCCAAGAATGTTGGCACCCCAGATGGTTGGTTGATCTACTTCTCTAATGGGGGCACAGAGACATCAATCCACAACATGTGTGTCTTCACAATTACTGAGAAATTCAGGGGATGTAGTCGGTTCTAACAGGAGAAGCCTGTTTTCTCAGATGTATTAAAAGATCAGAACTCTTGCCAGCCTCTGATGTGTTGTCAAAGCAAGATCTCTGTGAAATTTTAATATCCTGTTTCTGAAAAGTGCAAAAAGGAGAAGATATCGGGCGGGGGTGGGGGGAGTTACATGAAAACAGGCACTTGTTAAAGAAACATTTCTCCCTCAGAACCACCGGCAACTCAGTTGGTTATGTATGCAGAAACAAAAAGTCACCCTGCCTCATTCTATTAGAGGAAAAGCAGACCAAAAACAAAAGCCTTAGATTCTGCCTCATTTTCTTAATTATCTTCCAGTTGCAGAACCTATAGTTTGAGTTTATATTTAAAAGCACATTAAAAATAAGTAAATCTGTGGGTTGTTTTTGAAAAGCAGCTAATTGGTAACCTTCTACAAAGATAATGTCACTGCTGCTGCATGCGAGTTATAATGAAATAGCTTTTCAATCGGGTACTGTTTAAAATTAGCTCTTATTGCCACACATCTGCATCAAGAGTTTAGCGGCATGACCCAAAGCCCATCAAACTCAGGTATTTGTCCCAGTAACTTCAGACTTCAGGGCAGCTTAGAGCATTAATTTAATTTATTATGTTCAATGTTTTATCATGTTTTTATGTCTTGGAAGCTGCCCAGAGTGGCTTAAGCAACCCAGCCAGATGGTTGGGGCATAAATGAATTGTTGTTGTTGTTGTTGTTGTTGTTGTTGTTGTTGTTATCTCCTTGATCATTCTGGTCACCCTTTTGTGAACACGAAAGTCCTACTTCCTCTGTAAAGATAGTTCTGTTCTTCTGCAAACAGTTAAGTCTGCTGATACTTTCCTACTGAACTGAACTGGGGTGTGCTTCTCCCCCGACCCCCTGGCTACATAAGGACCACCTAAGATCTTTGTTAGTGTATATCAGATGTGTTCCAGCAATACTATATGGGCCCTCTGAGGTCTTCCACAGCAGTAATTTCTCATCAGCAAAGAACATACTCTTTAAGGATTTGATAATTATGCTAGTTAACAGCTGCTAGAATAATAATTGCAAAGCTTCGGAAGACTTCTCTTCTTAATCTCCTTGGATTCTGGTATCAGGAACAATGTCAAATTGCTTTAATGGAAAACTTCGCCCACAAGGTTAAAGTGCAAAGGCATGGGTGGAAGACAGATAAATTTCCTACGATTGCCCACAAATCTACGGAATCTGTGTCATTGTTGAAAGGCACATGCCACCCATTCTCTATACGTAAATAATGAACACTGCTTTTGAACCCACTGAAATAGCTTGGATTAATTCTGCTATGCATTTCTTTATATAGTGAAGGTATTTCACTGTTTATTTTATATCCTACCCTCCCTCCCAGGGCAGCAAGGTAGACAAAGCAGTATTTCTATTCATTCCTTCAGCTTTTGCACTGCTGAAAATTGCCCTAATATAGCATTCTATTCCCAAAGCAGCAAGAAACAGTCAACTGTATGATCTGTACAACGGATGTAAAAAACCCCACGATTTTGATTATCTCAGTATATCACATTTTTATAGACAACTCTCTGTCAGAGAGTTTTGTAAAATTAAGGAAACAAACTTACCTGAATCTTGCATACTCTTGTGGCTTCTTCTTCCACGTACAATTCTGTAGTTTCCCAACTATCTGCAGATAATAGTCTTCAGAATATCTGAAAAGATTAAAATAACGTGCATCAAAAGCATACCCTTTTTTTTTTGCCCTTTAATACATGGTGTGGCATAGACCGCATCTGCACCATGCGTTTTTAGCATCCTTATAGCATTTTAATAGCCATGTCTTCCCCCAAAGAATCCTGGGAACTGTTGTTTGTAAAGGGTGCTGAGAATTGTTAGCAGCAGCAATTCCCAAAAAGGTTTAACAATCAGTCCCTCTTCCTAGGGAAACATAGATGAAAAGCTGCTTCTTGATCTCAGAAACAAATATGTAAATGTTGGTTAAAAACTGCTTTGAATGGCACAATTCGCCATCTTGATTCCAAGTGGCATCCAATTCTATCTAAACATAGATGGAAACCTGCTCCTTGATCTCAGGAATAATAATGTAAAATTTGGATATATGGTATCTGAAGAGGTGTCCAGATGTGTAGAAATCAGACAGACAAACCACTTTCCAAAACACACAGCAGAAGATGAGCAATGGTTTTGAATTAAGGCCGAGCAGGCAGGTAAAAGGTCAGCAAGTGATGTGAGCTCTTCAAGTTGGAAATTTCCAGCTGAGCAACATGGACATTGCTCCACAGATCTCCACAGTATAATGGAATTGCTTCTGAAGAAAAAACCTGGCAGCCCTACTTGAAACAGCCTCTCTGAAACACACATCTCTTCCCATTTGTGCCACAGATAATCTCCTTCTTGTTGAACCAGGTTTTTAAACATTTATGATGTTTGGAGAGACAGGCAAGCCTTGTGAAGCAACATTCTGCCCTGCGCTGCCTTGAATGTTCATTTATTTATTTCTTGGGCTCTTTCAACAGCTTCCCTTTTGTGTTCAAGGCTGTTCAATATTTTTGTTGCAAAAATGAATGTTTGTCTGCTGAGACGCATTCTAAGCAGAACATCACATTCAGATGCAATGAGCCTCAGTGGCAAAGGCCTCACAAAGATGCAAGCCATTGAAATGTTTCGCCCCTTGATAAAGCATCTTGCAAACAAGACTTCATACGACTTTGAAAAACAAATATTCTGTGTGTTTGCTGCCAGTGCTAATTCTGTTTGTGCCTTGAAAGTGCAGCCATATTGAGTTCAGTGACATTTACTTCCAAGTGGGTACATACCCTCCAACATTTCTCTGATGAAAATAGGAATGTCCTATTCAATCATCATCACCATCAGCATCATCGTCTTATTATTTATACCCTGCCCATTTGACTTGGTTGCCCTTTCCACTCTGGGCGGCTTTCAACATATACAAAAACAAAATTAATCATTAATTTTTTTAACAAGTTCCCTATACAGGGCTGCCTTCAGATGTCTTCTAAAAGTTGTAATCTACTTATCTCCTTTGCTTGGGAGGGTTGCATAACTCCATACTCTCCAACATAACTTATTTTCATTGCACCCCATCCAAAAATAGTGCAGGATCCTGGTTTCCCAGCTCTAAAATAGGAGGGAAACATTGGTATACCTGGGGAGGTTCACACATCTTTCCCTATCCCAGCTCCCTGATTTCAGCAGCTTCCTTTGATTGGGATTAAGGGAAAGATCCATTTAAAAAGAAATGGGGGAAGGGACCAAGAAAAGCTGGACTCCTGAATACATATCCTGTAAGTTGTCTAAGCTGGACCTGTGTACATTTTTCAAAGTAAGGGTGTGTGCAATCTTATGCCCCAACAACACTGTCTGGGGACTCAACACTAGGAGACCACCAGGAATCACTCACTGCTGGAGCAGCTCTGCTGGCTAGCAATAAGTAGCATGGGGGATTTCAAGAGCAGAGTGAGACCCCACAGATCCCACTCTGGCAATTATCATGTTAAAGTTCCCATCCTTGGCGACCCCTCCAAACGACCACTGTTCTTTGCCACACCAGCTACACAGCCAGGATGAAGCAAGTGATTCCTACCAACTGGAGCCAATAATGGAACACGTACAGCAGAACATCAGCCCCAGAGAACCATCATTGAGATCACAACAATTTCATGCACGAATCACTTCCTGTGAAACACCCTGAAGCAAAAACAAAAACCTAAATAATAAACCATATATATTCATTCATTCATTCATTCATCCATTCATTCATTCATAGGCCAATACAGATAATATTTTCTTTTTAAAAAAAATCTTCACTGATAGTTAAAAGGTAAAGGACCCCTGGAAGTTTAAGTCCAGTCAAAGGTGACTATGGGGTTGCGGTGCTCATCTCACTTTTCAGGCCGAGGGAGCCGGTGTTTATCCACAGACAGCTTTCCGGGTCATGTGGCCAGCATAACTAAACCACTTCTGGTGCAGCCGAACACTGTGACGGAAATCAGAGCACACAGAAACACTGTTTACCTTCCCGCTGCAGCGGTACCTATTTATCTACTTGCACTGGCGTGCTTTCAAACTGCTAGGTTGGCAGGAGCTGGGACAGAGCAACAGGAGCTCACTCCATTGTGGGGATTTGAACCACCAACCTTCTTTACTGGCAAGCCCAAGAGGCTCAGTGGTTTAGAGATAAGGCTCGTTGGAAGGGATGGTTTTCAGTAGGGACTGAAGAGACGATGGCGATGGCACCTGCTTGATATATCATGAGAGGGAGTTCCGGCAGGTGGGTGCTGTCACATTCAAGGCCCAGTTCCTACATTACATGGAAAGGGTTTTCCTGATGAGCTGGGATCTGCAGGAGTACAGTGATCGGCTGGGTATGTAAAGGGTGAGATCATCTGAGATGACAGGACAGGTGGCTGCTCTTTCTGCCTTGAAGGTCAGGCACCCTTACAGCACATATAAAGATAGCAGGTCATGCAGCCTTGAAGCCAAGAAGCGAGGGACTCTGCTGAATAGTTTTCTTTCTTCTTTTTGTAAAAAGGACACTTGGCAAAAGAGAGACCCAGAACAAACAGGATGAGCAGAACAGAATTGTTCTTAAAATAAACATTTCAATGTAATAGACATTGACACATTGTAGCTGATAGACACATCCGAAGAAGATTCCTTAAAACAACCCCCCTCCAAGTCACTCCAACTTAGCTGATTTTACTAAGCAACCACTTACATAAAAAGTATGGTTATATTAGCTGCAGGCTGCAGTTCAGCCAGGGAGAGACAGAGAGAGAATTAGTTGGCTGTGGGGAAAACCGCTTGACAGTTCCATTCTTTGATGCTGAATATCATCATATACCACAAAATAATTTCACTTAGAAGATTGAGGCCTAAGGGGGAAATCTTGATAAATTAAGGGGAAAGACTATAAAGCTGATATAACAGATAGGACAGTGTGTGAGTGTGTGACTTGGGGCAATTATGCTGTCGAGGGGAAACTCCTGCACGGTTCTAAAAGCAGACTTCTGCCTCAGGACATCAGCAAGTTGGAGATCACAAAATGAGAACAACTGTCAGATTCTGGAAGAGATGTCATTGGACTGGCAACATATTAAAAAGCCACAGAACCAATGTCTAGCTTCGAAGCACATCAAAGCACTCCGTTTAGACGCCAGCTCAATGGTCACATGAAGGACCTACTGAGAAAGAGAGAGAGAGAGCGAGAGAGAGAGAGAGAGAGAGAGAGAGACTAGTATAATACATGTATGTTTGTGGACTGTTCCAGGGACTCCATGGGGGGCTGTAAGGCAGGGTATAAATAATTCTAATAAATAAGCCAATTTATTCACTGTGAGGGAATAGATCCTGAAGAATAAAACACAGAAGATGGATTATACCATCTCATGCTCAAGTAGAACATGATATGGATAACAGATCAATCTAAAAAGGTTATTGAAGATTCTTGTTTAGTGTGGAAGTTGGACAGCTTCAGAATCCTTCCAACTATGTAGCATTGAGCCTGTAGAAGTATCTGGCATGGTCACACTGTCCATTATGTTAAGTGCAGGGATACACAGTGGCACCTTGGTTGTTGAGCTTAATCCTTTCCAGGAGTCCGTTCGACTCCCAGAACTGTTCGAAAACCAAGGTGCGGCTTCCGATTGGCTGCAGGAGCTTCCTACACTCAGTCGGAAGCTGCGGAAGCCCCGTCCAAAGAATGTTTGAAAACTAGAACACTTACTTCTGAGTTTTCAGTGTTCAGGAGTCAAAACGTAAGAGTACCAAGGCATTCGAGAACCAAGGTACAACTGTACAGTGGTACATCGGGTTACATACGCTTCAGGTTACATACACTTCAGGTTACAGACCAGAAATAGTGCTTCAGATTAAGAACTTTGTTTCAGGATGAGAATAGAAATCGTGCTCCGGCAGCGCAGCAGCAGCAGGAGGCCCATTAGCTAAAGTGGTGCTTCAGGTTAAGAACCGTTTCAGGTTAAGAACGGACCTCTGGAACGAATTAAGTACTTAACCCGAGGTACCACTGTATAGACTAGGGAGCAGACATCAGCTCAATGTTGGAGAACATAGTTTGTCTCTCATCCCTTGTTACTTTCCTTGCGTCCATCCCCCCCCCCCCCGTTTACTCCCTGACTCTCTGTTTCCTCCTCCATTTCCTCCTCCATGCTCACTCACACATTCCCACTCCTTTCTCCATTCCAGCTCATCTCAGTCTCTCTTCTTCATTCTTCTTCCTTCTTCCTAGCTTCTAACTCATCCATACTCTCTGCTGCTGCTGCTGTCCTTTTTGATCCCACTTCTCTTCCCATATGTCAGTTGACCTGCTCCTGTTTCCTCTTCTCTTTCTCAGTGTCTGGGACCCACACCAAAGGCATCTCTTGACCCCACCTGTATCCTCCAACAGGCTGAATCATCAGTACCTTCTTCCCACTTCATCCTTTTCTGTCACCTTCCAGCTGGATCACCCCAACATCTCCTCACACATGATTTTATAGCAACATCAACTCTTGAAAGAAACTTAAGTTCAGAATGGCAACTGGAGCCCTTGTGCAACAAATCTCTCACCCTGAAGATGCTAACTGGAGAGGGAAGCGTGATAAACCTTGACATTGTTCTGTTCCCTTAAGCTCTCAACACTTTATCCCAATCCCTCCAAGTCCCATTTATCCTGAGGTTTAGAAGTGATTATCGGCAGCTTTCCTGCTTCTGCATAGATGCCTTGTCCTCAGCAATAGTTGAGTCATCGTCACTTCTGTGACACAAAAGTTGAATAAAAGGAATTAAGAGATCAAAGCTTTTACCCAACTTCTAATAATTAGTTTTTAATTAAAGATTTTCTTGTGCAACAAACAAACAAAATAAAACTAAAAGTACATATATAGTGTTTCCACTTTCCATTCATAGAATCTTTTTCACAGTTTGTTTGCTTTCAGTTTGAGACACTGTAGTCATATACATAGTGCAGTTGGGGGGAAAGAGAGAGGAGAAAGAGGAGGGATAACGATATTTCATTCTATTGCATAGTCTTTGTTCAGGGTTTTTGTATCAGCATCATGTGGGTAGGTCCTTTATTTAAATATTTATTTATTTTTGTGGGCATTGCAAGAGATTGGAGGGTCCAGAGTTTGGTTGGTTGCATTCGGTTGGTTGCAGTGTAGTTTGGTTGTATGTGTGTGTGCTGAGTCAAGTTAGCTATATTGATTCGTATGCTGTTGGTGGGGAGGATAAGTCATAGTCTTCTTCTGCTGTATATATAATGAAGGGGATCCACACCAGGGTGAAGGCAGCCTCCATTGCTTGCCCCCATGCTAGTGAACCAACAATTTTTTCACCCAACTTTTGAGTCAACAGAGGCTTCCAAACTGGCTGTTTATCTGTAGCCAGTGGCAGGTGGTGGAGAAAACAGATCCTAATGTGAAATAAACAAGATACCTTTAAGTATTGTATTGGTTTAGAAGTTTTACTGTCAATCCACAAAGCCCCTCAAATTGGGCAAGACTGAGAGTTTCGCAAGGTTTTATTGAGGTTGTGTTAGAATCAAGCATTAACTGCGTGCTGTGCCGCACAATGCCCATTCAATACCAGTTAAACAAAAAGGGGGAAAAGTCTTCAATCTCCTCCCTTTCATTTTTGAACATGAAATAGTTCTGCTTGGTCTCTAAGTGCCTATTTGTTTCTCAAGGAGACTTCAGTGCTTTTATTGACAGCTTTTGCAGAAGGAGATAAGCATTTCAGTTTACAGCACATTTTGAAACTTCTTCATTCTGTCTCCATTGATTTTTTTTTTTTATAAATAATAATTCATGTTTTGAACAGCCAGGGCAGTCATTTTTGTTTGTTATTTTTGTAATTATTTAAGACAGCTGTTCTTTCTTTCTTTCTTTCTTTCTTTCTTTCTTTGTTTCTTTCTTTCAAGATGACAATCATTTATCCCATCAGTGTTCATGGGATTACAAACATATTCAAAATGCAACCCAATATGAACTGGGTGTTTCAAGTGGAGTGTTTTGCTTCAAATGTGGGTAAATGGTACATCCAGGACCAACATCTCCAGATGCAGCCTGCAGAAAACAGTGCACAAGTGTGAACGGCAGGCGACAATCTTATAGCGATAATGGAGGGAAATAGAAGGAACCCATGTAGCTAAATAACTTAAAGGTCATCAAAACTGATCAGCTAATCAGACATTTAAATGAATGGAAATTCCATTTACGTTGGCAAGGATCTACTAGAAGGACACACAATGAATTCAAATAATGAGGAGATGTGTATGAACAAATATAAAATGAAGAGGCTTAGTGAAAAAGCCTATGCTTTGCATGGATAATTTCCCATGTTCAATCCCTGGAACTTCCAGCTGAAAAGAGCTCAATTAGCTGGGCTAGCAAAGACCTCTTTGCAGTACACTCCCCGCCAATAAGTCTAGACAGGGCTGTCTGATTAGTGGTCTAATTCAGTATATGGCAGTTTCTTACGGTCTTACATAATTCCAACAATTGATCTAGTGAAGGGATGGTGAGGTGACCTCTGGTGAACTCCAGTCTCCATTTTGATTTTTGAGCCCCCAGTAGCCTACATAATGGGGGCTAAACACAGTATGTATCTTGCCTAATAGCTGTCGAAAGTCATATCCTCCATCAATTGGCCTAGTCTTGCCAGTGCATGGCTGCTTTCTACAAAGGGAGAGGCCTAACCATGTCAGTGTTGGGCACTCCTGCACACACACATCTCTTTTCAGCAAGGCATTCATGACCTTGCATTGCCTTTCCCCAAATCTCCCTACAATAAAGCTGTGGCCAAAGTTTAGTATTTCCCATCTTGGCCAGCTGTTCTCTGGTTGCTGTCATTCATTTATCCATGCCATTTCATCCAAGAAGCTCAAGGTGGTGTACAACAGTCTCCCCTCCTCATTTTATCCTCAGCAAAACCCTGTGAGGTAGGTTAGGCTGAGAGGCAGTGAGTGGTCCAAGGTGACTGACCCAAGGTCACCCAGTGAGCTGAGTGGAGATTCGGATCCCAATCTCCCAGTCTGGCTCTCTCACCTTTACATCACACTGGCTCTCTAATGGGCTTGGGTAAGCTGAGTGACTTGCTTGCAAATTCGGTTGCCTTAAGGAGCCACAGAAGCCTTCAAGGAGGAACTAAGTAGATCTAGGAGATAGAGATGATGGGGACAGCACACAGCTGCACACCACAATGTGGAGAGTGGAGATATCTCCTTCCCAGCCAGCATATGTTACAAACTCATTAGGAAGCAGGCTTCTCCTTAATGACCTTGGAATCTTCTGACAACAGACAGTTCCTACATATATTGATGCCAGAGTTTGAACCCGGGACCCCTGAATGCAAGGCAGATGCTCTGTCACTGAGCTACATCCTTTCCCCAATTCATGCCTTAAGCATGGGTCACCAACATGATGCCTGTGAGCACACATGTGCTATAACAGGTCTCCCTTGACAGCCACAGGCTCCCATCTGAACTAGTGTGAAAGAAGCTTTCCATAACCAATAGAAAGTTTTTTTAAGCCTAATTATGCTATGGGGGGACGCGGGTGGCGCTGTGGGTTAAACCACAGAGCCTAGGGCTTGCCGATCAGAAGGTCAGCGGTTCGAATCCCTGTGACGGGGTGAGCTCCCATTCCTCAGTCCCTGCTCCTGCCAACCTAGCAGTTCGAACGCACGTCAAAGTGCAAGTAGATAAATAGGTACTGCTCTGGTGGGAAGGTAAACGGTGTTTCCATGCGCTGCTCTGGTTCGCCAGAAGTGGCTTAGTCATGCTGGCCACATGACCTGGAAGCTGTACGCCGGCTCCCTTGGCCAATAAAGCGAGATGAGCGCTGCAATCCCAGAGTCGTCTGCAACTGGACCTAATGGTCAGGGGTCCCTTTACCTTTATGCTATGGGGAGGGGAGGTTACATCTGGAAAGCAGAGATCTGCATCACAGAGGTGGTGTCCAAAACATTTTCTATGGTTTGCAAATGTGTTCATGGGTTGGCTATCCTTGGTCTTAAGGATATAGGCAGGAATTCCCCCACACCCCATCCTAGCAGCCAGGTATTGCACCAGCAAGCTGCTCCGCTGACTACTCCAGAGTTTGCCTGTCACCCTAGCTGAGCCGTCGGAATCACGACTTTGCACTTCTCTCCTTGCTCCCCACTCCCTAGTGGTGGTCCAGAATTGCACAACACGTCCTTGCGAGGGGCTACTGCTCTGATATGCTGTGCTGTGTGCTCTTCCATCACACTGTGACTCGTCAGAGCAATTTGAATGCGAGAACGGACCTAGAGGCATCTCATTCAACTGAGGCAAACTTTTAAACGCTATCTGCTGTTCAAAACACTTTAAAAAAGAAGAAGCCTAAATGAAGATAGTGTCTTGATGTTTTTTTGTCCTAATGAAGGATTTTGGAACGCTTGAAGTCTAACGAGAAAAAAAGGGAATGGGAGACTTCTCAGGAGAAGCAGTAAATGAAATACCTCGCTGAAATAGGTATAGTCATTGTTGCTTGTTGAAACATGCAGGATAAAAATCAATACACAGAGAAAAGAACAAAACACTGAAGGTGTTTGTTAGAGGCTTCCTTTGTCCTTGTGCACCACTGCATTAACATTTGTGGACACATCATGTGAGAGGACATGGTGGGACAACCTTTTCCCCTTGGGGAATCCAGTGGTAGGCGAGGCCAGAGCAAAAACAAGGCAGGCCCACCTCTTTTGTTTTCTGCCACCCTGCTTTCTTCCAGTCCCTCTTTCCACCACCTGCTTCCCACTCTCATCTGGTGCTCCTTCCTTCCCACTCAACAGGCTGCTTGCAAAAGACTTTTTGAAATTAGACCACAGGTTGCTCATCTGTTTTACAGTGGAACCAGAAGTTCTGGGACTAAGAAAGGGAAGAAATTAGAAGTAATATGCTTGTTGTGCTAGAAAAACAACAACAAAGAACACCATACAGCCAGGAACTCTGGGACGTGAAGTAGACAGGGACTTGAGGTTGAATCCAAAGTTAGTTCTTGATTAATTTCAGTGGGTTTGCTCCGAGTTGAACTTGGGTTAGCGGACTAATGGAAACTGTATGAGCTCCAGCCTCAGAGCCTCTTCAAGCACCGAAAGGAAGAGGGATAAGATGTGAAGCATCAACCCTTGTACCTGACCAGCAGTATTATGCTCCTAGATTGCCAGGGTGCCATTGATTGGTGCTGGTGGGGTGGCTGGCAAAGTCATTTAAATAATGCAGTCCAGAGAAAAAAGAAATCCTGACAACACATTGCTGAGGAACACAAAAACAGCATCAAATTTGAAAAAGGAACAGAGAAGTTTTTTCTTTTCTCGTTGAGGTCTTGTACATAGTAGGGAGACATTCAACCAAACATACAGAGGAAATGCTCCCTCAGAATCACACTGCCAATAATGTCACATGCTACCTCAACAAATATCATTCCACTCTGCCTTGTTGCTTAAACAACACCCCCCCCCCAACTTGGTTAACTGACATATTGATAGCAGAACTAACTGTTAAGTTACAAGCAGCACGATTCCTGCTGTTGCACTTCCAACAGAAATTAGATGGCAGTAGCTGCCAATTATCTTTCCCACAATTCCGCAGGGTGATACTATATTGAGGGCATTGTGGGGAAATTTTAATGGTGGCTAGACCCAATCTCCCAGTTGCCCAGGACAAGCATCAGCAGTGGGCCTTGGGAGGTGCCCCAAGATGTCAATTATATAAATACTGGGAACTTGGGATTCTACCTGTGCCTGTTTTATGTGTACTTCAGGCTCCAGTTCAAGTCCTTCACTCCATCTTGTGTCACTGGCCTGAGGGACTCAGGTTTGGAGATTATGGATTCCAGGTCTAGATTCAGGTCTGGCCACTCTGCACTTTGATCTGCAACCTCAGTCAGTCTTGTAACTCATTTCTTTACAACGCGACTCCACTATAACCCTGGTTTTGCATTGAGCATCTCACCCTTGGAACTACTGCCAACACACATTTGGGTAACCTGGTTTGTGTTTAGCAGCTGTATTTGGATGTAAACCAACTGAATTTAAGAACAGAAGCAGACCTCCCTACCTTTTTTTCTTGATAGATGAAGACCAATTGTTGTTCCACAGCTCTTTGCATTTTGAGGCTTGCTCAGACTTCTGAATTCCAGTCTGATTGGGAGCCGTTCTGTTAACATAAAAGGGAAAATCAGTCTTTGAAAGAATAAAAATGGTCTTGGCAGCAGCTGCACAAGGGATGGCTGTGAAGCAAAGATAAGCAGCAGCAGCGCCAGCTTGTGAGGGGAGAAAACTCAGGATGGCAAAGTCTGTTTCACTCTCATTCTATGGTTTCTGTCCAGAAGTGGGCTGCTCTGAGTTGCCACCAGAAGCAGATTTTATTATAAAGAGGTGAGTTTTGCTTGCATTGTTCGGTGTGTTATGTTGATTTTGATGTAAATCAGAAATGTGATATCTATCATCTATCTATCTTTCTATCTATCTATCTATCTCTATCTATCTATCTGTCTATCTATCTGTCTATCATCTATCTATCTATCTAACCACACACAGCTTCAACATAATTGCATTTCAGAAAGGCACATCTATTTTAACAATAAACATTAATGGCATTTACAAAGACCTAAGATGCTCACTTCAAATATGAATGTGCATTTCAAATAGCATCATTATAGCTGTATTTGTTACCTTTGCCTTTCTTCCATGATTGAACTCAAGGCCACCTTTTGTTTGTATCATGTTGAGACTCTGTGCTGCTTCACTTCTGCAGTGTTACTGCTGTGTGTGCTCTTAAGACAGGGGTGGGGAGCTTTCAGCCCTTCAGGTGGCCAGGGATGATGGGAGTTGTAGTCCAACAACATTCAGAGGACCAAAGGCTTCCACCCACTGCTTTAAACCTACTTTCTAGGCCTTGACTTCAGGCAACCACCTCAACATGGCATGAAATGCTCCACACAGAAAATTTAATTTGCCTGCATTCTCTTCAGATATTAGGGCTGTGCACCAGATTCAGCCACAACCCAAAGCATGCAGTCCAAAATATCTGAAGGCCACCAAGTTGGCAAATGTTCTCCTAGACATACCACCCATCCCCACCCCTGGCCCTACTCCCCTTTTACTCTAAATCACCTCAGTTCATCTTATTCCCCATAATAAGTTCATGGTTCTGTCAGGTGGGTGGAGATTTCAGGATCAGAATTCCTCTTCCCCTTCAACCTTGGTTCTGCCTTCAGAAGGAGACCGCTGTTCATTCCCCTGGCAATGATGTCTCCAAATACATTGCTTTCATCTTCACAGTAGGAATGAATGACAGGCACACAACAATACAAGAGAAAATAAAATGCCACACTAAAAATAAAAGTGGTATTGAAAACTGGCTCCGAGATACACACACAACCATAAAAATCAAACACTGAGTTTATCTCTGAATGTATCTCTATTAAATAGCTTTAATGGGACAGTGCAAGCAGACCAAGTCAACATGCAAGAATGCAATTGCTTATGAACAGCACAAGTTCACAGCTATCCCAGCATGAGGCTGTGTAAGAATTGCAAATGTGTTATGCTGTCATGAGAAACAGGTGTGCCCGCTCAAATATTTTGGAGGAGAGTGTAAAGCAGAAAAGGGACTGAAGCAAATAAGCTCCATCTTCCACAGCCAACGGGCCTCAGAGTGTCCTAAGAGTGGTGACAGGCTTTAAATAAAATCCATCATTACTTATAGAAGAAAAGCAAATAGCCCAGTGTCACTCGGCTTAGTTCTGCTCCAATCTCCAGGACACCTATCATTTTGCTCTTGTTCTTCAGGTTTTTGAGGTCCAGGAGCCATTCCTGACATTTTGTGCTTGGGAAACACACAACATGGATCTCGCTTTTAGTTTCCTTCTGAGTGCATGGGAGTGCAAATGACTGCCACCTCTAGGGGGGAAAATGAAAGCTAATAACATGAAAAACGAGCTCTGTGTGCTGCAGTTCCTCTGTGGTAGCCAATGATTCCCAAAAGCTGGGTAATATTATATTTCCTGGTCCAATGCTTTCTTACCCAATCACAATATAATCTCCAGTTTTCAAAGGTTGGGTGACTTTGACCTTTTCTGCATATTAGCATTCCCTTCTTTCTTAGCCTTGACTCTCATACTGCCTAAAACTCATTACTTCTAGTCATCTTAGCTTCTGGATTTCAAGTGGGAAGTCAAAAACTGTGCCAGCTCACAATACATGCTCTTTATATTTGCACTCTTTCCCCTCTCCTTTCAAAAATTATTGGAAAGAGCTGATAGATTCCCTGATAGCTGGCTACAATTCTCCATCTGAACTCTACACTTGTCTCAAGTACTTGGCACTATCTTGGCACATGGGCAGCTGGATCTTAGCATACGGACTGGATAGACACCCACATAGTTACCCCAACTATGATCCTTCTTCCCCAAATCCAGGATTCACTTGCTATTACAGCCGGGGGGGGGGGGAGTGTTGTTTAGCCTGAGGGACACATTCCCTTCTGTGTAACCATCCTGGGGCCACATGCAATGGAGGGCAGGCTCAGAGGCATAGCTGTCAACGTTTCCCATTTTTTAAGGGAAATTCCCATATTCCAAATAGGATTCCTCGCAAGAAAAGAGAAACGTTGACAGCTATGCCCAGAGGGGAAATGGGTGGAAGAATGGAAGTTATCATACCTTTGTTGCTATGGTTCCAAGGGGGTTGCTCGAGAGCAAGCAGGCAAATGCCTCCTTGCTTGGCTGTGAAGCCTTGCTTTTGATGCCAAAATAAACTTTATCTGTCCAGAGCGCCACTCTCCAGTGGCTGGCTCATTCACTGGCAGAATCTGTGAGTGGGCGGTCCTTAAACCTTCCCCAGCAAAGTAGTTTCTTGACACCCAGTCTGCACCTCCCCTCTCAGCACAAAAGCTTACTGCGCAAGGAGGGTGTGGGTAACGGAGGACCTCTCTCCTCCCCGCTTTGCTCAGGCAAGGTTTCCTGGCACCGCCTCGCCTCCTCCGAGCCCTGAAGCTCCTCTCTACTGGAGGTGTGGTTACTCTCCTCCACTGAGGAGGAGCTGCTTCCCACGATCTTTGGGGGCTCTCTGTAATCCATAGGGCTTTTCCCCTCTCCCCCCTGAGCTGATGGCAGTTCCCTGACATTTGTATTTAGGCTAGTTTCTGCACATACAACTGTGCACATATCACCCATCCCAGACAAACAAGGGGTATTAACTAAAGTTCAAGGACTCATTCCAACCATGGGAAAACACTCAAGGTGGGTTAAAAGTCGAGCCAATGAGGAGTGTGGTCTGGGAAGAGGCCTGGGGCCAGGTAGAAAGAACTGGAAGGCTTCATTTGGCCACTGGCCTGAGGATTCCTACCCCCATATTACAGTTTGGACACTCCCCAAAGTGACAAAATATGTATAAATTTTGAAAATACCCTACCATGTTCTATTTCTAACACTGCTATTCATTCTTCATTCTCTCCCATTTTTATTAAGTCAGCTACTCTATGGCCATTATAAACCAATAGTTGTTCCCCAATAGGATACATGCTTTTAACTTCTTAAGTATTCTGCCACTAATTTTGTCGAATTAGATAATGAGACTGCATTGCTGTTTTAGGGTTCGTGACACTTTGATTAATAAGGTAATATGCAATCTAAATGCTCGGTGAAATGGACTGTAAAATCTTAAACGGCAGAAGTAACAAATTGTCTTCCGACATTAATCACGGCGACTGTGTAAGAGGTTGTCTGACACTCTCTTCCCACTCTCCCCCCCCCTTCCCCCAATGGAATTGTCACTAATGTTTTAGGCCAATGAAAGGTTGCTGAAGCCAGACATCAGCGGTAGGCATCTGCTTCCCACGCCCCATGGCTGGCTCAAGACATTTTGCTTTCTGATGCAAAGATCAATATGGAACTCTTAGGAACGTAGGAAGCTTCTCAATATTGAGTCAGACCATTGAATTGAACCTAGGACTTTTGCATGCAAAGAAGATGCCCTACCATTGAACTCCACTCCTTCCACCACAGTCCATGTATAGAAGCCAACTGCATTGGCAGTTGAATCTGTCTTTGACATTGGCAATGGGGGAACATCTGAGGATGGCAGGCTAGTAAGCCTAGTGACACATTCAGATCTGCCTTCCAACATGTTGCTCCTACACACCCCACCCAGCAACTACTGCCTGTGGTGGTTGCCTCATTCTTCCTAATAGTATGGACAGCCCCAAGCAAGATCAAACCTTCAAACTATTTAAGCCACTGGAATGGGAATTAATAAGCATATTTAGCATTCTGAATTCCAGTTTCTGCAGCAAATCCAGAAAAATCTCAGGACATTTTAAACAAAGCCAAGCTGGTTTGGGTCAGCAGAAAGTGCTTCCCCGCTCCTCCCCACAAAGCCAATAAAATTCATTTGGCACCTAAGGCAAAAAATCCCACAAGTATCTCTCCACGTTCCCGGTCAGTCAAAATACAGACACAATCAATTAAGTAACTAACAGTTTGCTGCCAATTCATGGCACTCAAAACCAGTGCCTGAGGCAGGTGTCTGATTCTGCCTAATGGCAGGACTGGCCCTGCCTGTCCCATAAACTTATCAGCATGGCATATTTGCCATAAGCAAAGGCCCCTGTGCATTAACCAAAGTTCAAGGACTCATTCCAGCCATGGGAAAAGAAGAGACTGACCCTTGGGAAATGCTGTGGTGAGGATCATCAAGAAGTCACTCTCCTCTAAGGCAGGGGTGGCCAACTGATAGCATGTGCCCAAAAGTCTTGGAAACAGCAGTGCCATCAGGGCCAGACTCTGAGACAGAGGTCCAGGGCCCCCACACAGCAGAAGCAGGAAGGCCCCTCAAATGCAACAGCGGCAGGGCTGGATGACCACATTTCAAAGGAAAGTAATTATCCCCTAAAAGAGAGAGCCTTTGTAAGGCCATTAACTCAAGAATCTAAAATTACTGAACTATGCCATTGCTTGGTAATAAGGTGATGTCCACAGAGACTATAAAGCGAAGCAAGGAAGCCTCAGGGCTGTGAACTCCTTCCTCTTCAAGCACCAAGCTTATTTTCTTCTATAACTCAGGTGCAGAAAGATTACATGAGCAAGCTCAGTGAAAAGAGAGCCTAATCAAATCAGAACTCTGCCTGGAGGGGCAAGAACACTACTGAATGCTGAATTCAATTGACAGCTACTCTGGGTTCAGCAGCTGGTGAGAATGGGATGACGTCCTCTTCCCCAGAACCCCTCACTCAGGTTAAGAACGGACCTCCAGAATGAATTAAGTTCTTAACCCAAAGTACCACTGTATACAGTGTTCTCCGGGGGAAAGCAGTGAGACAAAAGGAAGACCTCTCAAGCCCGTGCTTAGGAATCATGGGACAAGTGTAGATGAGCCCTAAGCTCTGCTCTGAAATAAACTCACTCCTGCCCATGCTCAGGGCTCCTGCTGTGGTTCGCAGGGGCCTTCTGGCCAGCCAGGAGCCAAAGCATGGATCTGCTGACTAAGAGTCAGGACCATGGATAGCTCACTGTGCATTCAAGATCAGGGCACGCAGCAGGCCTCACAGATTTGCTAGACGTGTCAGAAGCCACCTGCAGATCTATGTGGTCCTGCACAGCAAGGTGGGTGCCTCCAGCTCTGCTTCCTCCAAGCTGGACGGGGGGGATTCCTTGGGCTTAAAGGGGTTGCACCTTATTCCAAAGGTATGTGCTCCAGAAAAGCTGAGGTGCCTTTTGTCCTCAGATCCAGGGAGTGCTTTTTGAACATGCAAGAGACAGAGTGGAAGATGCCGCCTATGCAACTAGATTGGGGAAAACAGGAGCAGAGAGGTAGCAGCTGTGGAGCTTTAAGATTATGCAGAGTAACGTACAGGGCTGTGCTGGGATGGAATTTGGCACAAAGAAGCCAACCCCCAAGCTCACCCACAACACAGCCTGAGGTGGAACACTGACTTTAGATAGTTGATCACATTGACAAACTTCATTTCCATAATGGGGTCCACAGATTTTTCAAGAGTATTTTTGCATTTGGAAGACAAGCATGATCCCTGCTAAGTTCCACCTCTCCTGCGCTTGTCAGGGGTAGAGATGTCATTCAGGAAGAAAAGAGGAGTGGGGATTATTTTCTGCCCCTTTAGCAGAAGAGATGTATGACTGACAGAAGAGATGTATGACTGGCAGCAAGTGAAGCTGAACATACCCCTCGTCCACACCATATATTTTAAGTGCTATGATACCACTTTATACAACCATGGTTCCTGTCCCCAAAGAATTCTGGGAGCTGCAGATTGTGAAGGGTGCTGAGAGTTGTTAAGAGACCGCTGTGCCCCTCTGAGAATGACAATTCCTAGAGTTCCCTGTGAGGATTGACTGTGAAACCACTCTGAGACTTGTAGCCCTGGGAGGGGAACATGGTGGGGTGTGGGTCTCTTAACTCTCAGCCCTTTTTAAAAAAAACTGCAGCTCCTAGAACTCTTTGGGAGAGCCATGACTGTTTAAAGTGGTATCATAGTGCTTTAAATGCAGCGTGTGAATGTGGCCATAATCACCTATTTATTCCTGTTAAAGGGACAGCTATAGAAGGGAGAGTTCAGAAGTCAACACCCCTGCAGGAGAAATGTGGGGATAGCTGGCCGATGCTTTCCGGCATATCAGTTCTGCCAGGTGCACCCCAGAAAGGCTATTTCATAATGTGTCTTAAAGACATAGTCTGGGAGGAAATAAGAATGTTAATGATGGCAGTCAATTTAGCACAGCTGCCAGGCTTGCTGAGCAATGTATATTGCAGTCCATTACTTATGTGCTAAGTAACTATTCCCATTCTTTGTAATAACTATTTTACCCTCAGGGGTACAACGTTCTGACAGAAGAAAGAACATAGAGGTCTCTGTAGCACGGTTAATAATTAATTACATTTGGTTAATTATTTCACAGCCTCTCCAAAAGGGTCTGTTGTTGTAGACAGGAGCCATGAAAAAAATAACAATCACATAAGCACACACCACCCCTGTTTCTTGTGTCCACGCACAAGCCAGGTCATTGCGTGAGCTGCTGTGATGTCATAGAATGTTTATAAGCACTCTAAGCTCTATAGGCAAAGTCTGTCATTGTGGAAGGTCAAATATCAGGGCAGGGGCTGTGGGGAAGGTGCGGTGTCAGTTTTGGAGAAAACCCTTCTCGCCTGGCCAAGTGCCTGGAGAGGTTGTGTGGTACAGAGGAGCTGTCGAGCAAGAAAGTAGAAACAAAATAATAAAACTGGGCAGAAGTGGGCATAGAGGATATGGAGGTATAGATAAACGGGGTGAGATGAAGAGATAGTCAGGAGACAGGATGGAGAAGGGAAGAGACAGCTCACACAGGGCCTAGAAATAGGAGTGGCAGCATGCTGCTGAGTAGACAACTGGTGGAAAGAATTTCACACGATCCCTTTTCTGGAAGTGCAATAGCAGAGATATTTCTATTTGGATCTCAAGGGTTAATTCTGTTAATGTTAAAGTCAACTAGCCAAGAGGTGGGTGGGTGGAGGTATAGCTTAGCAACCAGAGTGGCATGCTCTTTAATAACAACAACAACAACAACAACAACAACAATTTTATTATTTATACGCCACCCATTTGGTGGCAAATGTCCTGAGAGTGTTTTCCTCTGTATATTTGGTTGAACAAAACAAGGACTGAACCCCTCTGTTCCTTTCTCTTCAAATTATGCACCATTTCCCTCAGTTTTCCTCAATAAAGTGTTACAAAGATTCTTTTTTCACTGGACTCCATCTGCATTACTTAAGTGACTTTGCTAACACTTCTACAATAATCAGCCATAATTTTTAGCCAAATAATTCCAGTGCATTATATCGATGTAATGTTTCATCCCTGGAAACAGGTGCTTTCCCCTCTTTATTAGTCAGTTAATCTCTCTTGCCTGACTGCTGCTCCTACAACATGCACATTACAAACTTTAATGGAAACTGACAGGAGAGTCAAGAATGTTTGGGGAAAAACTGTAAGAGGCACCACATCTGTTTGTGTGTCCTGCAGTTCAGCACCTGGCATCCTGGTAGGGAAAGGCTTACCAGGAAAGGCTTTTGTTGTTGCATTGCTACTCCTGTGGTTGCTTTTTTTGTGCAAAGTATTTTCTTATCTTTCCTTCCACACAATTAAACACTAGATGTAAGCAAACAAAAGGAACTCTTTAAAAAGCCGTTGGGAAATTTATATAAGTGGATTGACAATTATTGCCCCTGGAGGTGTCCCCAGTGTTCTACAGAAGTGCAGCAAATGTTGAACATTCAATCACAGAATGAAATAAATATTGTCAGTCCTTCACTGCTTTTGAACCCTAACGTAATTTGAAATTACAGGAGTCACAAAAGGCAAAAGAGACAGGAAAACATTCTATTTTACTGTAAAAGAGTTTTGACAAAGAAAATGGATGTTCTGTGCCATGGCTTAAAAAGAAGAAGGAAAACAGAAAGAAATCACTGCTCGGCTTAACTTGGCAAATCCTTTATTAATTGTAATGGAATAAGACTTGTAAGGCCTCCGTTTATACCTTTAATCAGCATCAAAATCTAGGTGGGAAGACTTATTTGATATTGGAAGTGCTGTAGAAGCAAGCGCTTTAGTAATAGAAAAATGTCAGTCGAATGCTAGGGGGAAATACTTGCAAAAGGCACAAATCAGCTGAGGAACTAGCTACATAAGAAGAATGAGTCTCTCTCCCGGGAGACTTAAAACCAATGCAGAGCAGCCTATAATGTCAGGTTGAGGAGAATCCTGTCACATATGGAATTGAACACCAGAGTGAAGTAGCGGTTAGGGTGTAGGATTAGGAGCTGGGAGGCCTGGGTTCAAATTCCCGACTCAGTCAGGAAGCTCACTGAGTGACCTTTGACCAGCCACCATCTCTCAACACCCAAGGTTGTGCCTAACTCAACACCCAAGGTTGTTGGATAAAATGGGATGTGGGGGAGCCATCAACACCAGCTTGAGCTCCTTGGAGGAAAAGAGGTATGTAAATATGGAGAGAAAGCCCCCAACCCACCCAAAATACAGGGGAAGAATAACCTGTAGACCTGCCTGAGAATCAGAATTTGTTGCTAGCGTCAGAAAAGGGATTCAGATCTTCTGGGTGTGGAGTCTGAACCTGCTGCTGAACCCACCCAAAGGCAATAACTCCCCTTTAAAGCCCTGATCAAAATGTTAGTAGGCATAGTGCGAGCTCATCCATCAGTGTTGTAACGCAAGGCTCCAAACCAGATAACCCCCCCTCTCATTCTGTTTAGCCCTCAGTTAAGGGATGGAGTTTGCATGGTGATCAGCTCCAAGCTCAACAGAATTAACACTGGTCAGTTCCCTGGCTGTATTGATCTTGCCTATAGATTCTACTGTCCATGCACTGGTAACCTCCAGGCTGGATTACTGCAATGTGTTCTATGTGGAGCTACCCTTGAGGTTGATCTGGATTCTGGAAGCTGCAACTGGTGCAAAATGCAGGGACTCAACTGCTCATTACCTCTATTGCTGGAGAAATTGCACTGGCTGCCAATTGGCTACTAGGCTATGTTCAAAGTATTGGCTTTGGGGGATAAAACCCTATATACAGCTTGGGACCAGTTCACCTGAAAGATTGTCTCACCCCTTATATACCCAAATGATCACAGTACTCTGAGGCATCTTCTCAAAAAGTCCATTCCAGGCAATGTAGCATTTTGTTGTTATATGAACGACATGAATCTCAAGGCAATTTACAATCCTACAATAAAAGCTACTAGGTTTAAAAACAGTATAACCAAACAATGGAAACAGAGACCCAAAAGAAACCTTACCAATCCCATCCAGCTGGAAAAGATTGCCCACACAAGAATGTT
Source organism: Podarcis erhardii (assembly GCF_964252035.2). NCBI lineage: Eukaryota > Metazoa > Chordata > Lepidosauria > Squamata > Lacertidae > Podarcis > Podarcis erhardii. The sequence goes on along the minus strand of NC_138513.1, from coordinate 20,982,185 downwards.
CTCAATCTGAAATCTTTCTTCATGCAAAACTTTTTCATAATCTTCCTCTTAAACCTGAACCTAACTGGCTATTTACAGTACAATCATATACATGTCTACTTAGAAGTAAGAGTCTTAGTTAAATGGGATTGGGAGGCTGGTATAGAGTTGTAGTCACAAACTGCTGAGATTCTAAAAGCAGGCGGGGGCTGGACCTGAGAACTCTCCAAAGGTCAAATTGTGTGAAACTGTTCATCTTACTCCGGTGACATTTTCATTTCTGCAAGTTTTCACACCAAATCCTAAAAACTATTTTTGTTTGTTATGCTGTGGGAGTTTAATGAGTGGGTTGAGGAGACAAGAAACTTCTCAAGAAAAAAATTACTGTGGTCTCGTGGATCACAGCTAAAGTGTTTGAAAGAGAAACACCTGAGCTTGAGGATGGTGAGTCACAGCAGAAAGGACTGAAGCGAAGCGAAGATGATGGCTAAAGTAAGTAAGATAGAATAAAGAAAACAAAAGTGGGGGTAGAATATCTTCAAAGCTGAAGATGGCTCCTCTGCTAACCTAAATGGGAAATAATTCTGATTTCATTTTTTCCTGGAAAGGAATCTGGTTTCCACCACCAGTTACAAATTTTGAAATGAACAAATGATTCATTGTGCTGCTTCAGTTGCAATATATCATTAACACTTTAAAATGCAATTTTAAAAGTAACTGATATAATACAGGTATAAGATAATCTACCGCCAAGCTTTTCACCGCTGTTGGTGAACAATGTTTTGTGAAAAAAAGAAAAGAAAAAGTAAGGTCACCTATGTTGACCCCTGAAAGTTGGGATCTGGAAGTGAGAGCAGGACAATCAGGGACCAACCACAATATCAGGAACTCGTGGGTGTTTTCAAGATGATCGGCCCTTCTTGGAACACCGCTGGTCCACAATCCAGATGTTCGAGGCTGCCTTTCTCACGCTGGACCAGCGCAACTCTCCCTTCTCGGTCCAACCCAACACGGAGGCGAGAAAAGGCGTTTCAACAACAACAACAACAACAACACAGCTCAGCCTTTTTACCTGTTGGTGGCCAACGGAGGCTCCAGCTGGGCAGGTGCCGACGGCGCCCGGAGAGATCGCATCACCCTGGGGGTGCCCCTCGTCGTCGCCCTGACCTCCTTCTCCCAGCCCCTGGCAAGCAAGCGAGACAAACCCAAGTTGGCCAGCCAAGAGCATTAAGTGGCGCGAGGAAGGAGCCCAGTCCAGCCACAGCAAAGACCTGGGCACCTTCGTGCACCGCCCCCCCCCGCAAAAAAAACGCTTGCCCCCTACCTTGGGGAAGCCTCCCTCGTGCAGGGAAGCTGGAGCTGGCCTCTCTCCCGACCCTATCCCCGTGACTTCATCCCCGCCGCGTGGGATCCCGCCACCCCCAGCAGCCCCCCAGGCAAGACCCCTCCAGTACCTCGCGCCGCCGGAGCCATCGGCGGAGAGCCAGCCGAGGCACAGGCAGAGAAGCAGGCTGCCCAGCAGAGCCGCCAGGGCAAGGACCGCCCGCATCGCCGCCGCCGTGGGGAGGAGAGCTGCCTGCCTGCCTGCCTGCCTGCCTGCCGCGGGATCCGGCCGCCGTCGCCGCTGCCCCCGCCCGCCTCCCACTGCAGCGAAGGCGACCCCGTCGGGCAGAGCAGGGGCGGCGGCGAGCGGCAGAGCAGGGTCGGCGCTGCTCGGCTGCTCTCGCCCCCGCCCCTCGCTCGCTCCCGCCCCCCGACGCCGCTCTGGCTCCGCCCCCCTCCGGCTCCTGGCGGATCCGCTTCGCCTCCTGCGGGGTCTGGGGAGACGAGCTGCCGCCGGAGGGGCCTCAGCTCATCCCAGCCCCTCGGCAGCCCTAGCTAGTCGCTCAAACTCTCGCTGGCTCGCGTCTCACAGAGGCAGGAGGAGAGATCCGGAGAGAAGGGATGGGGAAGTCGGGGGGGGGGGGTCGGGGAGATCTGTGCCTTGGGAAGATCGTGGCGGGCGAGCTCTCCTAGCCACAAGACCCGGGTTCATTGGAAACGGCAAAGGCTGCCTCTGAGCATGTGCAGAGAGTCAGCGGAGGGCCAGAGGTAGACGGGAACTCAGCTGATGAAGGAAGAGGCAGGATGGAGATCAGGCTCGCAGCCCAGGCGGAGGGCTTGCCAACCATTCCCCCCGCTGTGGGCGGCTGCCATGAGCCGTCGCGCCCACCCCTCTAAAGTTACCACTAGCAGAAGAAGCGCGGCGGGGGGGATTGCTGCCATAAATCTGCCTCTTCCTCCAGCCCCCTCCCCCCAGCAAATCGCAGCCTAGGAGGATTTCTGTTGGGGAAATGACAAAGTGGGGAATAGGAGCCAATCCTAGGGGCTGAGGTCCCTTCGCCCCAATAAAATAATTGAACACCCCTCCCCCCGTTGATGGGCATTTCTATTCACACCTGGGCTCCCCCAATATTTAATTCAAGTTGGCACCCTTGAGATAGGGAGAGCAGAGTCACAAACTCCTCTTTTAACCAGAGGAGGCAGACCATTCTGCCCTGTCCAGTTAAACTCTGGGAAACCCTCAAGGTGAGGAGCCAGGGTGAGGGCTTCTCCCTGCTTGGCTTGAGAGATGTGACTCTTTCTTGCTTGCCATACATGTTACATTCAAGGGCTTGTGCCTGTGATTAATTTTTACTGGCTTTTAATGACTGTATTGTTGTTCTGTATTGTATTTTAATTGTACTGTGGCACAGAAAGAGGGGAAATCTTGGCAGCGGGGGGATGGATCAGTGCTTTCAATTTATACGATGACACATTCTTCTAAAGAGCATGAGGAAATCTCAGAAGGTGATTTAAATTACATGTGTGAAAACGTGCCTGATCATGCAAGAAATCTTGCAGGCTATATATATATACAGTGTATGCAGGTTTTGGTGTCCTCGGGTGTCTTCCCGTGTAAAAGTTGGGGTGTCTAGGCGACGTTTCGACGAGGTCTCACTCGTCATCTTCAGGCTGGTGCTTTCGGCTTCTTGTTACTGGAACAGAGCAGGATCTCAGTGTTTGAGTTCCTATAAATACTGTAGAGGGGGTGTGGTGTATAGCCTCCAATGTTCTGGGCAGAGAGGAAGTTCCCAGGCTAGTGTGCCTTTTCTTCTTTTGTACAGTAATTACTTGAGAGATATCTTGAGTGATTTCTTGAGTGATATCCTGAGTACCACTTAGGTGGGTCATTAGGTGTGGATTAGTTGTTAAAGTCTTTGTGTCTTGACCTCTTGAACTTTGTGAAGAGTTTTCCTGAGAAGATGGCTGTACTGTACTTAGTTGTGCTCAGTGTATATATATATATATATATATACAGTGTTGTGAGAGGTTCGCAACGAGAATCTGATAAACACTGTGAATGCGAACACCAATTGCAATTCCCACAGTCCCTTAAGAGAAGCCATAAATGTCATAAGAAGAGGCTGATGTGCTGAAAAAACCTGGAGATGCCAGAATGTCCTGGGCCGCTTTTATGAGTGTCATCGAATTTTCTACAATACAGTGATGGCACTGGGCAATAGATATTCATCAGGGTGATCCAATGAAAGGAACTATGTTTTATTCCTGCCCTTCAAAGGTGTCTGTACAAGGTGGGAGAAGGATTTTGGTGCTCCAGTGAACATCTATTTTTGGCATCTCATAAATTAGGAGTCCACCAAGTACCTATTCAACTGGGGGGGGGGGGGAATCTAAGTCACTCCCAGGCATAACCTGCTGAAGTTGGCATTTTATTGTGTAGAATAGTAGATGTCCTTGAAGAAGGATTCTTTCCCAAAGCCTTAATGTTTAGATCACTTTGGTACACATGCAAATCACTGGTTTCAGGCAATGCACATGGTTAATCCTAACTACAGCTGCAACAAAAGGCAAGTGCTTTTAACTGCCCAAACTTTGGATGTTGTTGCAACACCGTCACACACCTTTGGTGTAGGAATGAGGTGCACCCATCTTCTGCAATCTCTCACTATGCCTAGCCGGCATAGTGGATCCTCCTGGACCTAGGTGAAGGGGGAGGTGACTATGTCTTCTGAGAGGTGGCCAGGACTGGTGAAATATCACCTTCTGGGTATCTGATAACGCCAGGGTGGGTTGCACAACAAGCACCATGGGTGTGTCAGAGATGATTCTCTGACAACCCTAGAGAGGGAGGTGGGGTTCATCCATCATGGGGATGGATGAGGCAAGAGAGCAGGTTGAGGGAGCACACACACATATACACACCAAATTCCTGGGCTTGCAGTGTTGGCTGTGATGTGAGGACGCGTTACAGTCTGGTATAGGCTGTTTGGATCCCAGGCTACAACTACAGGAGAAGCAATACCCTCTTGCAGTATTAATGCTGCAAACCGCTCCATCATAGGCTCAGGTTGTACAGGGTGAGTCTTTTAAAAGAGGCCCTGTGGAACTTGTGTACTCTGTATCCACAGGGCCTCTTTTAAAGGACTCACCCTGTGTGTGTGTGTGTGTGTGTGTGTGTGTGTGTGTGTGTGTGTAAATAAACCATCTATCCTAAAGACACCACAGTCTCAGCTGTGCCTCATTTCCAAAGGGAAACAGGAACCCTGGGTAAGCCACCAAGAACCCCCTAGAATCTCGCACCGCGGGGAGATTGGGGCAACATGCAGCAATAGTATATTTCAGAACAAACTCTGGCATAATTTAGTCATGCAGACAGATCTGAGTGTCTGGAATGTTCAAGTTGGTTTACAGTAAATTTGAAATAGCTACAGGGCATTCAACAAAGCAAAGCAGAAAGAAAAGGGGAAAGTCTATGGAGAGATTAAGTACATAAAATGAGTCCTGCTGAATCAGGACATTGTCTATCTAGTCTGGCATTTTGTTTCCAGCAGTGTGATCAACCAGCTGCTTCTGGGAAAATTACACGTAGGGCATGCAGTGAAGTCATTAGTCAAGTCATTAGTCATGCCAGCTCCCCACTATTGTCCATTCCCAGCACCTGACATTCAGAGGCCTGCTATTTCGGAACATGGAGCTTGTGTGACAATTCAGCTATTGCAGATGCTGAATGGATTTCCAACAGGAGTCCACTTGTATGTGCCTTTCATACCTGGGCAGCCTATCTCATGCATGCTTCTTACATAAGAAATATGAACAGGACTGGAGGCACTTGTAATGAAGTACAGAGCAAGCTCATGTTGGCAGTCATCAAATTACAATCGATTCAGTGGAATCCCTGATATTTATTTATGTAACAAAATGTATATACCACTTGATTGCAATGAAATCTCAAAGCTGTTTGTAAGGTAGGTATGCCTAAGATGATGGTCTCCTCTCAGGTCCATTTCTATAGGCGCTACGCAGCCAACTATCAACTACTCAAGGAGAAATTCCATTTCCTTGGATACCTTCAATCAGAATCTCCCAATTATATTAATATTTCACTATTGTGCAGTGTCATAAAAACAACAGGTTTGAACAAAGTGAGAGGAAGCATGGTAAGAAGGCAGATCACCTGACCTGTTGTGAATTATGGAGGGTGCTATTTTTAGAACCCTATTTTTAAAGTGCATCCACTTTTCCAACTTCAACTGATTTGAAAGATGAAAGATCTCAGGGAGGACTGGCTCTGCCATAACGGGAAAGTGAGTCAGCAGGTGCACAGGAGTGGGGAGACAGAATTGTGGAGTTGGAAGGAACCACAAGGCTCATCTAGTCCAACCCACTGCAATGCAGGAATCTTTTGTCCAATGTGGAGAAGGAGCCATAGCTCACTGCTAGAGCAAGCAGATGGTCCTAGTTCCAGCCCCTAGCATCTCTAGGTGGGACCCCGCCTGAAAACCTGGAGAGCAATTACCAGTCAAGGTTGCCGGTACAGTGGTACCTTGGGTTAAGAACTTAATTCATTCTGGAGGTCTGTACTTAACCTGAAGCTGTTCTTAACCTGAGGTACCACTTTAGCTAATGGGGCCTCTCGTTGCTGCTGCACGATTTCTGTTCTCATCCTGAAGCAAAGTTCTTAACCCGAGGTACTATTTATGGGTTAGCAGAGTCTGCAACCTGAAGCATCTGTAACCTGAGGTACCACTGTACTGAGCTTGGTTGATCAATACTATTAGGCAGCTTCTTCCTATGGCCCCAGGACAGAGGTGTGTGTGCCTCATGGCTTGCTATACATACCTTAAACAGAAAAATGTCTTGGTCCAGCCATGCACTGAAGACACTGGTAACCAGAGTCCAAGCTGCCATCTCATTAAGATCTATAGGAGTTTGCCCATTGGTTTTAATAAGACCAGGACTGCATCTGAAGATGCATCTTGATGAAGCCTTCTAGTGACCAAATGACTTCACTGAAGCTCTGCTGGCCTTCCAGCTGCCGTACTCTACAGAGGGCAATATCTTGGCTGATGCAGACAAAGGGAAAGGGCCACATCTCTGTTCTCCAGGAGGACAGGCTTTAAATGCCAAAGATGCTTGACTCAATCTCAGTCATCTCCATCCTAGGGAAACCCCAACAACTATGTTGGGAAAGACCACTGCTCACAACCCAAAGAGCCACAACAGCAAACAGCACTGTGTTAGACATCCCCAGAATTTAGCTACCAGCATCTTGTCTGGATTTTTAAAAAAATTATCAATTGATTTCTATCCTGATTTTTGACCCAGAAGGATTCATAGCCGGTTTACATTGGGGGGGGGGGGGTGGAAACACAGTAGAGCTTTTTTATGGAAATGGTTTCTGAAAAATATTACCAGTGGGTTGCTGAAATTTAAATCCTAAACTGGTAATTGGGAGCATATCTTGCCAGAGCATAAAGAGCTCCCAGTCTATTTACAAGAGCTGGTGCTTATCTGGGTCTCTTCCAGACAGTCACTATTTTGTGGAAGAGATTCGTCACATTCCAGACATTTAGCTTTGTTTAATTAAAGTGGATTAAAGAGTTCTGGTACAGCAAATTCAGTTTTTAAAAAAACATACTTTTGAGATTGTAAAATGAACTGAAATGTGTGGGATAAATGGACCAGAAGTCATATACTGTAATTTCCACACAAATAAATCAGGATGAATCTTCAATTAAGACTGGGCATTGTATAATCTCTGTGCAAGCTTTGGCCAAGCAAAGTAGGCTGAATGTTCACTAGACAGGTCATCTGGAGGAACCTCAGGGAATCTGAAGGACTGCTCTTTCCCACGTCAACCTGCCAGCTGCTATAAATCTCAGTGTACTGGGATCACCTCCAGAGGTTCTCTGTTAAGTTGTGGGTGAACATATCAGACAACACAGTGATTCTTCAAACAGCTCTTGTTTATTCACAGGCCAGAACAGAACTGAACTGAAGGGTTCAGCCAGCCTGCTTATATAGAGCTCCAGTACAACGTAACTGTAACAATTTTCTAAAACTATCCAATCACTGAACGTCACTTTCAATCCCTTATTTGCATAACTATCTACAGTATCCCCCTGCTGGCCCAGGGTGAGAACTTCAGTACATAACATTCTCCTCCAGGGGATCCTGTCACTTGAGGAGACTCCTGAGGATGCCTTTCATTTGGAGAAAAGGGATTCTCCATCACCCCTGAGTGCTGACTGTGTGCTCCTTGAAAAAAGCTGTAATCTGGAAAGACCCCATTGTTACACAGTACTGGGTGATGCTGCAGTTGCAGTTGCAAAATAGCCTTGGCTTTTACAATGGGGGAAGCCTGTGTGTTCTCCATTTCAGTGCAGAGGATGGAATAAAGCTCACTCCTGTTGTCAGTCATATGGACTCCCTTTTGCATCTTTTCATTTCACAACAGTTAAATTGCTCAGCTTCTGAAGGCCTCTTTGGGAAGCCCTCAGTGAAGCGTGAGCTATCATCTAACAGAGGAAACAAGAGAGGCACCTGCATCCTATTGTGCCATTCTATTTCTCCGCAGGCCATGGACCATCAGTGATCTACTGCCTATGCAACTCCTATCCCTGAAGCTGTCATCCACGCATGTGCAATGGCAACCTCAAATGTACACACAAGGTGACTGTGGCTTGGGTTTTGCTTTTGGATTAAAGCTGCTTTGAGGGGGAATGCATTGAACATGCATTGAAAATTGAAATGCATTGGAAAATCTCTCTCTCATTATTTCCCAAGGATAGCCTTGTGTCGTGAGTACTGTCATGGGTACACAGATTCAAAAGCCAGCTGTGGGGGAATAAACAGTCTGAGTCTCAGGTTTTTCCTCCTTAGCCAGTATACTATTCCAAAAGCAGCAAGCACGGCAAGATCATCTCTCCAGGACCTGGGGCATGAATTTACTTCCCGCCACTTCTTCCCACCCCACCATTCCTTTTTCCTTTCAAGTCATGTCTTTTACATTGTGAGCCTGAAGCCGGGGGGGGCGGGGGGGGGAGAATGCTGTCTTTTCTGCTGATGATCTTCTGTAAGCAGCCCTGGGTGTGCTTTAAATAGATAAATTTAAGTGCCTTTCTCAAATAAATAAGCAAAGAAGTAAGCAAACTTCTCTAGACGGATGAAGAATATTGTCACAACACACATACAGAGGTTGCACAGAAAAGGCACAGTGCTTGCCTAGCTACTCAAACTCGTGGCTTTTTCATGAAAACAAAACAAAAAATGAATTGTGTTTTATAGGGGTTCTGGTTTGGAATCTGGTGGTGCATGGATCTTGCTTGGTCTAGAAGTACTCAGTCCCCAGAAGCAGACAAGCTGCATTGAACCAGGTCCCTGTAAGCCCTGCCCATCCTCATTCTGCCCCATCACACTTAACTGCCTAGAGGGGAGCTTTTAGAAGACAGCATCACACTCAGATCACACATGGAGGCATATGAAGGGATGGGGGAGAATTCTAAAGAGAAGGCAGCATGAAACGATCAAGCACAGCTCCACTCTACATCCCCAAAAGCCAGTCTCTCCATCATTGGATTTTCCTGTATACAGTATTCGTGCACACACTCACACAACAAAGAAACGAAGAAACAAGTACAAATTTCATTATATCCTGGCAATTCCAGACATCCTACATTAGCCTGGGTAGCGAAGGGTTTGTTTGCTTGCTTGCTTTTGCGAGTGAGCATTTGCAGCACATCTTCCAAATCTGCTCGGCTGTTCCTACACACTCGCAGTACGACTTCTCAAGGAATCATTATGAAGCACACTGTGAATGCAAATTAAGCAGAGCACATCACACTCCAGCAGATCCTAACTGGCCAGTGGCATGATATTGAACTCCAGCCAGGGCAATTAGTTCTAATACTGCCATTAAGAGTACAAATTGACATGATCAAATCAGCTCTGAAACAACCCATTTCAAATTACAGCTCCCCAGTCCTCTTCAACGTGCCGTTTATTTCTATAGGAACTGGCTTTGCAGCCTAGACTGCAGAAGTGGAGCCCAGCTAAAAAAGAAACGGTAGTTTGTTTGTTTTATTTACCGTGTTTTTGCACTCCGCTTCAGACCAACAGCTGCTTGCAACAGACAGTAACCAGGCAGTCCCTGCTGAAAGGCCTATACCACTTTGCATACCGCTACTCAAAATTATCTACAAGCACTGAACAACTGAATTGCATAAATATGAGCATTCAGCATGCTAAGAACAATTCAGCAATCCAATAAAGGGATAATACAGAAGCTGGTTACACTTCAGGGGAAGCTCGGTTAAACGAGGCATTTTTAGCAAGCATCTAAAGGATAAAACAGAGGGAGCTTTCTTAATATGCATGGGAAGGGAGCTCCATAACACTGATGCTGCGGCACTAAATGCTCTGCTCCTGCTGGCTAGAGAACAGACATAATATGACACTGTTAGAAGCACCTCCATTGTTGAACGTAGTGGGATAAAATGATCCCTTGGGTAAACTGGTCCCAAGCTGTTTAGGGATTTATAAACCAGCACCAACACCTTCCATTTGACCCACTGGTATGTCAGCAGCCAGTGTAGATCCTTCAGCCAAGGCGTTATCTGCTGTCCACACCCATTAACAGACAGCTGCCATGTTCTGTGCTAGCTGTAGCTCTCAGATCAACCTTAAGGTTGGTCTCACACAGAACACATTGGAGTAATCCCATCTCAAGGTAACCAGTGCTTGGACCACCAATGCCTGAACATGACACATAAAGGAAAAGGGACTGAGAGGGAGGGAAGGAAGGCTGGTAAAACAAATTCAGCCCAACACCTTTCCTCACTTCCTTTAGAGATCACCAAGCTGCATGCCCCTTGCTTTACAGATTGCCCAGACCTGCACCCCACCCCCTTACAAATCACTCAAAACCTTGATTACAGGTTTTGATTGCTGAAGCTGAGGACACCCAGTCCACTCACACATCATCTATAGCAGTGGTGGTGCCAGGGCAGGGGAATGAAGGGAAGAAGGACCTCTTCCCACAAGCAGCTGCACTGATATGACCTTCTACTTTCCACTCTGCCCACCTCCATCTACCTGCCTCCAGTTGCCTCCTCCTCACCTCCTTGCTGGCCTCAGCAACTCATTCACTTGCCTGCCTGCTCAGTCAAACCATGCTCCTCCCCTTACAGTTCTGCCAAACTGTGGCCCAGGCAAGCTGCAGAGGAACAAGCAAGACAGGCTGAGACAGATCCCCAGGATCCATTCTGCTCTGCAGTCCTTCACCTTGGCTGCTGAGGTCAAAATATCAGTGTCAGTATGACATGCACAATGGCAGCATTCTTGTTTGGGAGCTGTCCTAGCCTGTCTTGTCCTGTTAGTAGCCATGCAAACTGCAGCATGACAACAACCTTACAATTTTATTATATAGTAAGATATATGCATCCGATGAAACATTTGTTGTACCTTTTACCATTGCTGATTATTCTGTTTTCTTTTCTTGATACTTATTTGTTAATTTATGTCATTTGCTAGTCTAAAGCGCATTCCACATAAGGGTAGCTGTTCATTTTTACATGTAATTAAAAATGTCTACAATTAGACATTTGGAGATAATTTGGAGATAAACACATAGGCAATTTGCCGCTGGGAGTGTCCACCAGCCTAGCTGGTCTGTCTGTCTGTTCCAGGTATTTGCTAACACTTAGACATTACCGTAGTTCCCGGTGCCAGTAGCTTCACAGGAGGGCCATTACAAGCCACCCCTCTGTGCTGCAGTTTTCTGGCAGTTGCAGACCCCCAACTATGATTTATTGAAAGTGTGTGTTATCTAACTTGGAGCAGGCAACATGGTGAAAAGGAAGGATTGCAATGATTATTTGTTCTGAGCTGTGAATATGCAAGGTGATTTCAATAGATAAAACCTCCATGACAAAGGGAAGTATAAAGAGCCAGCCTTCTCAGAGACAAGCAGGTGGAAGCCTGGACCATTGTTAGACCACTGTTGCCATCCCTGCAGTGGGAAAGTTTCCCCAAATGTATAACCTCCCAGTCGCTGAAGATTTTGTGCCTTCAGTATCATGAAAAGTAGGTGCTAATTTCTGTTGCTCCAAGGATACCTGCTTTTTGGCAGGGCAGCTCGTATAAGATTGAAATTTGCAGTCTAATCCGATACATATTTATTCAAAAATAAACCCCACTGAATTCAGTGGATTTACCCCCAATTTAATATGCATAGGATTCAATTCCAGCCTTGGGAATGCAGCGTAGAATAACACACTTATTCCACTTTCTTAACTTTGAAGTTGAAGAAATGTGAGGAAAACAGTAAGTGACAAGATGTTATTGGCTGCAACCCAGAGAAGATTAAATGTTTCCAACAGTGTAATCTTATATATGCCTTCTCAAAAGTCACATGGAATTAAATAGAACAGTGCAGGCCTAACCATGCCTACTCAGAAGTAAGTCCTACTAGATTCAGTAGGGTTTACTCCCAGGTAAGTGGGGTCAGTGCTAGGGCCTTATGCCCAGCAGGGAGTGATACTATAATTGACCTGACCTCCTAACACCAGCATCACTGCCCCTTATTGAGCTGGGGCACAGCAGTGAGGTCTGGGTGGTGCAAATCCAGTGCTGCCACTGGTGTGCCCACACTGTCCTCTCGCAACGTTGCCACCACCCTGTCCTGCCTTTGCACTGTCCTAGTAAACAGCAGTGATCCCAGGGTGGGAGGTCAGGTCTGCTACCACAGCCTTCACCACCTGCTATTCCTGTTCCCAGGGAAGTGAGTATATGGTATAGCCTAGGCGGCAATCTTATTTCCACTTAGTTGGGACCAAGTCCTGTTAAAACAAGGTGACTTGTTTCCAATAAAACACATATGTAATTGCACTGCAAATCTCTTTGAAATCAATGGGCTTCAAACCCTGAGTTAATTGCTGAAATCCCACTGGTTTTCAGAGGAAAATGCAACCCAAATCCATTTCTAAACACATTTACATAGAAGGCACTGCCAAGTATTTGAATGGATTTCCCCCCTGCATATACTTAGGATTAAACCAGAGTTTTCTTGTTCAGATTGGTTTTTTCATACACCAGTCGTCTGGATTTATCAACTTTGATTCTGTAAACAAGAAGCGTCATACGTCTTCTCCAAATTGAATTTAAACCTAAGAGTTTATATTGTACCATCACTTATACAAATACATCTGTGGGGCTTTTAGCATAAGGCCTAATTGCAGTCAGAAGATTTGGCTTGAGTTAATAAATCCTATTACGCACTATTCAGTAGTTTGCATCATTTCTGGAGCCTAATTGCCTGCGTCCCACCAGTTAGTCATATGGACAGCTCTGCTCATCTGAATTAATTGGACTCAGATGTTAACCTGCTGTGTAATGTATAACTTCCGATGTTTGACAATTGCTTCATGAATAAAAGTCCATCCCTGAGCCTCCTTGATGTATAAGGAAATGTGAAGTATATGAACCATTTTGTGATGGCCTGGGAATTTGATTCAGAAGCTGAACCTGAGGAGTCCCAGCCTGCACAGGAGTCCCCGCCTCCAGGGCCGGCTGAGCCGGGGCAGGGGGTTGAGTCTGAAGCGTCTGCACCTGTGCCGGATCCTCAGGAGCAGGCACCAGGTGAATCCACTCTGGCTCCGGAGGTGACTGAGGACCCATTGCCTGCAGGTGCGCCTCTCCCAGCCCTGTCGGGGAAGGTGAGCCTCCCCCTGGGTCCAGTAACCCTCCAGCCTCTCCTGAGCTGCAGAGGCTCAGGGCAGAGAGGCGGAGGGAACTGGGTTCTCTCAGGAGGAGTGCTCACCTTAAGGCCAGGAGAGGCAGGTCACCTGTGGGCCGGGACTGCCCCTGGCCTCAGAGAAGATAAAGGCCAGTCAGCCCGGTCCCAGGTTGCGGGAGCAACGACATTGGAAACCTGCTTCTGCCAGCATCCAGACTTGTTTTTTCCGGAGTTCCCGACCACGCCCGGCTTCTTGCTTTGGACCCCGCTTCGCCCTTGGTGGACAGTCTCCAGACCCTCGGCCCAGGACCGGACTCTGACCATGCCTCACGGTACACCCCCCCCCCCCAGGACCAGCACACATTTCCTTTCATTTGTAGTAGCTTCTTCCAGAGTTCAGGGAGCTAATTTTAACAATTGTATGTACAGTGAGTGGATGGAACAAAGAGAAATAGATGCAGCACTAGTAGCCTTGGAGAGCATGTTTAATATGGGCAGGATGAGGCTCCTCAAGAAGAAATAAGTCATGGCAGGATCAGAGCCAGACAAACAGCATATACTTGAGATCTCCTGCAGGGTCATGTCTTGTCATTTTGTCTGAGTGGTACACATTCAAGGATACCTCTGAGACAGGGAGATTTACTTTATTCAGGGCTAGAGTTGTCATCTTCTCAGCCTTTGGTCCACTGGCAGCATTATCCAACTAACACATCCTGTTAGTGCAAGGATTTCTGCTTGCGCCATGAGACATTCCTCCCTCTCCTTCCCTCCTGCCCATGCACATCCTCTGGCCTCCCCAAATTTGCTCTAGAGAGTTGGGGGAACCCCTAGAACAGATTTAGGGGCTACATGGGGAAAGGAGAGGGAGAGAACATTCTGTTGCACAAGCAGAAATCACAGCATTAAGTTTCTGAGATTCATTTTCAGCATGGCAGACCCAATACATTCTGCTACTCAAGGCAGAGAGTAAGATGTCCTACCCCATCCCATAAACATAAGCTGCCCAGATACCATCCTGCGCAGAGGGGCCTGAAAGTTGCCCATTAACAGCACTTGGACAGCAGACTGAGCAGGTACACAGCTCACCCGGTCCACCATTTTTTAAAGTAGCTTCAAAAAGCGTGGCATGTAAAAATTATTAGCAAGATCATAGCAATTATCCATACCTGTTCAGGGAGATGAGAATGATAGTCATTTTCTTCAAGAGTGATATTTGTTTTATTTATTTAAGGAGACAAGGTTTGTACAAGATAATGTTAGGACGCATATATCAGGTGTGGAATGTTGTGGGTAAAAGTTATTTATTCTAGCTGGGTTTATAAGATGTGGAAGATGTAACATGCTTTGTATCACCTTGTCTTGAATTTTCTGGTTTTCTTTCTATACATGTAGTACAATCAGCTTTATTGGAAATTCCTATAGAGGATGAGAAAATACTGCATAGACTGAGAACTCCTGTGCTTTCAACACTTATCATGTATGCATGCATGCAACTCAAACAAACAAGCTCTTATAGGAGTGCCAGAGAAAATGGACAGTATTTATAGGTACAGCAGATTCTGTTCTTTTGGCTTCCTCCAAGATGTATTGCCATCATTTAAGAGTTTTGCGCAGTTGTCAAGAAATGGAGCAGGAGGCACAGACACTTGTGGTGAAAGCCACAAGCATCGAAACTGATAATCTGAAAAGGGGGAAAGGTGAGGTGCCTTTAGTCACTATAGGCATGAAGCTAATCGTGAAGAACTGATTTTGCAAAAAGCAGGATGCATTAAGGATTGATCTGTTACCTACTGCCCTGCTAATGGATTGCAGCCGTTTTCTGATCTTTTTGAGTCATCTACATTTATCTGAGGGTGTATTCAAATGCACAAAAGGCTGCTTTAAATTCAGCCACAAGGAGTAGAATTATCCCTATCTCTGGTCAAGCTCCTAAACCTGACATGAGAAAATCAGCACAGTTCACACCCCTGACCCCATTTATGCCTCTCTTAACTGAAATTTCACCATAGTTCAGCATGGTAAAGAACATTGTGGATAAGCAAAGGTGGGGAACCCACAGCCCTTCAGATCTTGTAGGACTCCTGTTCCTATCAGCCTCAGACATAATGGACAATGGTCATGGATTATGGGAGCGGTAGTCCGGAACAGGGCAGAGTGCCAGATACTGAGGGGTGCGTAGCAACAGACCTGTATATGCCACATAATACATAATATCTGTATATGCTGCATTGCACTCTCTAAGATAGCCTGCTTATGGAGGATGCTGTCCCACTGCCCACACTGAAGTAAAATTCAGCTGCCACTTCAGCCAGTTGTTGTTTGTGGAGGGGGAGGCAGTTTCACCTTCGCCTCAAGCAGCCGGATGTTTTGGGCTCAGCCCTAGACCAGCAACACTGGGAGGACCACCACTCTTCAGTTGTTCCAGAAACACAAAATGGCCACAGCATCGTGAGGAAAAGCCCTTGCTCCCTGGCCTCTGTGAGGAGAGAGTCATTTGTCAATTTCGCATCACCACATAAAATTTCCAGGTCTTGTCAAGGCAAACAGTGCAAATGCAAGGTGAAGGTTGGAGAATCTGGCTGGTGAGATCCAAGAGAAGGACTATTCCTCACTGCCATGAACTGGCAGGACAATGGGGAAGTGGAAGAGGATCCCAGCAAGGGGTGCAGCCACGACTGGGACCCACCAGGCCAAGATGGGGATGGGAAAAGAGAGGCTGGGGTTGTGAAAGTATACAAGGATGGCAAGGGGATGGGAGTCAGTATGCAGGGACCAGAAGCGCAGGCCCCTCATCAGAGTCAGAGAGGCCACAGTCTCCACGAACAAGGCAAGCTCTAAGGCGTAGAGAGCAGCAGGAGGCGTGCTCTGGGAGGCTGAGGTAGGCAGGGGCCCACAGCCCAGGTGGGGCTCATTAGCTTGGGAAGGAGGGGTGATTCCTCAGCTGCAGTAGGCTCAGGACAGGTGAAGGTCACATGCCTCATCATGCCCAGGTGCTGCAATCAAAATGCAAGGCATAAAAGGGAGGCAGAGCTGAGGTGCTTTATCTGCTCAAGTACCCATGTTGAGGGAACTTGGCTTGGATGCTCCTGGACCTCTATGGGACTGTGCTTCAGGTTTGATTCTGGACTTGGCTTACTTGGATTGACCCTGGACTGTGTTTCCTGACTGTTTGACTATGGACTTTGCTTACATGGATTGACCCCCAGACCACTGGTCCTGACTGTTGAACTTTGGACTTGATGTACTGTATATGCCAGCGGGAATTGCCTCCAGGTAGGCCAGGGGTACAGGATGCTCATGGAATAAACACTACATGGCCATAATAAGCCTACCACTGTACTGACGAGGGGAATAAACATGGCCTGGTCTTTTTCCTGTTCCTTTAACAGGATTTGATATGTAGGAGACTTATTATTTTTAAATAGCTTGGAGGCAAATATACTATTCATCTGCTAATTGCAGCAAATTAAGGGGCAACTGGGAACTTTCCCTTCTGCGTGCAGCTGCCCTATGTGGTGAACCATTTGGCAGAGAATGCTCTTAGGCTCCCGACTGTTCCTGCCTACTCAGAAGGGGCTATAAAGAGAGGCAGTGTGGTGCAGTGGTTAGCATGTTATACTAGGTCCTAAGAAACCAGGCTTCAAATCCCTACTCAGCCATGAAGCTCACTGGGTGACTTGAGGCCATCACTCATGACCTCACAGGGTAGTTGTGTGGATAACATGGGGAGGGGGAAAGTATGTATGTATATGCAATAAAATTGATGAGTGGATGGCTTTGTGCTTTGGTTTGTGGTTTTGTCTGAGGAACATTGGTCTTCCTGGCTTTGTTGTGTCTCTGGCTCTGGATCCTGCCTTAACACAAGGACCTGAACAAGCTGAGTTGCTTCAAAAGCAAACCATGTAGGCAGGAATATAGCCAAAGGGATACCCTCCCGATTCTATTGGGCTACAGTTCCCATTATCCCTTACCATTGACCATGCTGGTGGGAGTTGGAGTCCAATGGCATCTGGTGAATGACGTCTTTCTTAATGTGCCTTGACTTCCCTTCAGTGCTCCTGAGAAATTAGTGCACAGGGTCTTTTGGAAGAAATCCCTTCCAAAGATGACTATTACGGTCAAACCTCGGAACTTGAATGGCTCTGTTCATGAACATTTCGGCTCCAAATGCTGAAAACCCAGAAGTAAGTGCTCTGGTTTTCGAACGTTCCTCGGAAGTTGAACAGCTTCTGAGGTGCGTTTTTTATTTTTTCCCCATTAACTTTGCAGCCAGCCCATTGATCCTCAGCCTTCTGGAATGGATTATGTTTGAAAACCGAGGTTCCACTCTAATTATTGTTTATTATTATTATTATTATTATTATTATTATTATTATTATTATTATTATTAACTAGATAGTATTTATACCCTGCCCATCTGGCTGGGTTTCCCCAGCCACTCTGGGCAGCTTCCAGCACATATAAACATAATAAAATGTCAAACATTAAAAACTTCCTGAAACTCGGGGCTTCCGGTTCCGGTCGCGGCTTGGAGGGGAGCGCGGAGAACCAGCTCCTGGTTTTTCGGGTGCAGCGGAGGCTCGGGGGAGTCGCTAGGGCGCAGCGAACCCGAAAAAAACCCCAGGGGGGTACTCTGGGGTGACAGGTCCCCAGCAGCGTGGAAGCGGTCGCACCATCCCTATGCTCCGGTAAGGTAGCGAAGACGGAGACCGCTAGCGCAATTGGGGAAGGTCCCGACTCCGCAGCACGACGCCTCGAGCTCCCACCAGGAGAGGCGACGGGCTTCCTAGAGAGAAGAAAGGCTGCCACAGTGTGCTATAGCGTCTATAAAGAACGCGTTTTTCTAAGAAGCGTAAAGCCAGTAGCTAGTTGCGGAGCTGTGTGTTGCCTGGTTAATTTTTAGAAGTGTGTTTGGGAGTTTACTCGGCGGCGGAGTTAAGATGGCGCAGCTGGAAGTCGGCGGTATGAGGAGACTCCCAGTAAAGTCTGCCTGAATAAGCGAACTTTAAGTGGACGAATGCGAAGTGTGGGCTATTTGCCTATTTGCTTACAAGTGACTAAAAGATCGACAAAATTATAAACTATAAAATAATAAGACGCTAAAAGACGCTTGGGCGTGTGGAATTTGGTGACCAGCGAGAGTGATTACGCAGCGGCGGGGTAAAAGCTAACTCCTCCGTGCCGTCTACGTGTTGCTTATGCCGTTTTAAGCTGCCTGCTCTTTGGATTGCTCTTTTAAGCGGCTTGCTCTTTGGATCTTAAACTGTCCAACTTGTTTTTGGATTTTATATTTCCTGGTTTGTTTGTTTTTGTTTTGTTTTGTTTTGGAGTGGAGATAACAAACCCTTTGGGCGTTTCTTCTTCTTTTCTCCTCCCTCCTGCCGCCCACGGAAGGATTACAGTATAGCTCCGGGGAACTTTGAGGAGCGGACGGTTTATTTGAGCAGTTTCTGAGAGAGACAGCGGCAAGGAGGAAGGAGGAGATTAGAGTTGGGTGACATCCCTCTCCATCACCAGTCTTCTCTAACCTCCATTACCTCCACACCTTAGCTACTTCCTTTGGACCAGTAATTGGAGTGGGAACGGAAAGTGTGGATTATAACTTTATTAGCCTAATCGTTGTTAGAACTTCCTTCTGCCTTGTGATTCAGTGTTGGCGAGAGAGACTTGAAAGAAGACGCCGGAAACTAAGGAAGAACCACTCTATACTCTCTTATACCTCTCTTATACCTCCCTTTTTAGCATCCATTTTTGAATTAGGACTCTGGAACTTTGGTATAGACTCTGACATAGAACTTTGTGTGTGGTGATTAGTATTTGGATAATTTTTGAGGAGACCAGAGATATTTGAGGGGGGAAAGTTGTTCTGGTTTTTGTTTTGTCTTTCTGGTTTATTTCTGCTTTGATCTCGCCCACTTTTGTTAGTATCTGTTGAAATTCTAAGAAAGGACCTAAGAGGGGAAGCAGTAAGGGTGGGAGGGGAAAGAATTTTTGGTGGGGAAAATGGCGGGGAAGGATGGGAAAGAAGGGAGAAAGATGGGGGGGACTCCGGGGGAGAGGAAATGGTCCCGTCAGGAAGAAATTAAAGATTTAGACAATTTGTGGGTGAGAATAAAGGAGGAATTCAAACAAAACATATTATGTATGGAAAATAAGTTAGGAGAGGTGCAAGAGAGAATTGATAAAAGGATAGAAGGAGCTGTTGGAGAACTTTCAGCGAAAATTCAAGATCTGTCCATTAAATCTAGAATAATTGAGGAATCTAATAAGAAATTACAGAAAGAGATGAGGGATCAGAAGAAGGAGACAATGAAAATGAAAGAAGAGTTGAGAGAACTAAACAGCTCGCAAGAGAGGATTTGGGATAATCTTGCGATGGCAGATATGCGACAAAAGCAGTTACATTTGAAATTTAGGGGAGTACCAGAGGAGAGAAATGAAGATATAAGAGGAAAAATGATTAGAGAACTTTCTAAATGGTTAGATATAAGAGAGGAAGAGATGGCTTCCTCCATAGAGAATGTCTTTAGGATGTCAAGACCAAAGAACTTTAGAACTAACAGATTCTTGGGAGACTGTTTGGTGATTCTTAACTCAATGGAAATGAAAAACCTAATTTTAAGGAAGAGCTACCACAATAGATTTAGAATTGACGGAAGACCCATTATCATCTATAAAGAAATACCGGTTAGGTTATTACGTAAAAGAGAGGGGTATAAACAGGTGGCAGCTGCTTTGAAGAGAAATGGGATACACTTTAGATGGGAGTTCCCAGAAGGGATTGCTTTCTACTATAAGGATAAAAAATTTAGATTGATGGACACACAGGAGGCTGAGAAGTTTTTGAGAAGATATGAGAAAGAGTTGGGAAGGACAGAGAACAGGCCCAGGAGTAGAGAGGAAGGGGAAGAGGAGACGGGAGGGGGAGGAGAAGAGGATGGACGAGAGGAGGAGGAGAGGACGGGGGAAACAGATGAGGAAGATGGTGACGCCGTGGTGGGAGCAGGGGCGGCGGAGGAGGGGGAGCTCTTAAGTAACAGATTTTAGTTTGAGACTCAAAGAAACCGCAGTAGATAAAAGGAAACAATAACACTTACATTAAACTTTCTATCATGGAATGTGAATGGGCTGAATGAGAAAGTTAAAAGGAATAAAATTGAGAGAGCGTTGAAAAATAAAAACTATGACGTAATTTGCTTCCAGGAAACTCATATTGCGAAGAAACATAAACATATCCTGATGAATAAAAAATTGGGAGTAGAGTTTATTAACTCCGAGGTAAATAAAAAAAAAGGAGTAGTGATATACGTAAAAGAGAAGTGGGAGCCTGTAGAAATTTGTAAAGATGAAGAAGGAAGAATTTTAGGGATCCAACTAAATTTTCGGGGGGAAAAAATTAATGTTGTAACGGTTTACGCCCCAAATACAAACAGAGCAGAGTTTTTTGAGAAACTCGAAGGAATTTTAACAGAATTAGATACACACAAATTAATTCTGCTCGGGGATATGAACGGTGTCCCAATACCGGAGTTAGATAGGAGTGAAAAGAGAGGGAATTTAAACAGAGGGAAACTGCCGAAATCCTTTAATAACTTAGAGGAAAATTTAGACCTTATCGATGTCTGGAGGAATAAAAACCCTACTTCCAAACAATTTACCCATTACTCAGAACCCCATCAAAGTTGGGGTAGAATTGATCAAATTTGGATGACAAGAAACCTTATTTTAAGGGTAAAGAGATGTGAAATCCAGCCCAGGACACTTTCTGATCACTGTGCGTTGGCTATGGAAATTAAAAGTGGGCTTAAGGGACAATACAGATGGCGGATGAATGAAAATTTATTGGATATCGATGAGGTGAAAGAAAAGGTTAAAGGCAGTTTGAAAGATTATTTTGATTTGAATTTGAGGGGGGTGTCTACCATAGATATGGTATGGGACGCCAGCAAGGCGGTTATGAGGGGTATCCTTATCCAACAAAATAACTACAGGAGGAAACTAAGAGAGCAAAAGAAAGATGAGATCATTACCCAATTGAGAGACTATGAGAGGAAACTGACCATAAATCCGACAGACGAGGAGGCTTTTCGTGCCTCTAAAGTATTACAGGCCCGATATTCAGCTATATTAAACCAAGAGATGGATTGGAGAATCAAATATATGAAACAGAGATATTTTGAATCGGCAAATAAAATGGGAAAATTACTTGCGTGGCAGTTGAGAAAGAGAAAGAAGCAAAATGTGATAAATAGAATAATAATGGAGGATAACATTATAGAGGATCCAGATGAAATAGAAAAAAGGTTTGTTCAGTTTTTTGAAAAGCTGTACGAGAAAGGAACTGAAGACAGGTTAGAAATTGAAAGCTACCTGGAGCAGGTTAGAGGAAAACATATGTTGGAGGAGGACAGAACACATTTAAACAAGGAGATCACAGTAAATGAAGTTAAGGAGGCCATTAATAGGATGAAAAATGGGAAAGCCCCTGGGCCGGATGGCCTGTCCTCAAAATATTATAAGATATTAGAGGAACTTCTTGCTCCGGTGCTTAAAGATGTAATTAATAACATCCTCCAGGGAGGAAAAATTCCCGGCTCCTGGAAGGAGGCATATATAACTTTAGTTCCAAAATCAGAAACGGAGAAAACAGATATAAAGAACTACAGGCCAATTTCTCTGCTCAACAATGACTATAAGATCTTTGCCGACATCATGGCAAATAGACTTAAGAAGTTATTAACGAAATATATACATAAAGACCAAGCGGGATTTCTCCCAAACCGATACCAGAAAGATAATGTTCGTCATATTTTAAATATTATTGAATATTTGGATACAAGGATAGACATCTCAGCAGCCTTAATTTTCATAGATGCCGAAAAGGCATTCGATAATGTTTCCTGGGAATTCCTATCATTATGTTTGGAAAAGGCAGGTATAGAGGGCCCCTATATGAAAGGTATCAAAGCAATATATTCGGAACAACAGGCCATGTTGATTATAAATAATAATTTGACCAAACCATTTAAGATCTGGAAAGGGACAAGGCAGGGCTGTCCCCTATCCCCCCTGTTATTCATAATGGTTTTAGAAGTTATTGCAAATAAAATAAGAGATGCAGTGGGAGTGAAGGGGGTAAGAATAGGAAAGAAAGAATTCAAGCTAAAGGCGTATGCCGATGACCTAGTCCTATCCGTGGAAGAACCAATGGACAGCACATGCAAGGTGATAGAAATATTGGAGGAATTCGGCAGAATGTCAGGATTTAGATTGAACAGGAAAAAAACAAAAATTTTAATAAAGAATCTGGCCAATGAGGACAAAGCAAAATTAGAACAAAAGACTGGAATAAAAATTGTGAATAAGGTGAAATACCTGGGAATTTGGCTATCTCCTAAAAATATAAATTTGGTAGATGATAATTATGATAAGATCTGGCAGGAAATTAAAAAAGATTTGGACACCTGGCATAGGCTGAAACTTTCATGGACAGGGAGGATGGCGGCGATTAAGATGTCTATTCTTCCAAAGCTGCTGTTTCTGTTCCAGAATATCCCAATAATTAGAGGTACTACTCTTTTTGAGAAATGGCAGAAGACCCTGACTAAGTTTATTTGGCAGGGGAAGAAAGCCAGGATAAAATTTAAATATTTGACAGATACGAGAGAAAGAGGTGGTTTCGCAGTGCCGAATATAAGATTATATCACGAGGCAGCCTGTTTAAGTTGGTTAAAGGATTGGGCCACCCTTAAAAACACTGATTTATTGGATTTGGAGGGTTTTAATATTAGGTTCGGGTGGCACGCTTATCTGTGGCAGGGGAAAGGTGATGTTCACAAAGGGTTTTCTAGTCATATTGTCAGAGGGGCACTATTGGAAGTGTGGAATAGATATAAAAAATTATTTGAAGAAGGAATTCCTTGGTGGCTCTCCCCAGTGGATATTATTAAAATTAAAAAATTAAATATGACAGGGGAAAGGTGGACCTATGAGGATCTTTTAATTAAGACAGAGGAAGGTTGGAAGGTGAAACCCTATGATGAACTGAAAGACAAGATTAAAGAATGGTTTCACTTTCACCAGATTAATGCATTGTGGTCTGAGCACAAGAAACTGGGGATGAGGGATAAAAAATCAAGATTTCAGGTGGAAATCTTAGAGAGTAATGATAAACACCTCTCCAAATTATATAAACAATTACTGGAATGGGACACAAGGGAGGATTTGGTGAAGGGTGTGATGACTAAGTGGGATAGGGACCTTGGACATAACATCGATTATAATAAATGGCAGACACTTTGGAGGAGGGGTATGAAGTTCACAGCGTGTGCAACCCTTCGTGAAAACCTAGAGAAGATGATGTACCGCTGGTACTTGACCCCAGCAAGACTAGGTAAGATGTATAAAACGGCTGACAGAAATTGCTGGAGATGCAAGGATAAGATTGGGACTTTTTTCCATATATGGTGGACCTGTGATGTAGTAAAGGAATTCTGGGGGAAGATATATGACGAATTGAAAAAAATTTTAAGGTACAATTTTCCCAAAATTCCCGAGTTGTTTCTGTTGGGTATGATCGGTGATGAAATAAAAAAGCCAGACCAGACTTTCTTCCAATATGCGACAGCCGCTGCGAGGATCTTAATCGCACAAAAATGGAAATCCTCTGATAGACCCACGATTGGAGAGTGGCAAGTGAAATTATTCCAATACATAGAATTAGCGAGATTAACACAGAAAATAAGGCAAAATAATACAAAGAAACTTAAAGATGAATGGAAGAAATTTTTAATTTATGTCGAGAATAACATGGGTATCAGTAAAATAACAGCAGATGATAATTAATTACTTCCGATGTTTAATATATAATGTAAGTTCTACTGCAAAGATCAGAGAATGGTTATGTAATCCTAAACCGAGCTGAACGGAAGTCTATTTTTTCACTGTTTTTCTTCCTTCTCTTCCTTTTCCGTTTTGGAATGTGCTTTTGTTTTTTTTTTTTGTTTTGTTTTTTTCTTTCTTTTCTTTTATTCTTATTTTCTTATCCTTGTTTCTTTCTTTTTTTATTCTTTATTTGTACATATAGATGTAAATTTAACTGATGTTTGTTATGTATTGTGAATTCTTTTTCTAATAAATAAAATAAAATAAAAAAAAAAAAAAAAACTTCCTGAAACTCCTGAGGTGCTATTGTAACACTTTTAATAAAACAAAAGAAAGCTATTGTGTCATTGCCATTTTGCACATCATCCATCAGTAAGGTAAAGTAAACACTAGATGGCATGGTAACCGTTCCAAATCAAGATGCAAAGCCAATGCTTAATAAACCACAGAGCCAGATGGATCAAAATACTTCAGATAGGAGAAACAAAACAGCCGCTGATGTCGTTTGATGGATCAGTCTATTTCTAGTCCATGTTTCTTCCCCAAATGTTCATTTCTGTTCTGACACATTTTCTGCAAATTTTCTTTTTTAAAAAAAATTGTGTGGAAATTCACATTTAAATAGGCATTTCTTGTGTGTTTTATCGTCATCATTATGCATATTGTGCTACTTACTTTTTGTTTTACAATTTGTATTTGATTTAGTGAAACAACAAGTCACAAACGGCACAAGCTAGGGTCCTTGTATATAGATTGCTCTGTTAGATCACTTATTACAATTTATAAATGTGATACTATCAATATGCAAAAATACATATACCGTATTTTTCGCTCTATAAGACGCACCAGACCACAAGACGCACCTAGTTTTTGGAGGAGGAAAACAAGAAAAAAAATATTCAGAATCTCAGAAGCCAGAACAGCAAGAGGGATCGCTGCACAGTGAAAGTAGCAATCCCTCTTGCTGTTCTGGCTTCTGGGATAGCTGCGCGGCCTGCATTCGCTCCATAAGGCGCACATACATTTCCCCTTACTTTTTAGGAGGGAAAAAGTGAGTCTTATAGAGCAAAAAATGCGGTATATATTTAAAATCTACTTTCTCTTAAAATGTATTCCTTCTCAAAACATGCATTTCTGAATGTGTTTTATGTCAGAACATGATTCTGTTTTTGAGCTGAAAACTGCTTCATGATAGAGAAGTGAGGATCAAACCTATTTTCAAATCTTCACGTTAGTCTGGGAGTTACAGAACAGGTCAATCTGCATAGAATTTGTAAGGCAGAAGCCACGTTATCTTGTGGCACAACTTCCAGGAGACAAATGCCAATCCTGTAGTGGCTGGCTGGCTCCTGACCTTTGTTCAGTAGGCTACAATCCAGCATGGTAGAAATTGGAGGTTTCTTCTACACACACACACACACACACACACACTCATCTTGACACACATTCAGATTTAATAGTGCAATCCTATGTATACTCACTCAGACGTAAGTGTCATTGTGCATAGAATTGCTTCCTCAAAGCTCTGTCCCCTCCCCCTCAAATATATATAAACACGAGAATAATGCTAATAGACACTGAAATGCAAGTTTAATTCCAGCTATCAATAACGAAAGAACATGCAAGATGTGTACAGTATTGACAAACACAGATTAATTTTAGGAGAAACTTTAGAAAGAGTAAAGCAAAGCAATAACTATTTTAATTTTGTCTCCTCTTTTTTAATTTCCTTGCCACCTTTTCCATTCTCTCCAAGTCATAGGCTGCTGGTGAAGCAGCTGTACTTGGAAACTTGAGCTGCAGCAGCTTGAGAGAGATCACAGAACTTTTCTTTCTGAAACAGAATTACATCATGCCTTAATCTAGGAAGACGGTTCCATTTGCGATTGGCATTAATATTGAATATAGCCGGGCTTCTTTCTGACATTGGCAGATTGCTGTGGGCTTTGCTATTACCATTAAATGGTCCCAAATCTTCCTTCTGTCATCCTATAAATATTACCATTTCTCCTTTCCTTCCTTTTCAGCTTGCTGCTGGCTTGCCAAAAGATGAATTCAGCACTCTGCTTTTGCAGCGTAATAATAATTTAAAGTAGAAGTGAGATTTTAATTAATGTCTTGCAATGGAATAGCCTGCTCAAGGGGCCTTAGATTCCCGGAGCTGAATTATCAGTTTCCTTCTTGAAATGCTGGCCATTGAGGTTCCTAATCTACATTACAGGTGGATGGCTGACTTTAGCAGTTATTAAGAAATACATTTTTTTTTCAACAAAAGACATAGAAGGGCAATCTTTTGTAGGTCTCATTTATTTTTCATGGATGGCACTTTCAAATGCCTCATCAACTTAAATTTAGCCTATGTACATTAGTGGCTTGAAATGCAGGAAGGTAGTTTCTCCTCACTATGTTTGAAGTTGCATTTTTAAGTTGCTGTACAGACCAGACAAAGCATGGGGATGTCTTTACCCTATTCCCATTACCTGATTTGTTTCCTTGTGCTGAACCTCAGTCACTGAAGCTATGATCTGCAAATGTGCAATGGCTGCCTGAACTGTGTACACCTCAGCTTGGTTGCAGCTTCCATTTTCTAATCGAATGGAAGCTGGTTTGAGGGGAAAGTGCAGCAAACAGTAGTTTTTCCTCAGGATTGTGGCTAATGTCATGTGTATTCATGCCAACAGCGGGAGCGCACAGGAGCTGGAGTAAGCCATAGTGTGTACTCAGCCTTAGGTAAATTGACAGCCCAAACCTATGCATCTCTACTTAGAAGGAAGTTCCACTGAGTTCAGTGGGTAAATACATAGCAGGGATGGTCAACTTATGACTTTGGGCTACATCAGGCTTCCTCAAACTCGGCCCTCCAGATGTTTTGAGACTACAATTCCCATCATCCCTGATCACTGGTGCTGCTAGCTAGGGATCATGGGAGTTGTAGGCCAAAAACATCTGGAGGGCCGAGGGTGAGGAAGCCTGGGCTACATGCAGCCCTTGGCATAATTTAAAGGGTGTTAATGCGGGGCTCTTGGAAGGACAGAAGCAGGACAGGAGGAGAAAAATGGAAGGAGCCAAAACAGATGAATTAATGGAAGGAGGAGGAAAAGCCTTCTGCAAGTGATTTGTTCAGACCACTGGCAAAAGCAGCCTAGGAGAAGATGTGAGCAGAAAAGATGGGGGGGGGGGGGGAGAGAGAGCACAAAAAGTGATGGCATCCCACTTTTGGCTCTGGGTCCTGGGCAATGCTAGTTTTGGCTCTGCCCACCACTGGTATCATGCATTCCCCGCCCAAGAAATGTAGAGAACCAAATTTAAGAACAGGAAAACATGAGAAACCAAGAGAACCAAAATGGACAGGCCTGTCCATCCTTATTGTCAATGCTAAAGTGGCACAACCCACACTCAAGCAGGCTTCAGAGAACTCCCACTTTTGCAGAAGTTGAAAAAGGTATTGTTTTGAAATGTAGCAGGGGGCACACAAAGCTGTTCAGTGAGTATTGAGCATGTTCAGTGGCCGCAAAATCTGCTGGGGGAAGGAAAGACAGAAATATTCAGGAAGAAAGCATGGCTGCTTGGCTGAAACAGGTACCCCATGCCGTTGCAAATCCCACTTGTCAAGCCTAAACATTATGGATAAACGTATCTGCCATTTGTCTATCCCTTTTAAAAACAAAACAATGGCATGTGGACATACTTGCCATCATATTTTGTAATAGTGAATGTCCTACAGTAATTATGTACTGGGCCACTGACAGTACTGACAGCCACAGACAGGCAAGAATGGGGAACTAGCCCAACACACTACACGGACAATTCTTAAAATTCTAAGGGCCCCCCAGACATCCTTTTTATTGCACATTCACAATTATTTGTGTGCTCATTGTGGTACTGAGATGGTCACATGTGATCCTACTTTAATACTGTTTGCACCTGCAAAGTTTTTGGGGCAGTCACACTGCTTCATTTCTGATCAGCGCATATTCCACAACTTCCTGCTGAAATTTCGTGGCCTTTTATACCACAAATGCTCTGGCTTATTTTGTCCTGTTTTTGTTGCACTATAGGCCCTTCAGAGAGCAATAATGTGGTAGCATTGGGAATGCATTGCAGAAGAAGCTGAAGCAGAGTAAGTCCACCACTAATGCCCTATTACTGGGTGAAGAGCGCATGGCAGACTATAGAATACACTTGCAATAAAATACCTGGCTGGAGGTGCCCTAAGGAAGGTCAGCACTGGCGTCGTCACATTTCCACTAGTCATATTGACTGTGGAGATGGTGCTATTCTCTTCCCATAAATAGAGAAAACACCCCTTGCTGTGGGAGACGACATGTAGTGGCACGAGAATTGGTATTTTAGATGGATGTGTCAGAAGTCTTGTGGTGTGAAAATCAAGCATTGAAACGATCCTTCACATTGGACCATCCATTTTCAGAGCGTGAGACTTACAGTAAAATGTTAGGGCCTCCATTAAACCCCCCTCCCCTCCCCCCCCCCCCCCGTGACAAGAGCTGTCAGCTTAGCCTTTGCTGGGTGCTGTGATTCAGGTCTCAATTCCAAGGCAGTAAATGAAGTGCACACTGTTAAAATCCATTTCTCAGTACAAACTGCTGCCAGCTTTACAAGCTGTCTCTGCAATTAAGAATATGTAAGGCGATCCCCTGCAGAGAGGAGTATAGTAGCAATGAAGGGAATGAAGTCAGGTTGAATCCTAGGCCAGCAAATAATTTTCTCCTGGCAGGATTCAGTAGGAGACACAAGCAGATCATGAAGCCATAGCTAACTGGTGACAGTCTAGACCTGTTCCACTCCACTCCAAGCTCTCCAGAACTTTTTTCAACTGGAACTTGCCAGATCTTAGTTCCGGCACCTCTTAGGTGGGTACAATTGCCATTTTAAGAGAATGAGGGAGGTGTTTGTTCCAGCACCTCTTTTTCTAGAAAAAATAGCACGGGACCTCTCAATGGCATATGTGAACATTTCGTTGCATTTTGAGATGTCATTTCATATAATGTAAATTTCTGTTTCTTTTATATATTGAGAAATAAGGGGAAATGTGCAGGCAGCATCCAATCTAATTGCTAACAAAAAAGGAATAAAGGCCAGGGCCGGCCCCTACTATTACTAGGCAGGGTGATGTGACCACCACCATATGGAAAATGCTGGGTGGTGTGGAAGGGCGGTGGTAGCAGCCCCCAGGCATTTCTCCTAAGGCCCCACTCTTCCTCTCTGTTGGAAGTCAAAGCTATGTGTGCTACACCACCTTTCCTGCGCTTCCTAAGTTAGCCTGTTGCCCAAGGGTTCATGGGAGATGCAGTGTTGAAGTCAGATTCAGCTGCCACTTCAGTCAGCATCTGTATGTGGATTGTGGAGGATGTCACATTGCTCTGTGCCTCAGGCAGCAAAATGTCTTGAGCTGGCCCTGGAAATCTGATTCCTGCATTCCAGCCAATGGTTTGAATAAGGGGTGCCAACTTGACTAAAATATTGAGGGTGGGGGGAGTAAGCCCTGCCCCACATAATAGATCACGAGATGTGGCGCGCACGCACCATTTGAATGGCAATGCCCATCAACTGGTGGGGGCTCAAATATTTTATGGGGGGCAAGGGGACCTCAGCCCCCAGGAATTTAATGCTATACTGGTGTTATGTGAGGGCACCTTGGGCTCATTTGCTTCCTCCTCTCTCACCTTGTGGCTTGCCTGACTTTCTCTTTCACAGCAATCCAGAGTTTGTTGTACATCTGAAGTGGGCAAACTATGCATTGCACAAACCACAGTCTGCCTGCAAATCAAAACTAGGTCTTTGGATTCTTATTTGAACGTTTGCCCAGTTTGGCTGTAATGAAAAACGTCGAGGAGAACACGGGCCAATATGGGAAAGGCAAGGGGAAGGAACATGAGCCTGAAATGTGAGCCTGACTTTATATTACAGTCTGCACCAGCTTGATAAGGGTTATTGGATAATTTGACGTGTGTGTGTTTTCATCCATTTATAATGCAGCTCCACCCCCCCCCACTGCCCAGTGTGCCCTTGGACTTCAGCAACACATTTCTAGCTGGGGGCTTGCATTTTGCATAACTGTATAATTTATACCTAAATCTCTTGCTTAAACCAAGACTGTCATTATCACAACTGTCTAGGATGATTTCTAAAAGTCTTTGAACCTATTAACATCCCTGGCACAGCTCCCTATTAGGTCGTGTTTAGAGGTGTTAGATTGCAAAATAAATATTCTTTACCCCCACTCTTGTTTATGTGATCAGACTTCGGGCATTTCATCCTATATTTTTTGCTTCTTGCTACATACTTGCTCTTTGTAAACTGCTCTCTATGGGGGGGGGGTCTATGGTTCCCAGGATTCTCTGTGTGAAACTACATGCTTGAAATGTGCTTCCCTGGCATATTTTCAGCACCAGGCAAGTACTTACCACTCAGCTTTTGTTGGACTGTATGGTATGGATGTGGTCTCAGTAACATCATGAAGGAAGGCAATCTGCAAGGCATCTGCTTGAAACTTGTAGAAGACTTCCCCATTCTCATTCACATGAGCAGAAAGGAATAGGCACCATTTGGACTATGGGAGCTGCCAGATGGATATTTTTTATGGGATTGGTGCTCCTCATGAATGCTCATTTTTGCAGTAACCACATGGTGTTGTTGGCATCAAAACGCCCCATTAAATTTGAAATTTTCCTATTCTGGGAAAAGCCCAAATAACCAATATATTAATGATGTAAATTTTCCAAAGTCCCTGTCTGGAAGCACCTTGCATTTAGCAAATATGCTTCTGGAACAACCCTACTTTTCAGTGACTCTCCACTGCTGGCCCAAGACATTTTGCTGCCTAAAATGGAGCCCAAAATGTTCCTACCCACCACTATCAGGGTGAGCACTTGGAAATGTTTTGCTGAACCGTTCAGACACAATTTTTTGCCTCCATCTATTCCGCAGCGTTGTCTGAAGCAGGTTGCTCAATCCTGCTGTGACGCAGCACCAACCCATTTCATCTTCAGTCTAAGGAAGACAGTTCCACCCAGTTTTAATCAAGGGCGATGGAGTGTTGGGGGGCGAACCTGTGGCCTGGGTATCAAATGTTTCAGAAACTCTGGTATAGTGCCTTTTAGCAGTGCTTGTTAGAAACCCCTCCGTTCACTGCTTCTGTTCAGCAGACAGTATTGAGTTTCTGTAGTACACCATGTAACATTCTGCATGTCCTCGAAGGCATTTACAAATATCAAATGAGGGAGAAAGAAATAAGGACATCAGCACCATCCAGTGTGAACTTAATACAGTTTTATCTCCCCTCACACAGGTACCGATATAATAAATCTATAAATATCTTCCCTGATTCAAAAGACAAATTTGTGTGTTTAATAGATTCATGTTCCACTTCTTTAAGAGGCTTTTTGAGGTTTGTATAAAGCATGAATCAAATGTTTAGAATAAATGTAAAGTAAAAGAAAAAAGCAGGAGGTAAAAATACCTAGCAGCAGAACATTAAAACAAGTAACTCTAAAATGCAGAGATGAAAACTCTTAAAAGTAGCAAATAGAACTCCAAGTAGCCTGAACAAATGAATACTTCTACTTGTTACCTCTTGGTACCTAAAACTCATGTAGGCAGTGCTTTTTTCTGGGGGCGCGCGCACAGGGGTACACATACCCCTAAACATTTTGTGAATCTTTGTACTTTTGTCCATTTACTGTATTTATTTTTCCCAATTTGAAATATAAAATGGGGATTTTCTTGAGTCAAAATGAAAGTAGCGCGAACATTTTTTAAGGAAAAAAGCACTGCATGTAGGGAACTGTTAGGTATATATGGACCCAGGGAGGGCATTCCAGAGCTGAGGTGCCACCACTGAGTGGGTACGATCCCTCATCCCCACTAAGCTCATCTCGGGTGGTGGGGCACCTCTAAAAGGGTCTCCCCAGATTCACTCAAAATTTTGGGCCAATTAAGTCAGGGGTATGCAGTCCTTCAGACAGCCTGGTTGTAAAACATGCACAGATTTGTGTAGAGTACTTTGAACTGTTCCCAATAGCGTCTGGGAAGCCAGCACTGTATGACTATTTTGAAACTGGAACAATGGGCTGCTGTTTTGTAGGCTCGCTGAAGTATCCTGCACCCCGAATTTTCTGGGAAATCTTCAAAAGTAGCCCCACACATGGCATAAGGCAATAGTTGTTTCTGGATGATATTAGAGAATGGGTAAACATTTTCAGGCTACCTCTCTCTGAGAGCTGCTGCAGTTGTGCACCAGTTAAAGCTTACAAAAGGCCTTCATGCCGCCAACACCCAGTTCAAAGTAAGGGCTAGATCTAGCAGCACTCCCAAACTGAAAACCTCAGGAGTGGACCAAGGAGGGCGCTGCAGCCATCACTGCTACCACAACAGCCACAGGTGCTGATGCATTCCTTGGAGGCTGAATGTGCTGCCCCTGTGAATCCTGCCACATGAGGCAGTCGCCTCACCTTGCCTCAGGAGTGAGCCAGCCCCTGCTGCAGGCATGGGGAAATAAATCAGGTATCGAGCATTAGGTGAAGACAAACACCTTCTCAGGTGCGTACAGCAATGTAAGAACAAGATTTGAAACACAGAGAAGAGAAACAACCTCACTGCATTTTAAGCCAATAATGTATACATGGCTCTAGTCAGGTTACAGTTTATACAGAATCCATTTTCACCTGATGAAGAAACATGCTGGGATTGTGTTTATGAAATATGGTTGGCAGGATAAAACAATTCAAAATGTACTTTGGCCTTTCCCCCTTGTTTCAGATTCTAGTTTAAACCAAATGAGAAAAGGGCCTCGAAAGAAGAGGGAAAACACAATGGAAATAGGATAATATTCCCTATGCAACTAAGTGGGTTTTATTGTTAATTATGTTGCACTTGTGAGCAACTGTGTTCATGTTTTTTTAAGTAAAATTTGCACAGAAAAGCAGGCTCGTTTCCTATTGTTATGACATTTCTCCTGTAAAAGAGCCTTTAGGGGAATTACTATAAAAGCCTGTTCAGTGTTCTGAGGGCATATATCATATAGTGCCAATGGAACATTTGCAGTGGCTTCCAAAATCAAATATATTGAAGCAATATTGAGCTTGCATTTCCTCTTTCTCTCAGTTTATTGCTTTCTATTCCAAATTTAAACATGCTAGTAAACATAGGACACCACACTCAAGTTATGTCTATTTTAACTTCTTTCTCTTTGGGGTTCCCTGTTCTTTGACTGATCCATTCAGAGCTCAGCATCTATGAGTTCCCAGCAAACCAGCTTGTGTTCACCTCCTCCAGCCAACAGTGTGTCCTTTCTCTTGTCCCTTGACACTATCCAAACTGACCCTTCACATTCTTCACAGAAGCTGTTCCATAATCAGACCTCTTCAGATAATGCTACGTGGATTTTTATCATGTTCTTGACTTATCTTATTGGCTCACCCACTTAGCTTACCTCACTGTGTCATAGCTCATCCAGTAGAGCATGAGGCTCTTAATCTCAGGGGTCATGCGTTTGGGCCTTATGTTGGGCACAAAGATTCTGCAGGGTTTCTGTTGAGGCAGGTGATTAGCTATGGGAGGAGCTTATCAGAGCTTGCAGGGCAGCAGCTGAAGAAGGAGCAAAAGGGGTTTTCTCGTGTGTGTGTTTCTTTGTGGCTAATTAGCTGCTCTCCCTGTGCAAAGGTCAGAGGGGACAGGGTTTCTGTTGAGGCAGGTGATTAGCTGTGGGAGGAGCTTATCAGAACTTGCAGGACAGCAGTGCGTGCAGTTTGATCCATCTTTTAGATTTAGGGAAGCTAGTCTCAAACGTTTGTTGGGGAGACCTAGCTTTGGGGGGGGGGAGTTATTTGTCCTGTCTTCATGCTTCTTATGATGGAGGACCGCTGTAGCCACCCCCAACGACACGTTCTCAAGATGGAGGGTGAGGGAGCAGCTGCAGTCGCCTGCGGTTCCTGCGCAATGTTTGCCATCTTGCCAAAGGTTGCAGGCAGCTTTACCTGCAGCAATTGCATGTTGATTGCCCTCTTAGAAGACAAAGTCCAGCAACTGGAGGAACGTGTAGCTATGCTCCAAAGAATTAGAGAGCTGGAACTCTTCTTGGAAGCAACAGAGCACACCGTCTCCACCAAGGAGGAGACAGGAGACTCCCCTCAGAAGGAGGCTAGTTCACCAACACAGGAGCCAGATATATGGAGAAACGTGACTCAAAGAAGTAGGAGGCCCAGGGTTCGCTCTGATTGTTTAGAAATACACAATCACTTTGAGGTCCTCTCCCCTAGCATGGAAGACGAAGAGCAGACTCCATTTGAGGACCTCTCCCTCATTACAGTCGGTCAGGTATATGAAGACGAGCAGCAAAGTCAGTCCTCAGGGAATGTGCAGGCGACCTTGGAACGGACAGCTCACGGAAGAACCCCGACCAAACCTAAGAGGAGGCGTGTAGTGGTGATAGGGGATTCTCTACTGAGGGGAACAGAAGCAGTGATCTGTGGGCCTGACAAGATGTCTCGGGAAGTGTGCTGTCTCCCCGGGGCTAAGATCCAAGATGTAACTGAACGACTGCAAGGAATCATAAAACCCACTGACAAATACCCCTTCCTCTTGGTTCATGTGGGAACCAATGACACTGCAAGCAATAGCTTCCAGAAGATCAAAAGAGACTACGAGGCTCTGGGCAGGAAATTGAAGCAATTAAATGCACAAATTGTCATCTCATCTGTCCTCCCAGTTGAACGACGTGGCCCAGGGAGAGAGGGAAAAATAGTGGAAGTGAACAGCTGGCTTCGCAAATGATGTAAACAGGAACGGTTTGGATTCTTAGATCACGGACTGCAGTTTCTTGAAGATGGACTTCTGGCAAGCGATGGGCTGCACCTCACAACAGTTGGGAGGAATGTTTTTTGCCAAAAATCTCAGAAACCTCATCAGGAGGGCTTTAAACTGACTAATGTGGGGGAGGGAGACAGTGCTCCTGAAGGTAGGAGTCTATCAATTGATGAAGATGATCACCCAAATGTCATAGACCAAATGGAGCAAACAGCACGCAGATCTAGTGGTGGGAGGAAAAAATCCTTAAATAAGAGACACGGGGGAATGATTAATGGACTTCAATGTCTGTACACTAATGCGCAAAGCATGGGAAATAAACAAGATGAGCTTGAGCTCTTGGTACAGCAAACTAAATATGACATAATAGGCATCACTGAAACCTGGTGGGATAAGTCCCACGATTGGAATGTAATAATGGAGGGATACAATCTATTTCAGAGAAACAGACCAGACAAGAAAGGAGGAGGAGTGGCGTTACATGTCAGGGATGTGTATACCTGTGAAGAGATCCAAGATTTAGAACCTCAAAGCCAAAGTGAGAGCATTTGGGTCAAAATTAAGGGAGAGAAGAATAACAGGGACCTCATTGTGGGAGTTTACTATAGATCCCCAAGCCAAACAGAGGACATAGATGATGCCTTCCTGAAACAGATGGCCAAGCATGCAAAAGGAAGAGAGATAGTAGTAATGGGGGACTTCAATTACCCAGATATTTGTTGGATGTCAAACTCAGCGAAGAGCATAAGGTAAAACAGATTCCTCACTGGCCTTGCAGACAACTTCATTGTCCAGAAAGTGGGAGAAGCAACAAGAGGAACAGCCATTTTAGATCTGGTCCTAACCAATGTTGATGACCTGGTTAGTGGGGTAGAAGTGGAAGGATCATTAGGCGCGAGTGATCATGCTCTTCTGAAGTTTACTATACAGCGGAAAGGAGCAGCCAAGCATACTAGGACTCAATTTCTTGACTTTAAGAAAGCCGACTTCATAAAACTTAGGGAAGTGCTGGGTGAGATCCCATGGACAGTAATACTAAAAGGAAAGGGAGTTCATGATGGCTGGGAGTTTGTTAAGAGGGAGATAGTAAAAGCACAACTTCAGGCAATACCAATGAGACGGAAACATGGAACATGGAAGGTGCCTAAAGAAGCCAGGGTGGCTATCTAAAGAACTTTTAACTGAGTTAAGATTAAAAAAGGATGTGTACAAAAAATGGAAAAGGGAGGAAACCACCAAAGAGGAATTCAAACAAATAGCCAGCACGTGTAGACCCAAAGTCAGAAAAGCTAAAGCACAGAATGAACTCAGGCTTGCTAGAGAGGTTAAAAGCAACAAAAAAGGCTTTTATGGGTATGTTCGTAGCAAAAGGAAGAACAAAGAAACCGTGGGGTCGCTCAGAGGAGAAGATGGTGAAATGCAAACAGGGGACACAGAAAGGGCTGAACTCCTCAATGCCTTCTTTGCCTCAGTCTTCTCCAATAAAGAAAACAATGCCCGACCTGAAGAATTTGGAGCAAATGTTTCAGCAGAGGAAACACAGCCCAGAATAACTAAGGAGATAGTACAAGAATACTTGGCTAGATTAGATGTATTCAAGTCTCCAGGGCCAGATGAACTGCATCCAAGAGTATTAAAAGAACTGGCAGATGTGATCTCAGAACCACTGGCAGTCATCTTTGAGAATTCCTGGAGAACAGGCGAAGTCCCGGCAGACTGGAGGAGGGCAAATGTTGCCCTATTTTCAAAAAGGGGAAAAGAGAGGACCCAAATAATTTCCGCCCAGTCAGTCTGACATCAATACCAGGGAAGATTCTGGAGCAGATCATTAAGCAAACAGTCTGTGAGCACCTAGAAAGGAATACTGTGATCACCAATAGTCAGCATGGATTTCTGAAAAATAAGTCATGTCAGACGAACCTGATCTCGTTTTTTGACAGAATTACAAGCCTGGTAGATGAAGGGAACGCAGTGGATGTAGCCTACCTTGATTTCAGCAAGGCATTTGACAAGGTGCCCCATGATATTCTTGTAAAGAAGCTGGTAAAATGCGGTCTTGACTATGCTACGACTCAGTGGATTTGTAACTGGCTGACTGACCGAACCCAAAGGGTGCTCATCAATGATTCCTCTTCATCCTGGAGAAGAGTGACTAGTGGGGTGCCACAGGGTTCTGTCTTGGGCCCAGTCTTATTCAACATCTTTATCAACGACTTGGATGATGGACTCAAGGGCATCCTGATCAAATTTGCAGATGACACCAAACTGGGAGGGGTGGCTAACACCCCAGAGGACAGGATCACACTTCAAAACAACCTTGACAGATTAGAGAACTGGGCCAAAACAAACAAGATGAATTTTAACGGGGAGAAATGTAAAGTATTGCACTTGGGCAAAAAAAAATGAGAGGCACAAATACAAGATGGGTGACACCTGGCTTGAGAGCAGTACATGTGAAAAGGATCTAGGAGTCTTGGTTGACCACAAACTTGACATGAGCCAACAGTGTGATGCGGCAGCTAAAAAAGCCAATGCAATTCTGGGCTGCATCAATAGGAGTATAGCATCTAGATCAAGGGAAGTAATAGTGCCACTGTATTCTGCTCTGGTCAGACCTCACCTGGAGTACTGTGTCCAGTTCTGGGCACCACAGTTGAAGAAGGACACTGACAAACTGGAACGTGTCCAGAGGAGGGCAACCAAAATGGTCAAAGGCCTGGAAACAATGCCTTATGAGGAACGGCTAAGGGAGCTGGGCATGTTTAGCCTGGAGAAGAGGAGGTAAAGGGGTGATACGATAGCCATGTTCAAATATATAAAAGGATGTCACATAGAGGAGGGAGAAAGGTTGTTTTCTGCTGCTCCAGAGAAGCGGACACGGAGCAATGGTTCCAAACTACAAGAAAGAAGATTCCACCTAAACATTAGGAAGAACTTCCTGACAGTAAGAGCTGTTCGACAGTGGAATTTGCTGCCAAGGAGTGTGGTGGAGTCTCCTTCTTTGGAGGTCTTTAAGCAGAGGCTTGACAACCATATGTCAGGAGTGCTCTGATGGTGTTTCCTGCTTGGCAGGGGGTTGGACTCAATGGCCCTTGTGGTCTCTTCCAACTCCATGATTCTATGATTCTATGATTCTATGATTCCTGCATTACAGGGAGTTGGACTAGATGGCACTTATGGTCCATTCCAACTCTACAATTTTGTGATCTGCACCAGTTGTACTTCTTTAGTTTCCCGTTTCCTAATTGCAATATAAGCTCCCTACACACACACACACACACACACACACACACACACACACAAAACCCAGTTCTAAAAAGAGATGGGAAAATGGTACAGAAAACATCACTTCAATGGTTTGTTAGTGATCATCTGGATTCCCTACAAACCTTGAGTGAACAAACAGTATCCATTACAGACAAAACAGCTGATGTGGAAGAATAAAATACTATTCATCTCAGTACACACATGGCTAGAAAGCAAAACACAACAGAAATATTGTGATTGTTCCGAGTCTGGGCTCTAAGTACACAGTGGCACCCGACTCAGAAGACAGTTCCCCAGCATCAACTCATTGAAGAGTTCCAAAATTTCTGCTCATTCTAGAGCACAGATTGAGGGTCACTAATGCAACACCTATGGGTGCTAGTGTACCCACCTACGGTGCCCATGAAAGCCTCAGTCAATAGCCCCTAAATACCCACAGATCCTGATTGCATTGGCTTGGTCTCTCCTACACTGAGCATGCCCCATTAAACATGCCCATATTTCATTAGATGCCTCCACCTCTTCCCTTCCATTCTGAACAAAGAAGAGATGTAAATAGCTTCTCTCTATGAGCAAATGCGGGACGCGGGTGGCGCTGTGGATTAAACCACAGAGACTAGGACTTGCCAATCAGAAGGTCGGCGGTTCGAATCCCTGTGACGGGGTGAGTTCCCGTTGCTCGGTCCCTGCTCCTGCCAACCTGGCAGTTCAAAAGCACGTCAAAGTGCAAGTAGATAAATAGGTACCGCTCTGATGGGAAGGTAAACGGCGTTTCCGTGCGCTGTACACCGGCTCCCTAGGCCAATAAAGCGAGATGAGCACTGCAACCCCAGAATCGGTCACGACTGGACCTAGTGGTCAGGGTTCCTTTACCTTTATGAGCAAATGTAGTGCTGGCTAACAGGGCCTTTACCCCACTGATGTGAGGAGCTGACGACAGCCATGCCTATGACATTTTATGCCCCTGCCTCTTTTCCTCTTCTTTTACATGGGACCTTCTGCTACGCCATCAAGCCAACCATTTTGCATTATTACATACCTCAATAGCAGTCATTTTGCATTAAGCCACAATTCCTTGGTGGTAATTTTGAGA
Organism: Podarcis erhardii; assembly: GCF_964252035.2. Taxonomy (NCBI): domain Eukaryota; kingdom Metazoa; phylum Chordata; class Lepidosauria; order Squamata; family Lacertidae; genus Podarcis; species Podarcis erhardii. The sequence continues at coordinate 20,943,081 of NC_138513.1, read as the reverse complement.
CTGGTGCCCGTGACACTTTCTCAAAATGTGCCCACACTGGCTCAAAATATCTGGCAACCCCTGTACCGTGTGGCCATTTCTAGTTCCTCACCCTTGTCTACAAAATGCTTCCCAGAATGCCCCTCCTGTGCACTGTGTTGGTAAAAACTAAAACAAATTGGGAAACATCATTTGCTGCTTTAATGTGTAACAATTTGCTTTCATTAAAAACAACTTGTTTGTAGCCTCTCTTTATGCAGAGCAAATGCATTAGAATATGTATAACTACATCATATGTTAAGAGCTAGCAATGACAAGACATTAGCAAGATCTCTCAAATTCCGCAAGAGCTCCTCTAATAGGAAGTGCCAGGCTTTCCATTATCATATCTCCAATCCGCTCTGCCAATCTACTTTATTTTTGCCCTCAGCCTTAATGTGCAGAATGAATGAATGCCAGGACAAAAGACAATCACTGAAAATATTCCAAAAGAAGACTCTGAATTGTTATTCAAGGTCATGATGAGAGCTATTGTGCAATTTATTTCTGACTTGCCTAGTTCGGGATTAGGGATGGATGATTCTGTCAATGCAGGTTTCTCTGTTTTCCAGTCTTAAGTGCAATTTGTCACATTTCTGCATCAGTCTGCAATTTTTTATTTTTATTTTTAAAGGTCCTAACAGAAATTGGTCAGCATTTTAGTGCACACTGCTCCTGATGTCCTCATTTTTGTATGCAAGTTTGCCTAATATGCACATTTTAGCATATAATGCGTTTAAATGCTATTTTCAACAATATGTGCATTTTTATGCCCACTGTCCCCTATGATGCATGCTTTTGTAAATAGTTTTTGGATTGGAGAAATGCTTTGCAAAATTCAGGAAAGGGTAGGATTTCTTTTGGTTCACATATTGCTTTGGGAGGCATGCATTGGGTAGGTTTGTATTGAAGTGAGAACCAAACCTATTTCCTTATCATCCCTGGCCTTCCATTTCCGTCTCATTAAGAGTTCCATCTCATGCAGAGTTGACCTGTATAGTGCAGAAAGTGGGCCTTTAGTGTGGTAGGACCTGCCCCTTGAAACTCCCTCCTGTTACACATCAGATAAGTTGCTTTTTGGTACCTACTGATGTCCTTCCTCTTTCAACAAGCCTTTTAAGTGGATGTATTTTTCTTCTTCTTACCCCAATCTGTATCAGGATTAGGTTTGAAATTGTTTTTACTGATGAAATTGATTCAATTGGTTTTACATCTGAAATGGTTTTGTGCTTTATATTGTTGTAGTTTCTGTAGTTAAATGGCTTTGAGATATTCTATAGGAAGCATATACTGAAGCTAACTAACTAACCATGAGGGAAGGGAGGGGAGTATGCCTTTGCCCCCAGCAGTCCACTTTCTCATGGACAACCTGGTACCTGGCTCATCACTGAAGCTTCTGCTCTGAGAGAGTCTAGAGAGGAAAGGAAGAAAGGTCATGCAGAGATGTGGGGTGGGGGTGAAGTCTCTGTGCAGCACTGTACCTCATAGCCCTGTGTTAGTCTTTCTAATGTCGTCTTGCAGAGATGCCGGCAATTAGTGGGATGGGGGAGATGAGCTTGCTCACCCCACGACACTGGGCCTATCTTGGCAAGATAACAATGTCAACATGAAGTGCTCTTTAACCACAGAAGCTCAGTTATGTATAAGGCCCTTGTCAGTTCTTCTGGGAAGTGCTGGCATTTTATATCAATCCCTGAAGAATTACATTAGCTGCCTTTTTGCTTCTGAGACTAATTCAATCCAGTTAGGCTCAGGTAAAAATTAGCAAATAAAAAAATTTAAAAATAGAGAGTGTTTCTCCATTTGTATAATCTACCAGAGTCTGCCACCTCTCTGTTCTACCACTTGAGACAGGGATGATGAACCTGTAACCATTCAGATGTTGGACTCCAGATCCCATCTTCCTCAGCCAGCATGGTCAGGGAGGATGGAAGCTTTATTCCAACAACACCTGAAACAAAACTGACGGCAACAATTAGAATGTAATCTAAACAAAATCTCAAACAGGAATGGAAGTGTGTAGACGAATACATGGTTAAAAGATGCTCCAACAAAAATTTATCTATATGCATAGAATGATCTCACAAAGTTAATATAAACAGAAATACAAGAATGTATGTTTAAATTATTAAGATATAAGAGTACAATCACAATAATAAAGTTATAATATAAAAATTAGGAAGTCATGCACGGGCGGAGGGAAGACACGGGGTTAAGACATAGGGAAAAGATGAAATGCAAGTAAGAAATGACTAAATGTTGATATGTAATGAAATGAAAAATGTGAATTTGCAAGTATAATGTATATGTAATATTATGTTATATATATGACGAGTGAGACCTCGTCGAAACGTCGCCTAGACACCCCAACTTTTACACGGGAAGACACCCGAGGACACCAAAACCTGCATTCCTGTACCCGTGAAAATCTACGAAAGCAAATATATATATATATATATATATATATATATATATATATATATCGTGTGTGTGTGTGTATTTTTGTGTGTGTGTGTATATATATATATATATATATATTTGCTTTCGTAGATTTTCACGGGTACAGGAATGCAGGTTTTGGTGTCCTCGGGTGTCTTCCCGTGTAAAAGTTGGGGTGTCTAGGCGACGTTTCGACGAGGTCTCACTCGTCATCTTCAGGCTGGTGCTTTCGGCTTCTTGTTACTGGAACAGAGCTGGATCTCAGTGTTTGAGTTCCTATAAATACTGTAGAGGGGGTGTGGTGTATAGCCTCCAATGTTCTGGGCAGAGAGGAAGTTCCCAGGCTAGTGTGCCTTTTCTTCTTTTGTTCCTTAATTACTTGAGAGATATCTTGAGTGATTTCTTGAGTGATATCCTGAGTACCACTTAGGTGGGTCATTAGGTGTGGATTAGTTGTTAAAGTCTTTGTGTCTTGACCTCTTGAACTTTGTGAAGAGTTTTCCTGAGAAGATGGCTGTACTGTACTTTGTTGTGCTCTGGCTTGGCTTCGTGTATAGGGGCGAGCTGTGGTTTTGTGGCTTGTGTCAGCCAGGTCTGTGTAGGGATTGCAGGGGGGTGCAGCATCCGGAGGTGCCACCATGGATTGGCTACTGGATGGTGTCTGTAATTCATCTGTGGAGAGGGTCTGGGTTTGGGTCTGGTGTGGTTGATTGGTGTTGGCGTTCTGTGTGCCTCTGGATCTGGTGTCAGTTTTTGTGGGGAGGGCTAATTTCCAGATGTCTGGCAAGCGGGATGTGTCGTCACGCTTGTTCATGTTGTGAGGGTGTTTCTCTATCTCGATGGCTTCCATGATTATTCTCTTGTGGTGATGTTCCGTGTTAAAGAGCAATTTGGAATCTGCAAAATTAATTTCGTGTCCTGTTTCTTTCATGTGTTGGAAAAGAGAGGAAGTTTTTTCTTCTTTTTTGACGGCATTCTTGTGTTCTGCGATACGTGCATTTATTCGTCTGTTTGTTTGTCCAATGTACGTGGCTGGGCAGACTTTGCAGGGTATTTCATAGATCCCTTGGTTTTCCAACTGGATTTTATCCTTGGGGTTTCTGAGGATATTGGCTATTTTTTGGTTGGTGCAAAAGGCTGTTTTGATATTGTGTTTATGGAGGATTTTGCTAATTTTATCTGTAGTGCCCTTGATATAAGGAAGGAGGGCCATGCCATTGTTTTCTTCTGTGTCTTGGTTTTTGGGGGGTGTTTCCTTTTGGATTAGCTTCGTAATCCTGTTTTGCTGGTATCCATTGGCAATTAGAAGAACAGAAAGCACTCACCAACCTGAGGAAAGACAACAACATAATCATTCTCCCAGCAGACAAAGGTAATGCCACAGTGGTGATGAACACATCGGACTACCAAGCAAAACTATCAAATCTACTCCAAGATCCTGCCTACAAACCTATAAAAACAGATCCCACCACCTACCTGGAAAAAACCACCAAATCCAAAATAAAAGCCTCTCCTATCAGTGAAGAAATCCAGCTAAGAATCATCCCCAGAGAAAAATCATCCAGATGCCCCAAACTCTACGGCCTCCCCAAGATACACAAAGAAGGAACACCACTCAGACCAATAGTCAGCTCCATAGGCTCACCTCTACAAAATCTCGCTAAATTTCTCGCCAAGCAACTTCAGCCCTATGCAGAATCCATCTCTTCACACGTACCAAACTCCTTCCAGTTCATAGAAACAATCAAGAAGCAAAACCTACATCCTAATGACCTACTTGTGAGCTTCGATGTTGTATCTCTCTTCACACAAGTGCCCATTAATGAAGCCTTGACAGCTATTCAAAACAAATACAATCCCCCCGAATACATCTTGGACCTGACCAACCACTGCCTAACCAACACGTACTTCATCCACAATGGACAAAGATACAAACAGATAGAAGGAGCACCTATGGGATCACCCCTCTCACCGGTCATCGCAAACCTGTACATGGAACACTTTGAAACCAATGCTTTAGACAAGTCAGAACACAAACCCAAACTTTGGCTCAGATATGTTGACGACACCTTTGTAATTTGGCCACACGGGAAGGAAAAACTGGATAGCTTCCTCACACATCTCAACAACTTACACCCCAAAATACAATTCACTATGGAAATAGAAGCCAACAACCAACTTCCCTTCCTTGACGTCCTAATCTACAAAAAACCTGATGGCTCCCTAGGACACACTATCTACCGGAAAAAAACACACACCAACCGCTACTTACATGCACAATCACACCACCACCCTGCACAAATAAACTCCGTAGCCAAGACTCTCATCTCCAGAACCAAACGCCTGGCGGACAAAGACCACTTGACAACTGAGTTACAGAATCTCTCAAACGTGTTAATTGCCAATGGATACCAGCAAAACAGGATTACGAAGCTAATCCAAAAGGAAACACCCCCCAAAAACCAAGACACAGAAGAAAACAATGGCATGGCCCTCCTTCCTTATATCAAGGGCACTACAGATAAAATTAGCAAAATCCTCCATAAACACAATATCAAAACAGCCTTTTGCACCAACCAAAAAATAGCCAATATCCTCAGAAACCCCAAGGATAAAATCCAGTTGGAAAACCAAGGGATCTATGAAATACCCTGCAAAGTCTGCCCAGCCACGTACATTGGACAAACAAACAGACGAATAAATGCACGTATCGCAGAACACAAGAATGCCGTCAAAAAAGAAGAAAAAACTTCCTCTCTTTTCCAACACATGAAAGAAACAGGACACGAAATTAATTTTGCAGATTCCAAATTGCTCTTTAACACGGAACATCACCACAAGAGAATAATCATGGAAGCCATCGAGATAGAGAAACACCCTCACAACATGAACAAGCGTGACGACACATCCCGCTTGCCAGACATCTGGAAATTAGCCCTCCCCACAAAAACTGACACCAGATCCAGAGGCACACAGAACGCCAACACCAATCAACCACACCAGACCCAAACCCAGACCCTCTCCACAGATGAATTACAGACACCATCCAGTAGCCAATCCATGGTGGCACCTCCGGATGCTGCACCCCCCTGCAATCCCTACACAGACCTGGCTGACACAAGCCACAAAACCACAGCTCGCCCCTATACACGAAGCCAAGCCAGAGCACAACAAAGTACAGTACAGCCATCTTCTCAGGAAAACTCTTCACAAAGTTCAAGAGGTCAAGACACAAAGACTTTAACAACTAATCCACACCTAATGACCCACCTAAGTGGTACTCAGGATATCACTCAAGAAATCACTCAAGATATCTCTCAAGTAATTAAGGAACAAAAGAAGAAAAGGCACACTAGCCTGGGAACTTCCTCTCTGCCCAGAACATTGGAGGCTATACACCACACCCCCTCTACAGTATTTATAGGAACTCAAACACTGAGATCCAGCTCTGTTCCAGTAACAAGAAGCCGAAAGCACCAGCCTGAAGATGACGAGTGAGACCTCGTCGAAACGTCGCCTAGACACCCCAACTTTTACACGGGAAGACACCCGAGGACACCAAAACCTGCATATATATATATATATATATAATTGATAACACCTGAAAGAACAATTACATGACCATCCATCCAGCCTTACTTCCTTCCACCCTCTCCATGCCCATGCTCTGCCACTCCAGCTTGAAAACAATAGCCAACACCTGCCAAGATCCTGGCCAATCTCCTGGAGAGACCTTGGAAAAACTTGGGCCCTCAGGAAGAACCTCTCTCGCTCTGAAGACATAAAGGAAGCTGCACCAGCCCAAAGCCACCTTGAAGAGCCCCAGTTCAGAGATGCCTCCCCTGTCCTTAGACCCACCTTGATCCCTGATTCTCTACCATTGTCAGCCTTGGGAGCAAAAGCAGTGGTAGTCCTAATACTACTTAGTTTTGTTTGCTCATGACTTGGGGAGCATTTGATGATAATATTGTGGAGCATTTGGGGATAATATTGTGGAGCATTTGGGGAGCATTTGATGATAATACTTGGTGGGCAGAAGTTTAAAGGTAAAGAACCACTGGTCAGCAGATTCTGTCTGCATTCTCCTCTGTAACCTGCCATCTGCTACATCCTGTAGCTGGGAGCACTGCCTTCAGGACAGGCAAAATGCCATTATGTTGGAATGGCATGAGGAGAGATCAGCGAGAGAAAATTAAGGAGGTTAACTAGGTACAGCATTCCAAGCTGGGAACGTCACAGCAGCTGAGGCTTGGACGGCACTGCCTATTTTTAATAGGATGTGTCCTTAGACTTGGACGCCTCGTAGAGGATTGCATTTTGAGATTATTTCTGTAGGTGTGTGGGCCCAAGTGTTTCCTCCTTTGCTGAACTAATAAGCAGAAGCATATATTTGATTTCAAAGTCATATATATATGTGTGTGTGTGTGTGTATGTATATATATATATATATATATATATATATATATATATATATGTATATTGCTCATTCTGCCCGACCCACTTCCTACAAAACATCCATGGGATGGTTGCCACTTAGCTGGATCACAGTAATGTTAGCACAGTGTCACCTAGCTGGCCATTTAACTGAAGTGGCTCCCAACTTGATTATAGAACTATCAAACAAGCCATCAGAGATCTTATAACTGAAGCAGCAATCTCCTGCTCTATAGATCAGAACCTATATGGGAAAAGAATACCCATCATGACATCAGCACCCCTTCCAAGCTCTGCTGTGGGTTTCAGTAGAATCTGGATTCCAGCCATCCTGATTTCCTGCTGGTGTAAACACCATGTGACCTCATCTATGTTCTCAGAAATGTAGTCCTTAGCTCTCTTCTCTAAACCCATCTGGGCTCCTTGACTGGCCTCCCAACTGCCAGATTAAAGTTCACAGATGCTGCTGCTGAGGGTAGGTGCTTGCCCACCTTGCCTGTACTTTGAATTAGAAGGATCTCAAGATGCAAAGTCTTTCTTCCTCCTAGGTACAGTCTTCCACCTCTGAGGTTCAGCCACATCCTTTTGTTACCCCAAGTAGCAGTAGCCCCTAACCTGAGGACTGTATCCTAGGAGTTGCTATAAACCTATTTTTTGGGGTGGGAAAGGATTTAGCATCCTCTGTGGTATAGAACAGGTTCCTACAGCTGATTTATTAGATTTCAATTTATTCTTTGGGACTCCAACAAGCAAAGGCATCATTCCTAGATGAAACATTGGAAGAACAACTTGAAAAGTGAGTTGGATAGAAATCTTACATATGACTGTAGAGGGATGCAACCTATGTAGAACATATTATCAAGTATGACTGGATGCATTCTAAGAAATGGGGGAATAGTCACTCTATAAGTGTAGACTTGCTGATCAGAAGGTCGGTGGTTCAAATCCCTGCGACGGGGTGAACTCCCATGGCTCGGTCCCTGCTCCTGCCAACCTAGCAGTTCGAAAGCACGCCAAAGTGCAAGTAGATAAATAGGTACCGCTCCAGCGGGAAGGTAAACGGCATTTCCGTGCGCTGCTCTGGTTCGCCAGAAGCGGCTTACTCATGCTGGCCACATGACCCGGAAGCTGTACGCCGGCTCCCTCGGCCAATAAAGCGAGATGAGCACCGCAACCCCAGAGTTGATCACGACTAGACCTAATGGTCAGGGGTCCCTTTACCATTAAGTGTAGAGAAACTGAGGCTCCAATGGTCTACTCAGTTCCTGAGAGCAAGCCCACTGAACCAAGACATGTATAGGATTATGCTGAGAAAGACTTGGACCTATGTTTAGTTACAAAACAGGAATGGGAGAGAGACAGACTTAGATACATATACAGCAAAATGACTGGTTGAAGACTAATTTACAGATCAAAACACATGAGAGATCTTTATTTGAGGAAAGGAAGATAAATATTCATGGCCCATTAAGTGAAGGTTGTACAGTATCAAACATGCAAAAGTTACTACTGGAGGAAGGGATCGTTCTTGAGAGCTCCTGAAATCTGTAGCACTGGAATGTGCTTGGTATTTAATACACGCAGCAGCACATTGCAGGATCGGACTCATGTGTAAGTCCCTAGGTAGTTAGTAAACAAATAAATCATTATCAACAAGGTTTAGCAGCAAACTAGTCTTTCCAAGTTTGTGTGTATGTTTTCAAAGGCTACACAAATATAAGCTCTATTTCCTAAATAAGGTAATATCTGAATTTAAAGGGGAAGGATATTGGAGGAAGGATACAAGATGGATATGTGCCAAAAAGTGTGCTGTAATTTATTGCAGTTACGATCTCAAGGTGAACTTGAGTGTGCAGTAATCCTGGTTATGGAAACATAATATTTGTATCCATGCAATGACTGCTATAACCTTCTAAAAAACTTCAGCTGCATAAACCAACCGGTGCCCTTTGGTCAATGCTTGGTAAAAGCAGACATATCCAAATTAACAGGAAGCACAAATTTTAACTGAATTAAGTTAATTAGCCACAGTACCAGAAATAATATGCTTTAGCTTGCAGGCTAGTATGCAGCCAAATCCCAAAAAATGGTGCTATGTAAACATTGTGAAATTAAATTGTTTAAAAGTTCAGTTTTTCTGCTTTTCTCAAAAAAGCAACAACCCCATTTTGAGAACTTACATTGTACAACAGTATTTGGGGAAATACACCTTGGTGAACTTCAAGTTTATAGGCTGAGTTATGTTTACAGCATGAAATACCTGTACATGAAATGACTGGATTACATCTAAGCAGAAGACCTCTGAAAAAAGGGGGAAATCACTTGTTATCAAGCCACAAAATATGCTCAATACAGGACACTTAGCATAGGAGCCAACTCCTAGGGGCTAAGGTCCCTTCGCCCCCATGCAATAAAATATTGGGGGGGGGGCAAGGTTGATTGGCATTGCCATTCAAACAGTGTGTGTGTGCAGTGTCTTGTGATCGGTTATGCGGGTCGGGGGTTATCTGTCCCCACCCATATTTTATTCAAGTTCACAGCCCTGCCACTCAACTTGGGGACCTGATTCTCACAGATGGCGAGGCGAACAACCACAGCCTAAAGGGATTATGTAACTAGAGTAACCCCACATACATTCAGTGCTCAGAACTAAGACAATGAGACAGTTATGAGAATAATATTGCGTGAATGCAACCAAACATTGTTTACATTTATCATATTTTCTTGGTGGGATCTGTTGCCAAAATTAAGCAATACATTCTATGTAAATGGAACTATTTACAGAGGTCTCCAGATTATCTAGGATGTATTGAATTCATAATTTCCTAGTCAATCTGGAGACACAAAGTGTTGTTGTTTTTCCTGTATTTTTGTTGGAAGCTGCCCAGAATGGCTGGGACAACCCAGTCAGGTGGGTGGTGTGTTAGAAATACTATTATGTTTGAAGCTAATAACATATTAGTGACCATATCACATCAGCCCTGCACTGAAAAACCTTTATGTTCTATACATCTGGAAACTGCAGAACTATAAAAACATTTGGGTGTGGATTTAATAGTTTATTTGAAGTGCAATTTTGCAGAGTATTAGCAGAGTAAAATCACCTTAAAATGTTTTCTTCCTTAAAATATAACCCAGGGATACTACATGGCTCCTCTGTGGAAAATCAGAAATCATGATTGCAAGAAATTGTATTATTTTAATATTGGATGTACAAAATGGTAAAAAAAATACCTACAATATTTCCTTGTTTACTGTATGACAACATCCTCAGGTTTAACGACAGCATACATGAGAACCAAATATTTCTACTTAAAGAACAGCTGCAGAAAATCCAATTTAGATCAGCAAGAATTACAGGATGAGGCACATAATATACTTAGGCATTAAGAAGTTAAAATGCTAGAAAAGGTAACCGTATTAACCATTGAAAAAATAGTAGATCTTCTCACATAGTTCTTCTCCGTACTAATTCAGAAACGTACCAAAGAGCTGCCTGGATATTTTGTAAGAAATAGTTTGACGTTTTTAAAAGGAAAAAAAAAAAATCAGGCTTAAACAGTAACTGCAAAAATATAATTGATGCAACTTGAAACCCTTTAATCTAAACACAGCTGAATGATTTTGTGTGATACTATATTTTAAAAGCTTTATATAACATGAAAAATGGTTAGAGCACCTTTGTGTTTTTTAAAAAATTGCAGAGGCCCCACCCCCAAAATAAAATTGTTATATTGCCGGAAAAGCACTTACAGTAAAAAGTGTACAGTAAAGAGCTGCACCCCCCTCCCCTCAGCTAAGACCTTGCTAATACACAATTTGAAAGGACTAGACACATAAACTCAAGTATATTTGAAGAAAGAGTTTACCACAAGCTATAATCACATCACAGCTTGGATCCAAAGATCCTATAGCACAAGCAGAAAGCAGAAAGGGATCACACACCCCTATTGGCAGCTTCCCAAGGTCAGGTGCTCTGTAGAATCCCCTGACCCTTGAGTCAGATTTCAGGATGTGTGAGACTAGACTGCAGGTGCTGGGTGGAGATATCCAGTGTTTTTCTTTCCCTGAATTTCCTTTACTTGTACAGTGGCACCTTGGGTTACATACGCTTTACGTTACAGACACTTCAGGTTACAGACTCTGCTAACCCAGAAATAGTACCTCGGGTTAAGAACTTTGCTTCAGGATGAGAACAGAAATTGTGCGGCAGCAGCGGGAGGCCCCATTAGCTAAAGTGGTGCTTCAGGTTAAGAACAGTTTCAGGTTAAGAACGGACCTCCGGAACAAATTAAGTACTTAACCCGAGATACCACTGTACTTTCTTTATCACAATTTTACATTCTTTTACAATAAGGCACAAAGGCTGGGATCTAAAGATCTGCATAATGCACATGCAATCATTTGACTCCACCCCATCAGTTTTTGAGCAGAAAACCTTCAGCTTCAAAACTCGTTTTCTATATTACATAGAGGACTGCCTTTTGAAAAATAAAAGCCCAAAGGTCCCATGGGTATATTAGTTGTGCGGTTCTTTGGATCCTGTCTACTGAGCAAACTGCTAAACAGTCATGTAAACCAAAGTAAACCAAAATTTCATGTATCACAGATTGCCAATGCGCAGAGGGCAAACATACACTTTTCTCTTTTTGATTGTATTTTGGCACATAAACATTTCTCAAAATGAACAAAAATACCCCTTGCCCTTCAATTATCTGGACAACTGAATTTTTTATCTGATCTTTTTTTGTGTAGAACATATTGCAGGTATTGCAGAATTCCTTTAAATAGGACAACTGCCTTCCAGGAGCTTAAAAAAAAAATTGCAGCATTTAAGACTGAGCTCATTCCCATCTCCATTTACAGTGAACAGCCCACTTGGCATCAGTTTCAAGGAGATGCTTCTGAAAACCATTCAGGTTTTTGTTTTTGCAGCCATTGAAATGGTCTTAAGTTTCTAATTTATTATATGTACACAGATAAAAGGTACATTTTATTAATTCTCCTTATTAGATATTAACAGGCGGGAAATCTGATAAGCCTATGATGACATTTAAAGGAAGACGCAGGCCAGGATCCCAAGGGATGTGTGTGGTTTTCTACAGCTCCCCCCCCCCCAGCATTCCTGCATTCCCCTGAAAAGCTCTCCTAATGGCTAGGAGGACCCTTCCGCAGAAGAAAGGAGCCCCCTCCAAGTACATGCAGTGTTTTGAACATATGAAAAGGCCCCTAAATTTGACGAGTGGGGGTGGAGACAGTACCAAAAATTAATGCAGACTTGAAATAGCGAAGTCCGAAAAATATTAGCATTACTAAATAAGATGATCTATGTTGGTTTTGTGCACTGGTTATTTTTGTTCCATGATTTCACACTTGGACTCGTGCAACACATTCTGGATTTTGGTTTGTTACTCTGAAAAAGCACCGTGGTTAAAAGGGCTTGTTTTTAATCATCCTTTTCTACAATCACTTCGCCGTGAAGCACTTTTCTTCTTTGACGAAGCATGTGGAAGTACAGTTGCGGAAACACTGTTAGGGAAGAAAAGAAAGAGCAGAGATGTGTAACTGTAGCAAACGGAATTGGGTATTTTATGTCATCCAAACCCCCTACCATGGCTGCAGTAGGGTCACCATTGCCTTGCTGTTCACATTGGTCAGGAAGCAAGGCAGGGAGGGGCCAGGCAAATCAGAGGTGGTAATGGGGCTGGCTCAGTCTGTCCCCACACCTGGAATGCCCAGTTTCAGGGATCCAACCACAGCATTTCTTATAGGGACAGAACAGGGAATCACAGAGGGATTGGGCCATCGCTCCATGGGTTGGAGGTGGGCTTGATGGAGGAATGGCTCCACCCCAGTCAAAGTTTGAATTTCAGCCATATGCCCCAGCTTCTTCTTTTTTAAGGATTCAAGACAGCTTACAAACAATCATGCAATAAATTTTAAATGCATACATCAGCCAAGTCCTAAAGCAGCAGTCTTAAAACCTCCACCAGAGAATGATGGAAACAATTTCTAAAAAGAGCAATCGTAAAGAGAAAAGTTCTCAACGAAAATAAGCTGAAAGAACATGTAGCCCAAAGCAGTGTTTCATCCTGAGCAATTCATTGAAGGCAGAAAGCACAGGGGGGTTAGCGTGATTGAATTTGGAAGAATGGGGATGGCGTGGGATTATTGCATATTACTTTGTTATGGAAAGATGCAAGGTATGGTAACTGAGTAATAAAAGAAGATAGGATAAGCTTTTGAATGGCACTTTTAAAAGACAAATGTTTCCACATGCATCTATCGATACCTACATGGTATGTAGGATGCCATGACGATGAGGAGGAAATAGTAGTAGTCAAAAGAGACATTATACTTGTTGGGAAGTCTCACTGAAAACATCCCCGATCTCTTCACGTAAGGTAAGGCAGCATAAATGGTTAAAAGCTCACCGATGACTCCCACGGGATATAAGATGATGAAAAAATTGTACCTGGAAGAAACAATATAACTAAACAAATCACTCCAACCATTATCTTTCTGATTTTTCTGCTTTGGATTACAACACTTACCTGGGAGTAAGCTCCCCTAGAGGCCATGGAACTTACCATGCATAGGCTTGCTGCCCATGTGTTCTGGCTGAGCAAAATGCTGTAAATTCCTCAAAAGCTGTAAACTCGGCTGAATGAGCCAGCCAACTGAATACACACCTCAGTCAACTTTGGGCAGCCACGGGTCTCCCTACTGTCTTCCTCAATTATGTTGGCTGTCAGAATCGCCAGGGACAAATGGAACAACTCCATTTTGGGATGGAGTTTTTAATCCCCATGAAGAATTCCTTGGTGGGGGGTTATTAATATATTGTTATTTCTCCCTTTGCAATCAGGTTTACCTAAGCCTGCAATTGGGAAATATGGTCTAATTTGCCTAGTATTTCATTTCATTGGCATGAATAAACTTTTATTTATTGAATAAACTTTCATTGGCATGAAATAAACTTTTATTTATTGAACATGGAAATGTTCGATCAAGATCTGAATTTAAACTTTGGCCCTGAAGATCAGACTTTAAACGTTTACCCTGAAGATACTAAAAACACACACATCCTAATCAGAGAAATATCAGCCAATGCACTTGTGTATACAATTGCTGCTGCTGCTGTGTGGACAAAGGAGCACCATTAAAGTAGCACCAAACAGTGGTGGGATTCAACGGGTGTGCTTGTGCTCACAAAAGAACTTTTGATCAAGTAGATGCCTCCAAAACGGAAAAGGGGGCAAAGCGATTTTTGCCTATTCCCCCTGCAGTCTTTTAAGCCCCCAGCCACCTTCCACCCTGTTCTAGAGGGTCTCCCAAGTCTCTGGGACTGGTTTTTGGAATTCACTGAGGTATGCAAGGGGAAGAGTGAATTGGCAAAAGATTCTCTTGGTCGATTCCGAAATATAAAAAACACTGGTCTTGAAAGGTGCAACTGCTTTATTCAGAGCATTGGGGGGGGGGCGGGTATTCACTGGTACAAAATACTGGAACCTCTTTTTTCCTGCTAGCCATGGAAGCAATTTTGAGCACTTTTACCTTTGGCACTTTTATCAATATACAGGTATCTGCACCTCATTTTTTTACACACACCCAAAAAAGTACTGGCTTTATTAAACATATTATCTTTTTTTTTTTGTCACCTTACACACCGGACACTTAAAGCTATAAATACTTTGACAGAGGGGTTTTTTTTTGCACAAGGTAAAAGCATACAAATGCAGCCATTCATAAAGAACCAGCCTCTTGAACTCAGGCTGGAAAAGGCAAAGATGGTTTGCTCCCAGGGTCAGAAGGAAATGCACCATGTGCATTCCATGACCAAAACTGGTGCAGCCAGGGAACCCGAAACCCTCAAAAGAACTCAACTCGAGTAGACTGTATGGGGTGCACAAGAGAACCAAACACATTAGCGGCATGCAAAAAGAAAGAAAGAGAACTCAATAATACTACCTAGGCACATCAGAAGCCAATTAATGAAAGGAGAGTTTTCATATAGCTAAGCTGCACATATTCTACTATGCACAAAGCGGCAAAGCTCCTCTGGCAGCAAATACAAGAGGATTAGAAAATCCCAAACTATTACAAAGAAGTACAGAATAATAGTTTGTCACATTTTTTTAATGCGCTGAAAGGCAGGGTGCTAAATGAGTTCCTTTGAATTCTGAAATCTCATTTAAGAGATAATACACAATGGAGGGGGGCGGTGGAATCAGAATATGGTTGTCTGCTTTGCTTTGTAGTGTTTTCGCAGCAGGTGGGGGGGGGGAGAGATACCAAAACTCAGTGATGGAGCTCATGCTTTGTATGCAGAAAATCCTGGATCAAGCCCTAGCATCTCCACTTTAAAAGTAGCAAGTGATGGGAAGGAGCTCCAGCAAGACACTGGATAGTGACTGCTAGTCAAGAGTATATGATGCTAGAAGAAGAAATATACAGTCCTAACATTAGTTTGTTATGATTTGGCATGCACATTGCGTAACATTAAACATGCCATGTTTGAAACTGAATGCTCAGTTTAGAAAAGAACTCTAGATCAGTGAAATCCGGTCACTTATCCAGCTGTATTTTTTTTTAAAAGGAAAAATGTCTATCCTGAGAGAAAAGAGCTGCAGGTGTTGCAGCTACAGAAGCTTTTGCCATGTATGTGAATATGACTGGGTCTCTAAACTACCACATGCTCACCACCAGAGTGCAGTTGAAAGTGTCTGCTTCAGTTGACGCAAGCTGTTAAACAAAATGGCAACAGCACCAGCCACTGAAACTGCCAATAATATGCATTTACCAGGGAGAAGCCCACTGAACACACACACGAACCTTACTTCCAAGTAAATATGTCTATGATTGACCCAAAATACTTGGGTCAATGTTTACAATACAAGCACACTGGCCAACAGCAGCAACATGGCAAAAGGCTAGAACCACAGTTGCCAAAGGATTCCAACTCTTCAGCTCGCATGACCAATGTATCGGGGAGGGAGTTGGTCCAACAATACTTGGAAGGCCACTGGTTCCTCACCCCTGGGGTAGGAAGATTTTCAATTAAGGTTGCATCTGCCTTCCCCCAAACTGCATCCCTTGTATTTCTTTCACCTAGTCTACTTTTGCATCAAATTCCAGCAGAATTATATCCCCAAATTGACATAACAGAAAGACTCGCACAGGTGTTGCACTTTGCAAGCTTTTGCACTTTCACTTATAAAAAGCCTTGTTTATCTATAGGGAATCCCAAAATAGCATATTATCCAAGCAAAAGCAAAGCACCTGTGAACAAACATTTTTTCTATCTTATTCAATATGCAATTTTCAAATGACACACAAGAACTCTCTAGAAATATTAATGGCATGAACACAGGACAGGTTAATTTTTTAAAACCAGCAAACTCTGCATTAAAAGCAGATCCAAAAGTACAAACACAACTTCTCAGCTTTAAAAACAAACCACACACTGTTTATTTCCTTGCCGATTCAGCATGCATGAAAATTAGCATGCACAGAACAATGAGAGACTAAACTGCAAGGCATTCTCCACCTGGCCCATTTTATGAAGTATGGCAAGTGGTTGAGCATATTGAATGTGTAGAAGGAATATCGAGTAATCTCTGTCACAGTCCATACGACCAGAAAAAGAATAACGCTGTCCTCATTCTGGATCTGTAGAAGTATAAAGAACCAACATTTTCTGCATCCTTAAATTGTAAAGAAAGCTGGCAACAGAATGGCAAGGCAGTACACCCAAATCAATGTTTTTAAGAAGAATGCATGTTATGCTAAACATCCCGCACCAAACTGAGAGATTGCCTATGGAACAGAGCAATAACTAAATATAGCAAATTCACATATGCACATGGTTCTCTTCCCCCTTCCCCCACAACCTTTTTAGTTACCTTCCCAAATAATAATTCTTTGGCCTGTTATTCTTCAAATGTTGCTGAACTACATTTCTGATAACTCCGAACCATTGGCCATGCTGGCTGGGGCAGATGGAAGATGGAATCTGACAACATCTGAAGGGGCACAGGTTCCCACCCCTGATTTAAATCACTGACAAAACACATCTGTTTTCAACCCAGCTACTTTTTTGCTTGCACATCCTTTTTGGCCTTCGTGCCTCGTCTAGTATAATAAACCTTCCTCTTTACAGTGCTTGATCTAAGAGTTGGGGGCGGGGGCCCTTGGGCAACCCTAATCAGAAAAAGGGGCTGGACATACAAAGTGAGAACACTCTTAGGCTGCATCTGACCTTCGTAGATGAGTAGAGGTGGTACCACTGTGCCCATGATAAGCCCTCTGCTGGTTCTGGAGCCCTGGCCTTTCCAGGCCTATTATTCCCATTATCTGGTGCCAGGCCTGTCCTCTTCAACAGGCTGTTGCAGATTTTTCCTCTCCACATTTTCCAATAAATTAAGATAATTTCACTTTGTCTTGTGCAACCAAAAGGAGGCTACAGGCTGCAAAAAGACCCCAATGCCAGAATGCTGGCTGGAATCATTTCTGCAAGAGGATCACTTAGGCAGTAAGATCTCCAAATGTACAACATGGCGCAAGGAACTAGGCACTGTAGCTGACTATATGCTCATCTGCAGCTTGGTCAACAACCAAGTCATTCTACTGTCTTTGCAGGTGCTGGACATCTACCAACCACTTCAAGATATCAGAGGCTACCCAGAGCTGTTGAAACTAGCAACAACAGATTAATTTCTAACTCTGCAAAGGAGGGGCAGGGATCTCTTTTACTGCATTCTGAGAAGAGGAATTACAGATAAATAATTTTCTTTTTCGTTAAAGTGCCTGAAAACTAATAAAAGCTCCATGGGTGTCTGTGAAATAAGATAAAGCAACACAGATTTTGTCACAAGACCAGAAGGGGATCCCATGCTCAACTACTTGACAAAATCCAAAGACCGTGAAGTTTTCAGATAGGTGAGCATCTCAAGTACCACATGAGGTCAAGGCGTAGCACCAAGTGTTTACTATTGCTCTTCAAATGTTTTGTATTAATGTTCACCCAACATACTGGTGGGAATGTCAACTTGCCAATGGGTTTTGGAAACATATTATGCAACAGATTACATTGACGATAGGAGCAGATTTTAGTCTTTCTCCAATGTTGGTAAGATTGGGGCTGATGTGTTTGCAGAACAGATTCTTTAGTGAAAATCTTGTTAATCACAGCCAGAGTAGTGCAGGCCAGAAAATGGAAATATCCTTATGTTCTATCTACATGGGAATGGTTTCTGAAATGCTTAGAATTAGCAGAAATTGACAAATTAATTTGGTTTATAAGAGAAATGGCAATGCCTCTAATGCAAACTTGATTAAGAGGTGGCTGTATTTTGTAAATCCCTAAAACAAAATAAAAGAAAAATGTATTATGCATGCTTACTCAGCAGCAACTCCTACTCTGCTCAGTAAAGGGTTTACTCCCAGGTAAGTGTGAACAAAATTGCAGTCTAGTGTTGTTGTTTGTTAACAGTTTATACACAGCTTTCTATTTTTAATGTGCTGCTGCCCACCTGAAATTCTGAGGAAACAGAAGCCTTAACAAGCTAATATATACAAAAATTGAATTAAAACCTTGACTGATCAAACTTCGAGCTTGTTCAAAGAGTTTCCATTCTCAGCAAATTGATGAGCATGGGTTTTCAGGAGGATTCTTTGCAATGTCTTATCCACAGCAGGTAATAAGGCTCATTTATGTGTGGGGATCTAATCTTTTGGATTTTATCCATTCTGTTACAAAAAGAGAGCAAGCTGACAGTTTATATGGATGATGAGCTTGATAATAGTTCTGTTCACAATCCAGTTACAGTTAAGCATTTAAGCTTAAGCTCCTATGTAGCCATATCCCACAACTCTGTGCACCAAAAAATTAATGGCTTAGCATAAAGCATGTAGACCACTATCCTAGCAAAATACAAAACATGGCAAAGATGCAGAAATGCAGATACAGTACACTTCTTTCTACAATGCCAATGTTATCAGCTTATTTTGGACAGACTGGCTGGTTTCCCTCCTGCAAGAGGAAAAATGCAGTTCCCTGTGAGCAAAAAAGCAGCTTCTGTGCTGTGCCCTGCCCTACAAGAGACCCCTGCATTTCGATTAGTGCAAGATGCAGAACGGAATTGCTGTCTTTTATGTTTCATGTCTTTTATGTTGCTCTTGGTAGAATCAAAATTCCATTTTTACACCTTGCCCAATCTAAGTTAATTGCGTTTGAATAACACCTTCCCTCCTTCATTTTAATTATCAGTTGCAGACTGGGACTTATTCATCATACCTAGCGACATTATTATTATTTATCTGACCTTGTTTTCTTTCTTTATTTTATGTTAGACCTTAATCGTGGTTTATTTTTGCTTTAAAATCCAGCCTCTTAAGAGCTTAGATTAGGAGTGCAGAAGTAGATTCTGATGCTGGCCATACCTCGAACTTGGCCACCCTCCACAGACCACTCTGACGGGTGGGCTGAGTTGCTCACCTGTCAGTCACCTGATGTCATATGACGCCAGGTGATTCAAAATTCAAGATGGCTGCAAAGGACTGAAAAGGGAGATTCTTTGTTTGCATCCCCTGCTAGAGTACAAGTCACATCTGCAAAGGAGAATCCTTTGCATCCCTGGCTTGAGTTCAAATAGGATGTGAGACCGAGGAAGGGTTGGCGTGGTTGGCCACAAATGGCCTGATGGAGCAAGCCTCCGAGTCCCAGCAGACCCTATTTGGTTTGTGGCCTAGAATTTCTCCACCACAGGTTTAAATTATCTCAAAAGGCTGCTTTTCAGTTGTGCTAGTAAATGTATTATATGACTGTTTCTTAGGGGGATGGGATGCAGGTGGCGCTGTGGGTTAAACCACAGAGCCTAGGACTTGCCAATCAGAAGGTCGGCAGTTCGAATCCCCTAACGGGGTGAGCTCCCGTTGCTCAGTCCCTGCTCCTGCCAACCTAGCAGTTCGAAAGCACGTCAAGTGGAAGTAGATAAATAGGTACCACTCCAGCGGGAAGGTAAACGGTGTTTCCGTGCACTGCTCTGGTTCGCCAGAAGTGGCTTACTCATGCTGGCCACATGACCCGGAAGCTGTACGCCGGCTCCCTCGGCCAATAAAGCGAGATGAGCGTCGCAACCCCAGAGTCGGTCACGACTGGACCTAATGGTCAGGGGTCCCTTTACCTTTACCTTTACCTTTACCTTTACTTAGGGGGAACTTCTTACTAGGTGGGGCCTCTTCCCAAACTCACTGATATATGCCAATGACTGCATGAATCTAGTTCCTCCTTCTCCTCAAATGCGGACATGGCATCTTAGGAAATAATACAAAACATTTGTACCAAGGCATAAAAATAAAGAAAAATGAATTTGAATGTTAAACCTTTTCTATCATTTAAAAACAAGCTGTTGTGGTTCTGAGCAAACTGCACACAGTTTGGGATACCAATTTTTAAAAATAATAATCAGCCCAAGAGTTCTCACCTGCAAGCCTGTTTAAAACAAACATAAAAAGGAATGAAGAAATTATGCCGTTCGTGACTATAAGCAGATGGTCAAAACTGCCACCTGCTGGTGATACAGTTTAATGGCTGGGCCCTTTGCAGCAAATGAATATCAAAATGAAATGGGGAAAAAGCTAGGGTTAATTTTGGTTGTAAACATTAAGATATTCAAAACAAAATTGAATTGTGGAGCAACTATCACAGCCTGAAATTATGAACTATTGTAAAGCACATTCTACACTCCGTGAAAGATTGGGCATCGTCCAGCCAAAATGCCACACTTTCCAGGGCAATCCTAAGCAGAAGTCTGAGTTTGGTTGAGTGTGATTTGCCTTCCTAGTAGGAATGCTTAGGATTCCTGCACAAATTTCCAATGGAAGCACATCCTTAACATTTACCCCAATGGAAATCAGTATGATGTTAGTTAGTGGTAATTAACATCAAGCACTAGGCTTTCGCATAAAATCATTCTGGTCCAATTTAACTTTGTAATATACACCTCACCAGCCTCAGCTAATTTCCCCTGGGAGCTTATAAAGGAATGGTAGGAGTCTTTCCTTATACCTATTATAAGCACTTACTGCACATACCTAAGAACAATGACATTAATGCTAACTAGGAAAACACCTGCATGAAAGATTAATTCACATGCATTTAGCTTAAGGCTTACTTTCACTTAGTCCATTCAACATGTGCTAATTTTAAGTCCTCTCTGAAACAGGGACAGCCCGACAGCTTGGTGAATCGGTTGCCAAAGAGATGTGTCAGCCTTTGATCTTGTTTCATAGAGAGAGCAAACCAGGCAGGAGGCCAACCTAGCTCAGATATCCATCTCCAATGGCCTTTAAGTCCTCATCTCCCAAGCGTAAGGCAGACACAAATGAGGAACTTTTAAGTTCTGCCTGCAGAGCTGTGTGCTGTTACAAGTCAGCCTCAGCCCTCTGAAGGTTCCTTCAGCCTTGCTGAAGACACATCTTTGCTGACTTTTAGAAGACTGCGAATTGTCACAAAAAACACACGCAGAGTTGAAGAGACAAACAGTTTCATGACACTTACCTGCTTTACACTATGTGTAATAAACCACACCATGAAGATTCTGGAACTCACTTGGACCCCGGTCACAAGCATAGAAGTGTGCACTACTCCTTAAAAAGAGAAACAGGTCACCTTTGTCTCACAGGGCAGGATTTTGTTTAGTTAACTGAGAAACTGAAACCATGACTCACCAAATGCACAGTGGATTATCTGTAAATTTAAAGAGAGAGAGATGGGGAGGATGAACAACTGGGTATTTCAAAAGCAAAACCATAACTGGTCTATTCTCATCATAGTCATGTGAGAAATAAAACACAGAAATGGAACTTCTAGGCTGGGATAGAATTTAACATGGAAAATGCAAACTATAGAAGACTCACAGCAATCATGGAGAAATGAGCATCAGGAGATGACTCTACTGGCAGGTGGGCACATGACAGCATGAAGAATACCACCACCCTGTTGCAAAACTAGGCACTTCATAAACAGCAAAACAATAAAAATATTTTTTTTTAAAGTTGCACATGTAGGGGCAGGAAAGGTAAAACATCTGGCAAAAGTTTCAACCACTCCACTGGAAAGCATAAGGCTTGGAATACAATGAGCATAAAAAGAAAATAAAAATTACTAGAATTGTTAGCTGCACTATTTGGGTTGTACAATGTTCTGCTATTTATCTCAATATATTTCTATGACTGCGAACTGGCTGCTGTTAGGTGTACAGTCATGCATCCCTTGACCAGTCATGGCACTAGAACCCAGAAGCCAAACAGCTCACTACATTTGCAATGTTAAAGGGGCTCGTAACTCAATTTCAAATTTTGATTGCTACCTTAAGTTGTTTAAATTGGGTTGTATATGCAACACAAGTCATATTCTCTATAGAGCCACTGAAATCAATGGTATGGAAGTTAGGCCTGGAAACAAACTTGCAACCAGTGAGGCTGTTTTAAAGCAGGGGTTATGTGAGATCTAAATGGATCCCCAGCCAGTAATCTGGCTGCTGCATTTTGGACCAGTTGAAGTTTCTTCTTCAAGGGCAGCCCCACAAAGAGGATATTACAATATTAGGTAAAGGGACCCCTGACTGTTAGGTCCAGTTGATTCTGGGGTTGCGGCGCTCATCTCACTTTACTGACCGAGGGACGGTGCACAGCTTCCGGGTCATGCGGCCAGCATGACTAAGCCGCTTCTGGTGAACCAGAGCAGCGCACGGAAATGCTGTTTACCTTCCCGCCGGAGCGGTACCTATTTATCTACTTGCATTTTGACATGCTTTTGAACTACTAGGTTGGCAGAAGCAGGGACCGAGCAACGGGAGCTCACCCCATCGTGGGGATTTGAACCGCCGCCACATCTGGCAAGCCAGCCAGAGCTGGAAAAAAGCACCCCAAGCCACTAAGGCCACTTGAGCCTCTAGTGACAGTACTGAATCCAGGAGCACCTCCAAACTGCAGACCTGCTCTTTCCAATGAAGTTCAACCCTGTCCAGGGCAGACCATCTTCCTACCTCCTGCCTATGAAGACTTTAGACCAGGGTTCCTCAACCTTGGCCCTCCAGATGTTTTGAGACTACAATTCCCATCATCCCTGACCACTGGTCCTGCTAGCTAGGGATCATGGGAGTTGTAGGCCAAAAACATCTGGAGGGCCGAGGTTGAGGAAGCCTGCTTTAGACATACACCATCTCTGTCTTTTGGGGATTCAGCTTCTGTTTGTTGGCCCACATCTAACCCATCACTGCCTCCAAGCCCCTGCCTAACACCTCAACTCTCACCTCTCCTGCTTCAGATGGAAAAGAGATAGAGCTGGATGTCATCTGCATATGAATGACACTTCACCTGAAATCTCCTCATGACAGCTCACAGGGGCTTCCTATAGATGTTAAATAGCATGGAGGACAAAATGGAACCCTGTGGGACTATTTCAGATTTTTATTTTGGTGTCCTATTTTGGAGACAGGATTTCCAAATGAGGAAGTGAGATTTAAAAAAATAAAATAAAAATTCTATGGTTTCAAAAACACAAGAGAGTGTCTCTGAAAATAATGGTACAGCTAAATAAACATTGTACATGGGACTAACAGTGAATGGCTGGTGGGCCACATCTGGGTCTATGAGGATTCCTAAAAAATTGCCATCCTCCAAACTCCAGGGAGGTTAGGAGGGCTGGAGCAAGTCTGAGATCAAATGCATGCAAGCTGTACGACATACATTGCCTGTACTGTACAATGTTGCACACCTGAGGAAGAAAACTGGTTCTGGCCAGTGGGGCAGATTCTTATGTACACACACACACACACACACACACACACACACACACTGAGCCATGTTTGACAGGTGAGTGGTGTCACTCACCTGCCAATCATTCATCACAATACAGTGGACGCTCGGGTTGCAAACATGATCCGTGTGGGAGGCATGTTTGCAACCCGCAGCATTCACAACCCGCAGCGCCGCGTCTGTGCATGCACGGGTCGCAATTCAGTGCTTCTGCGCATGCGCCGAAACCCAGAAGTAACCCATTCCAGTACTTCCAGGTTCAGCACGGTGTGCAACCCAAAAACCCGCAACCTGAAGCGTCTGTAACCCGAGGTATGACTGTAATATAAGGTGGCTCCTTCTGTCCTGCACAGTTTGAAATCAGTCCATGCAGGCAAAAAACTGTGTGCAGTGCTTTCCAACCGCCAATGATCAGCTGATAGTAGACACTTTGGAAGTGCTGTGCATGGGGCTTTGCAGGCAGTGCCAATCAGCGGTGCCTGCAAAGCCCCGCTTTAACTGCCCCACACCTGATGCCATATATAATGTCAGGAGAAGTGCAGGTGGGTGTAGCTACCCACCCCTATTGGAGACAAATGCCATTGTGTGGTGCACTTTAATTCCCTCCCTCTCAGCTAGCTGATGAACACAGCATTGGGCCTGTAAAGCATATTCATGCCCAGGATCATACTAAGGAACAGAATCACAGCATGGGGAGGCAACCCCAACACCACCTTGGGAACTCATGGAGCTGAAGTCACACACAAAGTGTTGGCAACAGATATAGAAAAACAGCAGGGGTTCCATGAATAACTGGCAGCAAACTATGTGGAAAAGAGGGTGAGAAACTTAAAATTCAATTTCAAATCAGTGGGAAACTCAAAAGACTGGTGATTTACCAAAAGCCCAAGTTAAAGTGCCTTTCTCCCAAATTCTGCATAGTTTGCAAGCTCTTTCACAAAGCACTCATAATCACTCTAAATTATTTAGACATTCATTATGTTTAAATAATGTTTAGCAAATCTGCATGCTAGCTTTGTGTCAAGAATAAATCTGTATGACCTGGTTCATCCTAGCTGGCAGCCAACCACACTGAGTGCCATCACAGCATGTTTTAATATCTTAAAACTGTAAGCCATCTTGGATGTCGTGGCAGAAAAGTGGTGTCGGTGTGTGTGTATGAAATACTGTAAATGAATAACAAAGTTGCATAACGATGACAGCTCAGATAAAGGATCACTGCAACCACACAAATCATACTCCTTGAGCTAAAAATACAGCCTCCATGAAGAGGCACCCATTGATACAAACAGCACCTCCATATAGGCCTAGAGTCAGCATGTCACGCGGACTGGTAGCTGCCAGGATAGGGGCTGGTCCCGTCTCCGTGTATGGAGCTTCTGACCTCAAACTCAGCAGTCCAGAGACAGTTAATTTAGGCTGCCTAATTTATGAGAACCGTTCCCCCTGGCTGAAGGTATGGGAACTTCTGTTGGCTTGCCAACAGACTAAACTTCTTTGGGTCCGTTAATTTTTCGTTGAAAGTATTTCCCCAGACCACCACTGTCCCATTAAAAAAAAATGCATTGCTTAAAAAACTTACCTCAAGCAAAGCAAAAGTCTGGAAAAATTTAAGTATCTTTTGAATGTTTTTGTATAAGCCTTTGTGTGTTCCTTTTTCCATGTAAAACCGCACCATGGCAATAGCCAAAACCAGCCACCTAGAAAGAGGAGAAGCAGTATTCTTAATGGAATAATGAATTCGTGCAGTTAACTTATTTCTTACCAGACCTTCTACCAAGCAGCACTACTTTCCAGTCAGGCCTTTGAGGCAGGAGTCCAGCACCCCATTCCAAAGCATGAGCAGAATGGCCTCCCAAACTTTTTGGCTTACCGCATTTTGAAGTAAATGACATAAAATATGTTGCCATCGAAACAGCAGCTCCCCTATAAACTCCACTAAGTTCAGAGCGTAAATTACCTCACTGCACCCTTGACACAAAATCTCATCTACCTCAGCTGACATTTACCACATTTAATAGAACTGCTGCAATTACAAAAGTTTCCTCACAGATACTTAGGCTCATCTGCATAGTTTGTGGTAGGATTAGAACCCCAATGTGCCTCAGAAGAATGGGGGGGGGGGTGGATTCAAGAACTCTGTTCAGCAAAATTCTTTCTTTCTATACTGTATTTACACTGGTCTGTCATCACACTGCTTTTATTCACTGCTTCTCAAGGATCGAAAGTAGAGGCAGGGGAAGAAGGAGCAGGCAGGAAGAAAAAGGAGTGTACTCATGTCTGTAGTAAATGGTTTGATGCAGGGGTGAAGAGAATGCCTTGTGGGGGAAAGAGTGTCTCTGTGTGTGACAGTTTTAGACCTCTGGTCACTGGGAGAAGAGAAAGGGGGAATTGGAGCAGGAGCAGGTTGAACAGAGTGGAGGTAAATGCGGCATTTGGAGGAATGTGGGATAATAGGGGAGGGAGGTGTGAGAGAAGAGAGTTTTAAGGCTTTGGTGATGGGGGAAGAAAACGGGAGACACAAAATTGGACAGGGGGCAGATGGAAGTGAATTGAATTAAAAGGGACATGTGCAATGCTGTGTAGGAGTGAAAGGGGGCACTGGAAAAAAATAAAGGGGACTATTTCAGTGTTACTTCCTTTTTACTGTACTCAAACTTCCATTCCTCAGTTGCCTCACATGAGGGAGATAAAGGATTAAGAACCCTCAACTATTCCATAGTACTTTCATACCCAATACCATGTGTTGTCCAACAGGAAGTTCCAGATTCAATGTAGGAATTACTACCAAGCAAACACCTGTATATGTACAGCATCTGTCAACTAAACTGAACTTTCTCCATCTCTAACTCTTGCTCTTAAGATTGTATTCATCTTAAAGATACAGTAACATAACGCTGGGTGGGTGTGCAAAGGAGACTGTATAATGGAAGAGAGGAAGAGGCATGGAAATAGCGGGGAGCGTGGTCTGTAGGCAAGAGGGAGGGAGTTGAGAAAAGGCAGGATGGAGAAAACAGAAAGTAAAAGTGAAAATGGGGGGGGGTGCAAAGGCGGCTGCAAAATGGAGGGAGCAGGAAGCATGAAAAGGGAGGCGGAGATGAAAGCAGGGGTACAAAAGGGGCTGCAGAATAGGAGGGAACAGTGGCTTTATAATTGGACAGAAGATGATAAGGGTGTTTAGTTGTTGCAATGTGTCATAGGAGGAAAATGTAAGAGGTTACCATGGAGGGCGTCTGCGAAAAGGAGGGCTGCAGAAAGGGAGATCAGCTATAGAGCTCACTGGACATACTCTCTTAGCCTCACCCAGTGCTATTTTTCTCAAAAAAAGAGGTGCCAGAACTCACCATGAACACCTCTCTCATTCTCTTAGAATGGCAATGGCGCCCACCTGAGAGGTGCCAGAACTGAGTTCCTGTAGTTCCTCCTGGGGAAAAAGCCCTAGGCTCATCTATCTCACAGGTTTGTTGAATAATTTATGTTGCTTTGCACTACTGAATGAAAGGTGGGATATAAATGTAATAATATATATTTTAATTAGAAATTCCTTCCATAACTGATACAAGACCCCTTAGGTGTTCAAAGGAATGTGTGAGAGCTCAGACATGTAGGAGGTTGTACTGGGTCTGCGCTGGACATCTATGTGCGTACCAGCCCTGGCCACACCTCTCCTGACCTGTGCTTTGCTGAATATGGTTAGAACCCACCCTTGAATGGGGAAGCCTGACTATGCAGAATTCCTGATCCCAATGAGGATTCTAAGCACCTTCAATCCAAAGCATCTGAAATCCCCCTTCAGACCTTCACATACTGAAAGCAGAGCTAGAACATGTGTGGACATTGAGCGGTGAGGCTTGTGAGTATAACTCCCCATCCTTTAGACCTACACGTGCTCATCTGGACACCCAAAAAGTGCTATCGTATTTGCCACCATTTAAAAAAGGCATTCATTCCACATGTAGGTTTCCTTGCGAAACATCTAGAAACCATGGTCTCAACCCCAGTCCAAAGTCCAACCAGGGCTTTTTACTCTAGTTCTGGAATACAAGACGTTGAGGCCAGGGTTTGCTCAAATTCCCATGGCCAATCCAACACAAAGAGCCACTCTTCCAATTCAACTTTCCTATGATAAGTGTGCAGTAGGATTTCAAGTTCCATCCTGCTAAGGCAGCTGTTGTTTATCAGGACTGTGGTGTGCATTCAGAAGGTCCATGATCAAAACAAAAAGCAAATAGAAGACGCCTTGTTCCATAATGATGAATGTCTATGGCACTTCTATACCAACTACCCTGGATTCTGCAGCTCCTGTAGTTCCTCTTCAGGCTGAAATTTCACATACACAGCCCTCTTGGTCTTGTGATCTGCATGTGGGAGGCGCTTCTGAGAATGCTGTTGCTTACTAGCTGACATAGCACAGATGGACCAGCTCCTACAGACACTGAAGATGTGCTAGGCGAAAGGCACCAGCATGTTCCTCTAGTCCTCCTGGTTACAAAAGAACGAAAGAAGAGCCCAGAGAGACTCATCCAGCATTCTGGTCTCACAGTGGACAATCAGATGCCTACAGGAAGCCAAGAAGTAGGACATGAGCACAGGAACCCTCTCCCACTTGTGACCATTGGCAACTGGTTTTCAGAGGCATACTACCTTGGATACTGACGTTGGTCCTTAGCCATCATGACTAGTTGTCAGTGATAGCCTTATCACTCATTAATTTGTCTAATCCCTTTTAAAGCCACCTAAGTTGGTGGCCATCACTACACCCTCAGTCAGTGAATTCCATAGTTTAACTAGGTATTTTACTTCCTTTTGTCTATCCTGAATATTCCAATATTCGGATTCATTGGATGACCCAATGGGAAAGTGAGAGAAAAACTATGTCTAGTTTACCCCATACCATGCATAATTTTAAACACCTCTATCAAGCCTTTCATTCACTCACTGTTTTCCCCTTAAACTTAAAAAGCCCCAAAGGTCATAACATTTCTTCATTGGTCATTTTGGTTACCTTTTTCTGTACCTTCCCCAGTTCAACTCTATTGTTTCTGAGGTGCAGGGATTAGAACTGCATAAAGTATTTCATGTGTAGTTGCACCACAGATTTGTATAACAGTATTATGTTATTGGTAGTTTCCTACTGCCCCTATCAATTGCTTTCCTAATGATCTGCAACACATAATTCACCTTATTCACAGCTGCAAAGGGCTGACATTTTCATCACACTATTTGCTAAGAACCCTCCACCCCAAGTTCTTTTTTCTGGTGGTTAGTCACCACCAGTTCAGAATCCATTATGATGCAAAGTACGGATTTGTTTATTTTTGTCCCTACATGCATCACTTTACATTTACTTACATTAAGCCACACTTGCAATTTTGTCCAAATTTGTTTGGACATTTGCAATTTTGTCCAAATTTGTGCAATTTTGAGAGTCCCATGGACTGCAAGAAGATCAAACGTATCCATTCTTAAGGAAATCAGCCCTGAGTGCTCACTGGAAGGACAGATCGTGAAGTTGAGGCTCCAATACTTTGCCCACCTCATGAGAAGAGAAGACTCCCTGGAAAAGACCCTTGTGTTGGGAAAGATGGAGGGCACAAGGAGAAGGGGACGACAGAGGACGAGATGGTTGGACAGTGTTCTTGAAGCTACAAACATGAGCCTGACCAAACTGCGGGAGCAGTGGAAGACAGGAGTGCCTGGCGCGCTCTGGTCCATGGGGTCATGAAGAGTTGGACACGACTAAACAACAACATTTGCAATTTTAATGCCTATTCACTCAGATCCTTTGAAACTCCTCACAATACACACATACTGAAAAACCACACTTTCAATAATTGCATGCCACATTTCCTACAGTATATGAAGAGCACTTTCAAGTAGGAAAAAAAATGCATACTGTGAAAACCTGTGTTGGTGTCTCATGCAAGACACGTTTAGCATATGCACGGCTTGTGGAAGTGCCAGACCAGCCATGCATTTATTATTCCACTTATTTATACCCCTCTTTTCCTTCCCAGGAGATCACTCTTCCCATTTTATGGCCGCAACAACCTTGTGAGGCAGGTTAGGTTAGACTGAGGGACAGGGACTCAGGGTCGCCCAGTGCGCTGCTTCGTGGCTGAACCTGGCTCTCCAAGGTCCCAATCCTTAACCACTATACCACAACGGTGTTAATGTATATCTTTACATTTAACACGGCCAGCATGGGGGGAGGGGTGCAACAAAATCCTTAGTGCAGCAGCCACGTCTAGTTGGCTCGGGAAGAAGCTGCCCATAGAACAAGAGAGCTTTGCCGCCTCTCTGCTCTTTGATGTGAGTCCACGTCGAAAGCTGGGCAGCACACTTCAAGGTGGCACAAGGCTCTTCTGTTTTGGAGGGTGGCTGAGGGTTGGCTTGTGGCGTAAGGCGCAGTCTGTCCCCGCTCGGCTTCTGGCCCGGCGAGCAGGAGTTCTCCGGAGGGCAGCAGTCTGCGCTCCTGCCGGAGTGGGAGGGGAGCGCGGCGCGCTCGCCAGGGGAAGCAAGCGGCCGCCAGTGGCCGAGCGGGGATGCGTCTTGCGCGGCAGCCGCCGTAAATTATGCCGAGGGAAGCAGTCTGCCCCCCCAGTGCACCCCCGCCCGGCATTCCGGGCTGGGGCTATACTTAACCTCTGCGGCGGGTTAGAGGCATGACGTGCTCGCCTCGCTGGAAGGCTGCACCGTATTAGGAAATGCAGGCAAGCCAGAGCTTCGCCCCCCGCGGCCGCCGCCCTGCTGCGCCGCCCGCCGCCCCCCCTGTCCGAGGGCTCCCCGGCTGCCCCTCTCTCCTCCCGGGCGGGCGAGTGGGCGAGAGAGCAGCCGGCCACAGAGCCCCGGCCCCGCCGCTCGGCCAGCTCCCTCACTCACCCCGCCGTCATGGTGATGTTGTAGAAGATGAGCCAGGCGGTGGTGACGGAGCCGCGGCGCCGAGGGGCGGCCGCCTTGCCGCTCTCCTTCTCCTCCAGCGAGCCGCTGCCGGCTCCGCCGTCCTCTTCGCTGGACGCCATGCTTTCCCTCCCCGGAGGCCAGGCGGAGACAGACGGAGACACGTGGGGGGCGGGCGGAGGAGGCGGAGGCGGAGGCGGAGTCGGGCGCGCAGGCAGGCAGGCAGGCAGGCAGGCAGCTGGCTCTGGCGCTCGCCCCGTGCGTCTTCGCCGAGCCGGGCGGCAGCTGCTGCTTGGACAGCTGCTCGGAGGCTTCGCCCGGCCCCCTCCCGGCCGCGCAGGGGCTCCGGAGGATACCAGAGACCCGGCCGCCTCTGTGCGCCAGGATGACGAGACTCGCCTCTCAAGCTGGGACTCGTCCGCACCCTTCCCGCGCCACGTTGCTCTTTCACTCGAACAGGACCATCCTCTTGGACCATCTTCCTTGACAAGTGTGGTGGAAATATGCATTTATTTTATTTTTAATTATTTTTTAAAATAAAACATATTGTTGCACGCCCAGCGTTTGGCTTCCTTGCAGTGAGGGACAGCAGAGACTGTGTTGTCTTTAGGGTATATGGTTTATTTACACATGTATACAACTTGCGATGGTTCACAGCATTAACATCCCAGAAGGTTTTGCTTCTCCCATAGTCACAGCTTTGGATTCAAGCAGAAATCAGGCATGGCTCTCACTCTCTGGTTTCTGCCTGTCTATAGCCCAGCTTTCTCACTGAACTCAACTCTGGCTTTTGTCCTTCTCACTACCAGCCACCCATCGGCCACCCAGTAGAAAGCAACTTCCTTTCTTATACTAAGGACCACTACTTAGGGTGATGAACTCACCAAGAAACTTGCCTGGCTCCTTCAACAATGGAATCTCCCAAACACACAATATTTATAAATTACTAACCCATATGAAATATCAAGGTTTTTCACATGCATATAGTTGGCCACTGTGAGAATGCAACATATAGGAAAGGCCTTTGGTCGGACCAGCAGGACCCTTCTTTTGTTCCTAATACAATGGTTGCCAAACCATTTCCCCCCAATGGACCTCTTGAAAATTGCTTGATGGTCTTGGCAGACCACTCACTGGTTCTTCTGCAATTGTAATGTGCTGGGCTAGGTGCTGTATGATTTTTAACTGTATTTTTGTTGCTTCTTCTATTTCTTACATTTTATTGTCTTAGGTTTAGATTAGAATTCAAATTGTAATACAATAAAATGCAATATGAGAAATAAAAAAGGAATGCTAATCCATTTATAAATTAATATAATATCAGCATGCTGCAGACCACCTGAATTAAGATAAGGGAACACAGCTGGGGAATACATGTGCACCCAGAGAGACTGAACATGTGTCAAATATTCTTTTTTAATGTGCAAAGCAATTCTAATATAAAACAGATTCATGAATTTTTGTTTCTGGCTCATCCTAAAGTTTCTTTTCTATAGTATTTCCAGTAGTGAACATTAGGACATCCTAGCTGAAAAATGAAATTGGCACTCTTCTGTCTCATTGAACATGTGTTTCTGCCCTTAAGCTTATGCCCAATAAGAAGGGCAGACAGCAAATCATTCAGCACACACCTTAATTATGAGAGTATAGGACCCCTAACTATGCCAAAGCCTGAAGAGTGAGTGTGACAATTTGCCACAGTACCCACTGCTAAAGTAAAGAGAAAGAGGGAGAAGGATATACCTGTCCTGTCCTGAGTAAGCTGAACCCAAGTCAGCTGTGACCTCCATGCGAGAGTTATGCCCTCCCTCTCAATATCCTATAACAGCAAGGCTACAGTGTCTCTCACCCGTTCCTTGGTCCATGATCAGGCAGCATTGTGGGCAACAATATAAGCTTCTGTCTGGCCATATCCCTGAGGCTCAGGCATGCTGGACAGCTCCCAGAAATGTCAGGTGCTGCAGCTTTCAATCTGCTGGCCACTAGCTTGTGCCAGGGACGGAGGCGGGAAATGGAGTTTCCATGCTTCCTTCTTGCCTAGCCCAGCCAGAGTTTGCCCAATAGTGAAATATCATATCATATATTCATTTAGCCCATTTTCTTTGCGAGTGATGGCTGTCCCTGATGTCATAGTTTCTCCTGATTGTTGAGAGAGAGCGTGTGTGCATACAGGTTTGCTATGCATTGATTCAGGTCCCACTTGCCTCGCCCAGCCTCCGCATCCTCACCTGGCAGACCAGGCATCCTTACACACCTAGAACCCAGGAGATCTCATTGGAGGGGGACGCAAGCGGCTTTCCTAAGCGCGCCTGAAGGGCCTTTTACTCCATTGACACATCCGCACAACCCTGTCTGACAACCAGAAGCAGGGTTGGGAAACTTGGGGCGGGGGGGGGGGAGAGAAAAACGACCGCTTTTTCCCAGGCGCTTCCCGTCGGGAAGCCTCGCCGTGCCCGCCTCGCCGTCAGGCAAGTGCGGTGGACACCTCTTTTTCCCCGCCGCTCCCCGTCATGCACCGCGCGCCCGGAAGCGTCGGCGACTGAGGAGAACCAAGCGGACAGAGGGAGCGCGAGGAAGAGGAGGAGGAGGGGGGGAGTGGGGGGCGGAGCCTAAGCCGCCGCGGGGCCTCGCTCCGTCAGTCGCTGCGCTGAGGCGTCTGTGGCTGTTTGTTGTTTTCCGCCCAGGAGGGGCGGCAGGGAAGCTCGCCTCGCTCAGCCGCCGCCGCCGCCGCCGGTCTCCCCCCGCGCCGCCCTGGGAAGATGCCGCTCTTCACCAGCAACCCCTTCGACCAGGATGTGGGTGAGTCAGGAAGGAGGCCCGGGCAGTCAGTCGCCTCAGTCTGGGCCCGACCCACAGATTCCCCCTCGCCAGCCCTTCCTTCGCTCCTCCGTCCTGGGTGCGACCCCCTCCCCATCTCCCCTCGGGGGTCGACCCGCCTCCCACCTGCCTTTCTTTTCTCCCTGCACGAGGGTCCCGCCTCGCCTTTGTCAAGTTCCCTTTCCCATATGTCAGGCAGGGTGGGGCTTAGCTCTTGAAAGGCGCGTCATGTGTCTTTCCATCGCCTTTATTTCCATCTTTCAAAGCTGTTTAAGAGAGGACAAGGGGTCTCTTCCCCACCCCACCACGACACACTTCTTTATTTTCCAGATTAT
Organism: Podarcis erhardii; assembly: GCF_964252035.2. NCBI lineage: Eukaryota > Metazoa > Chordata > Lepidosauria > Squamata > Lacertidae > Podarcis > Podarcis erhardii. The sequence goes on along the minus strand of NC_138513.1, from coordinate 20,909,314 downwards.
TATTTTTTAAAAAATTAAGGTTAAAATCCGCCCCAGAGCTCAGGAAATGTGTAGGTTGGTTCTCCCTTTTATCGCTGCAGCACATCTTAGGAGGTAGCTTAAGTTGCCAGAGTGTGACTTGCCCAAAGATAAGTACAGTGGCACTTCGGGTTACAGACACTTCAGGTTATAAACGCTTCAGGTTACGGACTCTGCTAACCCAGAAATAGTACCTCGGGTTAAGAACTTTGCTTCAGGATGAAAACAGAAATCGCGTGGTGGCAGCAGGAGGCCCCATTAGCTAAAGTGGTGCTTCAGGTTAAGAACAGTTTCAGGTTAAGAACGGACCTCCAGAACAAATTAAGTTCTTAACCCGAGGTACCACTGTACATTCACAAGTTATGTGTTCTTTCTTTAAGTTAGTTACACTTGGTAGCTCTCAGCCCTTTCTATCTCCTCTTCTCCCACTAAAGTAATTCCTCATTGAGTGCCTATCCAGTAACTTTTTGTTGTTGGGACTGCTTCAGAATTCCTGTAATAAGATGGATGTGATTTTTAGATAGGTTGCATACACATCATACATTTAAAGCCCTGACACCCTTCCTGGGAGAGGGGAGAATCCTGGGAACTGCAGTTTGCTTCATGCACAGGTGCAGTTCTCAGCATCCTCAACAAACTATGGTTCCCAAGGTCCACCAAAGGGGAAGTAATGGGCTTTTAACTGTGTGCGGCTTCCAGTTCTAGTGGTTTGCCAGATGGTATTTGCTGTTGTAAACTGTTTTGTAGAAGGTCTTGTGGGTTATAAAATCCTTACCACCTGATTAAAATTACTTGTCATGGATAGGGTTGGCTATGCACTTGGAAGTTACAGCCATCTGTGACCTACCAGTGTGTATACTGTATATATATGGCCAGCTCCCTTTCCCACATACACACATACACAGGATCATTGTATATTATGGTCTGTATGGTACATTCATAATCTTTCCTACAGTATCTTCATTGTAGGAATTGTTTAAAATGAGCCACTCACTCTGAATTGTTACCCATTCATATTTGGCTTATCTCTAAAATATATATTCTTTCTGGTGAGAGAAAGAGGAACTAAAAGTCAAAAGGCTTGGGGTAGATAGGGTCAATACTACACAGAACTTAACACTAATGACATTAATATGTTGGAAGCAGCTATATAATATGTAGAGAGGTAGCAGCTTTTGCAGTCATAGTTTAATGACAAGAGCTTTAGCAAGATTGTTGTCAGTTGTAAGCTGGAATTCATTCAGCTCATGACTGGCTGACTTCAGTATTTATGTAGAGTCATCAGTGATTCATAAAAACATGTGGATATTTGTCACAAGACCACACCTGTTAATGTGGGATAGTCTGAGGGGAGCTGAAACAAAGTATGAATGCAAAATGCAGCTTTTGTATTATGTCTTCAGATGCAGAAATCCAGGGGAAACGGTTGTTTCAGAAGAGACTGAGCATAGAATGTCCAGCAAATAAGAACTTCCTTGTTCTGTCACACCAAAGAGGGGCCACTGGATAGCTGAGCACACAGTCTTATTCAGATGTTATTTTTGTATCAAGATTTCCCTGGGGAAAGATTGGGAACAGACGAGTTCATATAGTAACTTTCCTGCCTGTCCTGCACTTTCCTCCCACAGGGGAAGATTAATGTGCCAGCATCAGGGGAGCTCCTGTGTTAAAAGAACTGGAATGTTAAGGTTCAAATGTTTGTTTCTCCCACAGTACAGAGAAGCAGGGAGAGGGAGTGAATATGTTTGCACACGCCTTAAGACCTTCCAGTTTCACAATATGTGTCAAAGGGATGTCCAGATAGGCCCAAGAAGTGGTCAGCCAGATGCTGCTGCGAACCTCAGAAATGAGGTGTGATGGATGTAATGGCTGATTCATCATGGATTGCAATGAATGATTGTGTACTACCATAAAATGCATTGGATTTGTTTAGTGTTTCTGGTGTAGCTCACTAATGAAGTTGTCCAGCACTCTAGTAATGTTTGAATTGAAGGTAGAATAAACTGATGACATGTAAAAACATAATGTTTGTTTTTATCAGAGCTTACACGGTGCTTCATTGAATTCCTTCTCTCCCTCTGTCCCACACTGTGTAGTGCTGTATGGATGAACTGCAGTGAGTCCAAGCAAAGCATTGGGCCTACAAGCTTTGATCCATATCACTTTTCAGAGATTTGTTTCCCTTTCAGAGAATTTTTGCTTGTTCTGTTACACATGCTAGAAAACACAGTTTACTAGTAAGTTTCTAAAACAAGCCAGCTTCAAACCATTGGTTGCAAAGGTGACTTGTGTAATTAACCTGTCAGCATTCCTTGTTCAAACAACGTGACAAGCCAACATTCTTTGAAAAGGATACTTCATTTCCACCATAGTTTTTAACATTACTTTGCGAGCACAGTCACTGAACTCAAAAAGCTAACTACAGCACTGTCAAAACTTGGGTTGCAACTGAATACACACACATTTGTGTGTGTTCTAGTAAACATGGTGGGCCTTACTTTTGAGTAAACATTCATAGTAAAAGGCTGCATCTTGCATTAATAGTAAGTATTTAATTTTGTTTGGGAAGCAACACTGCAGATTCTATTCCTGAGAATGAATTTCATGGAGGAGCTAGAAGAGAAGGCATGTAGCTTCAATATGACTATCTTTTTCTTTCTTGAAATAGCATTGTGGTGGCCGTGCGGTAGCCATTGCTTTCTTACCAAAGAAAGTTGCTGTTTGCGAACTGGGCTAAACCAGGAAATCTGATCAGTGAAAAAAATGCAGTTGTTTAGGTTAGAAGAGGGCAGAAAGTAGATCAGGATTTGCAATAGATTGTCAAGGATTCCTTACTTGGTTGTTAATTGCAACAACAAAATGACTTTCCCACCTATATTAGGCTGCTGGAATAAGGAAAGTTGACTGGGATTGGGTTTTCATATGAAAGGACTGGGAGTTCAGTTCTGGTAGTGAAAATAAAGTTCAAAGCCCAAAAGGTATTCAGAAATGCACCCTGTTATTTAATTATCACTGTATATATTTTGCATGTGGTACTGGTAGATCCTTGTGTGGAAGTAAAACAAACAAAGTAGGTCCAACAGGCCTAAAGTCTTCCCACCTCTAGTTTAGATCACAAGCCTGTGGGCAGAGTTTGATCCTTTTTAATGTAATTATTTTAATTAAATAAAATAAAGCCACAAATTAATTTAGTGCTGCTTTGAATAATGTGTTGGTGTTACCATAGTATACAGCATTTATTATTTTTTAAATTACTAATACCAGGGATTATAGAAATAATGCAGTATTACATATTTTTAGTTATACCACCATTGGGCTTCTGGCCTTTTTTGGTGTTCAAGCACTTCAGGCCTGTGATGGCAGTCAAATGCTATTAAACCCACAAGGCTCACATGCCTTATTCCTGGGTCCTTGAATGCTATCTTACATTTTTTTTTAAATGTATAGGTTTTAACTTGCAGTTAGAATACGTAAGGTGGCTTTTTATTGCAAGGATTTATTTTGTTACAGGTTTGTTTATTGTGGACAGCTGGTGCTTGACCTAATTACTGTTGGATATGTATTAGTGTTGGTAGACAGGACAGTGCTTTGTTCTTCCTCTCCTACTAGAGGAGTGAGCCAGTCTGGGCTGATAGCAGTATTAGCATCTTGCAGGTTTACTATAGTCTGGAAACTTTCAAAGGCAGAGATGCTGTTTTCTGTCATTAGTCCTGGTTGAGGGAGGTAAGCATTTTTGTTTAGTGAGTATTTACTTTAACTTAAATGGCGATAATGTCTGTCTGTGGGCAAGCCATGATATTTAGATGCAAAAGCTGTACAGTGGTACCTCAGGCTGAGTACTTAATTCGTTCCGGAGGTCCATACTTAACCTGAAACTGTTCTTAACCTGAAGCACCACTTTAGCTAATGGGGCCTCCTGCTGCCGCCGCACCGCCAGAGCCCGATTTCTGTTCTTATCCTGAACCAAAGTTCTTAACCTGAAGCACTATTTCTAGGTTAGCGGAGTGTGTAACCTGAAGCGTATGTAACCCGAGGTACCACTGTCTTGGATATTAAAGTTATCGAAGACCCTAGCACATAGTACAAAATGGTTTAGTTTAATACCGTAATTCCTGTACTAATAATTATTTATTTAAAATATTTTTAACTTTGTTGTGTGTGAAATATTATATTGAAAGATTAAGCAAAAGAATGGTAAGCTTGTGAAAGATACATGAGAATGAAAGCATGTGCCCAACTGCCATAGTGCTGAATTGCTGGTTTCCTGGCAGAGCAGGATGTGCAGAACAGTCTCAGCTGCCTCAGCAGACTTTCAAGGGAAGGAACAGTAATGATAAGAAAGCAGTCTAATTCAACCCAGCCCCTGCCAAAACCCCACATGTCTCTTGTGCCTATAATACTGTTGAGTCTGCTCTATATCTTGGAAATAAGGCAGGCTACAAACTGAAATACATTCTTCAGATTATCAGTCTTGGAAGTTCGAACAAGTCATAAGACAGCTTTCTGGCTTGTCTTCTTCCCAGATCTTTTTTTTGGTGGGGTGGATGGAGGTGTAGTTTAATTTTTAGTAGAGATGTAGCTTCATCTGGCTGTGTGCTAGTAGGAGGGAATTGGTTTGGAAAGGAAAATATTATGTGTGTGCATAGCTGTCAACCAGAGGTTTCTTGAAGAACCAGAGCCATATAAGACTGTGTCCAAGATTGTTTGGAAAGCATTCTAGCCAGCTGACATTACAAAAAAATAAATCTGTCAATGAATTCATAAAAATAGTCTTGCTCATTGCAGAAGCAGCACTAACATTATACTGATGCCAGATCTTTGATTTCTTTGTAGAAAGACATGAACATTTGAGTTTATTATGCAAATCAAACCTTTACATTAGCTATTATCACCTTAATTCTGTTTTTAATGCATATTTAGGATTGTATATTGGGTATATAACAAACTTAGGTTTTACAACTTAATGCTACCCCAGGACATACAGCAAATGGTAGTTTCATTCCACTTGTAGCTAGGTGGGATGCCATAGCATATGTATTGCAGAACACCTGAGGAATCTTTAAGGGCTTAAGTTCATTATGTACAGCCAAGTGTTGTGACTTGGAGAAAAACTGTTTTCTCCCCCCCCCCCTAGAACTGTATGTATTTAGAATTGAATTAGCAAACTGGCCAGCTAACGATAGCACGGGATTATCCAATCAGTTATAAAATGTTGAAACAGCTTGGAGTAGTGATGCTACTGAATTTCAGAAACAGGAATGAAACCGTGAACTGAAGGTTTTGCTACAGCCTCTGGGACCGATTCCATTCCCCCATTGCAGGACTGATATGAAAGATGATTGATTTGTCATTCTCCTTCCCCTTTCTCCAAACATATCCTTAGGAAAGAGAATGACAGTATGGAGGACTCCTGGAAGTAGAGAGTTTCAAGCCTTGCCTAAGGCCTCCAATGCTGAAAGCTGCTCCCCATTGGTGTCCCTGCTTGTAAGGCAGTGATGGAGACCCCTTAATTAAGATGTTGATGACTTCTTAATTCTCATAAGCCTGAGCCAGAAATGGTGGGAGTCCCAACATCTGGAGGGCCACAGGTCCTTCAACTCTGTTGTAAAGGTTAGATCTAGAAAGAAGGAAGGGCTGGTAGCAGCAGAGGTATTACACAGTGGGTGGTGAGGTGGTAAATCCCAATCTGAATTGGCCTGTTCTAACTTGTTTCAGATCTTCCTAGCCCCACCTTTGGGTCTGACTATAAGTCAGAGGAATGGTGTTTTTGAGCTACATTTCAAGGCAAAGTTCAAGCAAGTACATGATAGTGTAGGTGATTATTATTGGCTTGCAGGATCTGCTGGAGCGGCTGCAGCAGAAATGTGTTGACTTGACAAACCAATGTGCTAATGTCTTGAGTAATGAGATGCTGCTATTGAACATGTTCACACCCTCAGAACTACAAGTGTGCTATGTTTTCTTCAGAGTTCATATATTGCTTTGTTTCATCCTGAATTTTATACAATGCTACATTAGGGCTGCATCTAGGAATGTGTCAACATAATTCAGAGTAGGATGACCATATTCGTTTTGATGCATTTCTATTTAGAGTTGATACTGAAGTTTCACTTACTTGATAAAGTTCACTCCAAGCATTTTTGTGTCACTTAGAAAAAGCAACTAGTGAAATGAATACTGCTGAAGACTGGGGGCTCATCTTAGATATTTGTGATAAAGTTGGACAGTCACGAACTGGGTAAGTATACATTTCTTGTTTGAAACACTTCGTTATTTTATTTGGAAGAAGCATAAATAAAACTAGATAAGATCAAACTGCATAACACCTGTGGGAAAACTAGAAAACTAAATGTGTTAATGCCAAGTTATGTACACTGCATTCATAGCCCTAGAATTTTTGAAAGGCACTGGAAATTTGGAGAGTGCTTTCAGCAGAATTGCTTATGTGATTAATGCATGTGATTAAAAAAAATAGTATTTTCTAAAAAGTTTCATTAGAGACTTTATGTTGTGTTTTGCAGTATTTGTGTAATGCACTGCTGAAATCAGTTTGATATTGAAAGCTTGTTTCATCACCTTTTTTGGGCAGAAATTAAGCGCCCTCTTCTTGAATCTTCTTTCTGAAATGATCAAGCAGTCTACCATTAATTTTTCCTCTGAGTTATCTAAATACTGTCACCTGTTGAATAAAGTGTTTCTTTTAAAAATAATTTCTCATACCATTTAAAAGCACTTTAGAAAGAGAGCTTAGAGCACACACCTCATCTTAGCAGAACCATTTGGCTGATTGATGTAATTTATCAACTCATTTTCCTCTCCCCTGTACCAATGTGTCATAGTATCGGCATGTGTAAGAGTGTAGTGCGCTTTACAACTTGGTTCTGAAACTTATTTGCAGTTCTGTATTGTAGGAGTTTTTAAACAAAATATTTGGGATGTAACTCAAACCCATCATTACTGACATGATTAAATTACCCTAAATTAATTCTAAGTCTAGTGTCTGCATTATTCAAAGAAACAAATGCTGAAAATGAAGATTGATTTGCCTAATTCCTCCCTTAAAATGCTGTGCTACTGTCTCCCTATATGGAATTTTAGTGAGAATATTACTTATGATCTGTCTAATTTCCCTTCAGCCAATAATTGTCAACTTTTTCTTATCTGCAAGTGCTCTGTGGACTTAGTTCTACTTAATTCACTTAAACTTGAGCAATTTGAATCAATCTGGGAGTTGGGGGAGAAGGACAGATGTTGATATGAGAATTATCCTTTAGCTTACAGATTGGACAGATGGCAAACAGATCCCTTCAAATCTTGTCACTCCATGAATCAACTTTGCCTTACAGCATGAGAGTTTATTTCATTTAATATATTGTTAGGTTGCCTTTTAGGGTCAAATGCAAGGCAGCTTCAAACATATAAATATAGCCATCTGAGACTCCGGTTGATAATTTGATAAACTCTTTAAATATAAGGCCTTGAATGTCATATTATTTTTATAACTGAACTCAACAGGTTTGCTGACTGCAAGAAAATGAAATATGTGCTGCTTATGGAATAGAGCATATATTTTAATTAAAGTATCACCATAAATGCTAGTTTTTAGTGCTACGTTAACAGATTGTGATTATAAACTGCTGGTCTATGCCCTAATAAACTGATTGATTGATTGATTGATTGATTGTGGTTATATTGATAAGTATTTTAAGTTTTGTTGAAGTTTTCCCTATTTATTTGCATATGAGTTCATAAATGTAATTTATTCATTTTCCTCCTAATTATTTTGATAGAAAACTTGATAGCAGCTGCTTCTTGGAATAAGACAAGTTCACAGTTTTGTACAGAGTGAAGTGACCATGCTATGTCACAGCATTTTCTATAATTAGTAGTGTTAAGTATGAAGCAGTGGTTTGTAAAACAGACACCACCAAATATAGATTACTGAAAGCTGCAGTGTAACTTAAACTACAGCTTCCTTTATGTGGCTGGGTATCAGTGCTTTATGTTAAAATGAAATCAGGAATACACTCCCCCCCCCCAAAAAAAGCTGCAAACATTTTTTAAAAAAGTGATCTCATAAAGATAGAAATCTAAATGTTAGCTGCTATTTGTTTCATTAGTCAATATTGTGTGAAACAGCTAAATTTCCTCACTGGAGTCTTTTGAAAAAGCAGATTCTATTATGTAGTGAAGATGGGCTACATTTACTCTCCTGTTTCTCACTAAAACATGGCATGTATAATTGCAACTCCATACTTCAAGAAATACAGTATCTATTTCCTTCATATACAAAATATCTCTTGGTAGCAGTTAGTTACACTCTGACAGTAATGCAGTCTGTTAGCTTCTGGTCTTCTACAGTGACTTTTGTCTTCTCATACTTTCTCAGATGCTGAAACGTCTGTAAATAGGCTGCTGTCTGGGATGGCTAGAACATTGGCATTTGTACCTAACCTCTGAATCTTAAGTTTATCCATCCTTCTGTTTGAGTTGTTTGTCATTCAACCCCTTTGCTGTAGATGTTGGGCCAGTAAATGACTGATCTCTTGCTATTTTTCAGTTAGGTTGTGCACTATGTGTGCTGAGAAACTCCAGATTCTAGCAAATCGTCCCAAGTTCTACAGGGAGCTAACTTTGATACAGAATTGAACTGTTTATCTTGCCTAGAGAAAATTGAAGGAAAATTGTTATGGAAAGTCACGCTACAAAAATTCCCTGGACTGAGATGCCATAGGTGGATATACATAGGATAGAAGTACACCAATTTTGGCTTAGTGCATTGAACCAGTCATTATTTGTGGTCTCCAGCAACCAAGACTAGCTACTTGCCGTTGCCTTTTTCACTGGGTTAATCTTGTGTCAGGAAGCGGAAAAATCTCATTGAGAGAAATGAGTACTGTATTTTCTTTGCACAGTTTTTTTCCCCCCTTGAGAAAGGGGATCATTGCATTGAGGGTGTGCCACAGGGACTCTTGCCACTGAAAAACAGGCAAATTATGTTATGGAGTGTCTCAGTCATTTTCAAACACATTTTCCTTAGCTGCTAGCTTGTAAGAGAGGGTTTGCTACCTCCCAAGTAGCTGAATCAGAAGCTTGCTCTTACTCTCTTGTTGTGTGTGTCCATCCCTTTCATTGTAATGCATATTGTTGTTTATGCCAGTATATTTAAAAAACTGCTTATCTTATTTATCAGGCCTAGGGACTGTCTTCGGTCTATTATGAAGAGAGTGAACCACAAGGATCCCCATGTTGCTATGCAAGCGCTGACCGTACGTGGCCTTTGGAAAAAAAACTTTGCTTAATTTTCATGTTCTACTATAAAATACTTTAGTTCTAATCTCTCTCTCTCTCTCTCTAGCTTTTAGGAGCATGTGTCTCAAACTGCGGTAAAATATTTCATTTAGAAGTATGTTCAAGAGATTTTGCTAGTGAAGTAAGCAACGTGCTAAATAAGGTATTCTATTTTGAGTCTTTTCAATTTGGTTATGTCAAGTTAAATGATTCCTGAAGTGGGGTAAAATACATTTGGACAATGGAGTCATATACATATGGATGAAATGAGGGATAGTCTTGTAAGTCTGTTGTTACAAAAACAAGAAAATTTATGGCTTGTGCCATAAATTTGTTAAGCTTTTAAATTACCACAGGGCTCTTGCTTGTGACTTTAGAGTGGTTTCTGAGATAAAGTTGTTAATCTATAACACTTCCTCTGCCTCAAGATAATCAGAAGATCCTTCTTTCTTCTGATTTAACTTCTTGTTGTCAAATGCTGGCCCAAACTAGTGTTAGGTGGGTTTGGGTGATCTCCCAGAGACAGAATCTCATACTTGTCAGGACATCTCTCTTTCCTCTTTTCATCTGAATACAGTGCTTAGACGGCTGCGGATTAAGACTAAGAGGACTCTCAGATTTTAGGGAAGCAGGCCACACCTATGGCTTGGGAAATCTGAGCCATTCTAGAGCTAGTTTGTTCTGTAAATAAATGGGAAGACTTTTGAACATCCTGAAAGCTGCTAACTTAAATACATATCCCAGTATTGATTTCACATGGTGGCTCTATTTATATTTTAAAGGAGTGCTTAATGATTTGAGGTGGGGGATAAATTTTAAACTGGTTTGGGGTTGATATGAACAAACATAGCAAAACAATTTGTGCTTCTTTTTGAGGGTTATAGTAAACAGCACTGAAATCAGTATGAAAAGTTAGTCATTATAAGTTACATCAAACTGATTTAAGTGGGACCCAAGTGCAGTTAACATGGACTAGTGCAGTTAACATGGACTAGTTTTGTTGCTATGGCTCTGGAAATGGTTTTTTGCTAATTGATTTTTTTGAGGGTTTTTTCAATTTTATATGTTCAGATTTTATTACATTATTTTTATACTTGTATTTTATTTACCTCATTCAGTGGGCATAGTCCAGAATGGCTGCTTATAAATAAATGACTGCTTACAAATAAATATATTTGTAAACTATATTAGCATTATCCTTTTTACAGGGTCATCCAAAAGTCTGTGAAAAATTGAAAGCACTCATGGTGGAATGGACAGACGAATTCAAGAATGATCCCCAGCTTAGTCTGATATCTGCAATGATAAAGAACCTTAAGGAACAGGGTGTTATGTTTCCAGTTATTGGTTCACAGGTAAAGTGCTAATTTGCAAAAACTGTAGTTAATGTGAGATGTAATACTAAGAAGGTCTACGAATTATCAGTCTGCTGTTTTGCTTCCTGAATATAGCTGTTGTTGATTCTTTCCCATGTCACTGTTCATAAAAATGAACACCAAGTCATTGTTCTCAGTGAAGCATCTCTTTTTCATTTTAAAACTTTCGTCTTCTGATGCAGACCCTTACAATGCTAGATCAACTTGATGGCCATGCAGAAGTTAGAGAAGAAGGTCCAAACACTTTTGTGTGCCAAAATGGTGTTGCTAGATTACAGCCTTAATTTACATGAGTGAAGATGAGAGCTTTGGTATGTCAAAGGCTTTCACTGAAATAAGTTTGAGCTCATTAATTTAATATATGGGTGGGCAACATGATTCTGAAAGTGCATATAGTCTCAATTTTTGAGTGGTGGAAATGTCATCCCTACCCGTCATTATGAAGAACATCCACGTGGCTTCCAAGTTCATATCCTTTGTAATTGTTTAAATTGTTATCTGAAAATGGCTCAAGCCTACATCTTGGAAGGCAATAATGATGCACGCTACTAGTCCATGTTTTCTTGCTTATTTTCATGGCAAGGGGATGTGTTTGTAAAGCAGTGGTAGGCAATTTGTAGCCTTCCAATGTCGTTGGCCTGCAATTCCCATCAACCCCATTCAGTATATCCAATGGTAGGGGAGTTGTAGTCTGGCAGTATCTGGGGGACTACAGCTTAAAATAAGTAAATCAGTTTGTTTGCTTGCTTGCTTGCTTGCTTGCCAAATAATTGAATTCAGCCAAGGGCTGAATATAAAATATAATTCACAATATAAAAACAAAGAAATAGATAACAGACAAAACAGGACCCCCCCCTCTAAGTTTAAAAGGCCATAGATTGTTTAATTAGCCACAGACCTGGGAGAAGAGGAATGTGGAATAATAATAATAATACCCTGTCCACTCTGGGCGGCTTCCAGCAGAATATAAAAACATAATAAAATATCAAACATTGAAAACTTCCTGACACAGGGCAGCCTTCAGATGTCTAAAACTTGTGTAGTAAGCTTCTCCATGATTGCCCCCCTCCACTTCTTCACTGATCAGAGATTGCAGCATCTGGGAGCAATGTGTCCAAGGAGAGAAGTAAAAGGGCCATAGAAAAGGCTGTTGAACCAGATGGGGAACCCACAAGCCAGAGGTTCCCCATTCCCTGTCCTAATACCACCTTGCTAATTTAACAGACCATTCACAAAATGTTCTATGACCTGTCGAGAAAATACTGTAACAGTAATTTACCCATGATTTCTAGTTGCCAATTCAGATGTAACATGAGATGAGTTACATGGCTCATTTTGAGGAAGGTTTTTCATTTGCGTGCGCTGATGCAACCACTAACCATTACTGCGAGGTGAACTCTTAAAAGGTCAGCTTCCCCCGCCCCTTCCTCAAAAGAAGCTGATTTTTTTTACTAATATATTTCTGATATGGCCACAAATGCTGGATTTAATATATTGCATTGAATTTTCAAATAACATCTACCCTCTTTGCTCCTGTAAGGCTGCAGAACAAGCGAAAGCAAGCCCAGCTCTAGTAGCCAAAGATCCTGGGATAGTAGCCAACAAGAAGGAGGAAGAGGATCTAGCTAAAGGTTGGTTATTGCTTGATCAGAATCTTCAGATGATCACAGCTCATGATTGGGGCTCCAGATTTCAACTCCTCTCCCCATGGGCTGGATCCACATACTGTGAATAGAACAGTATCATTCTGATAGAGACGGAAGAGGGAGGTATTATGGCAGATTCCCCCTGCCCTTTGCAGCTTTCAGCATCCCCTCAATGCTGTTCCATAGGCTTCCCTCGTGTGAATAAATTCAGAGAGAAATCCTTATTTTGTTTTGCTTACACTTAAGTTGGATTTATTACTTTTTTCCAGCTATTGAATTGTCACTTAAGGAACAAAGACAACAACAAACGCCTCTTTCCACTCTTTATCCAAGCACCTCAAGCCTCTTAACTAATCACAAGCATGAGGGCCGAAAGGTTCGGGCTATTTATGACTTTGAAGCTGCCGAAGATAATGAACTAACATTTAAAGCTGGAGAACTTATCACTGTACTTGATGACAGGTAAATCTGCTGGAGTCCACAAATCACATTTGCACAGTAGATATTTGGGGCAGGCAGACTCGTGAAGCTGCAATTCACAGTTGACACACTTGCAAGCTCCATTTACTAGCGCTTCTATTTTGTCAACCGTACAGGATTGTGATATAAATCTTGAAGCCCTTTTTGCATGCTTACTTCCAAAGAGACCCAGGAGTTTTAGATCTTAACTTCATTGGATTGGATCGAGAGTATGTTGTCATTCCTATAAAAGTGGATCCTGTCTTGTCTTTCTTTCCATACTGTAATGAACCAGAAGAAAAATCAAAGGCCCAAATGGTTGCTAGAATAATGAAAGGGCCTCTTGAAATTTGCCCTTCAGGGTGGATAGAGATGGAATTGGCCTAATGTTTTTGACCATTGAACTCTTCCTCTCACATGCATAGACTTGTAGAGTTGGAAGAGACCATGAAGATCATCTAGTTCAACCTCCTGCAATGCAGGAATCCTTTTGGCCAACGTGGGGCTCGAACCCACAACCCTGAGATTATGAGGCTCACGTTTTCCAATCTTTCATGTCTAATTCTTTTATTTCTAACCTATAGTGATCCAAACTGGTGGAAAGGTGAAACACATCAAGGGACAGGATTATTTCCTTCTAATTTTGTAACTGCTGATCTTACTGCTGAACCAGAAATGAGTGAGTAATGTAATGTTCACACAGAAAAGTGCAGTGGTTTTAGCACATTAAAGCTTAATACATCAAATGCAAGTCCCTGTTTTACACCCCCCTCTACATAGATTATATCATTTTATAAACAGTCTTAATAGTTATTTCTTGAATTGTTAGCTTTATTATTTGAGAGGAACTTTTCATAATTTTGTCCTCTTAGAATAATTTATAATTTCATTATTTAGCCCTCTCAGAAGGACTAGTTATGTGAGAGTTCTGAAGCTAACTCATGTAATAGAAAGCTCGATTCCCGCCTCTGCGTATTTTCTAATATTGTTACAAATGCAGATAGGCAAAGAGGATGCCGTTTGTCTCGAAGAGAATACCCTGGGTTATGCTAGATATGGCCTATTCCCTTCACTGATCCCTTGATGCAGGGGGAAATGAAGTATCAAAGAAAAGTATTCTGTAATTTTTTTAGTGTGGGAATCTCTGATCGTATTTGCCATCTTGCAAAGTCAGACAGGTTTTGTAAAAGGCTCCTCCTTCCACCATTCACTTAATCTTATTACATTAGCATTCTATCCCCAAGAGCCAGTCCAAAGGCAAGTTAGGGTTGTATTCAGTGTAAGTTTAACTCTGGGTAGACCCACAGAAATTATTATTCGCAACAAACTTAAGGCCAGTAATTTCATTGGGTCTGCTGTGAGTAGGACTTAGTTGTCTACAACCCTTGGTTTAGAATGCCTAGATATCCAAAACATGAGTCCTTCCTAGTCTGAGTATAATATGAATAAAACATGAATGTCTAAACTTATGTGACGATGACCCATTTTATCTTCAATCTTATTTTCCCCTATTGGCTTTACTGGTGTGTGTGTTAGGTGGGTACTTCTACTTTCCTTTGTTTAATTCTAAATGTGCGTTGAGGCAGTACTGCATGTAATTTCAATATTGTACATCTGTACATGAAATACGTTTTTGAAAACGATCCCCTCATTCTTCTTTTTTTCCATTTGGAAGATTCCAGTTATTGAAAACTTCAATATTAGCATAACGGTGAAGAGACTTGAGTTACAACTCACTGGCCTGAATCTTAAATCTGCCATGCCCTAGTTGGTTAACCCAGCACACTCCCTCTGAGCCTATCTCCCCATCTGCAATGCAGGAGATAGCAATAGCGATTTAAACTTACAAGACTGTTATGACAATTATAAGAATGCATGTGAAGTGCTACAAATACTTGAAAGTACCTTGCAAATGTTAAGATGGTGATGATAATTTGTTAAAAAACACAGAAACATATAAACAAATATCTATAGACTAGAATCTGGATCCTGAGTGACTGCTGCACTCATGCACAGAGGTCCCATTTATTATACTCCCAAAGTCACACCCACCCAAGGTTTGAGGTCCTTTCAGAGTGGCACCATAAGAGGTGACTGTCAGAAATAAATGTTGTTCTTGCCACCATGTGTGAACAGTGTTTTCCACTTGCTGGTGGTGATGCAGGATCTTTTCCACAGAATCATATTGAGACCAAATACCTTTATGTCATGAACTATAAACAAAATAGTTTATAAACTATAAACAAAATAGGGACGCAGGTGGCGCTGTGGGTTAAACCACAGAGCCTAGGACTTGCCGATCAGAAGGTTGCCAGTTCGAATCTCCCCGAGACGGGGAGAGCTCCCGTTGCTCGGTCCCTGCTCCTGCCCACCTAGCAGTTCGAAAGCACGTCAAAGTGCAAGTAGATAAATAGGTACCGGTCTGGCAGGAAGGTAAACGGCATTTCCATGCGCTGCTCTGGTTCGCCAGAAGCGGCTTAGTCATGCTGGCCACATGACCCGGAAGCTGTACGCCAGCTCCCTCGGCCAATAATGCGAGATGAGCACCGCAACCCCAGAGTTGGCCACGACTGGACCTAATGGTCAGGCGTCCCTTTACCCTTTACCTTATAAATAAAATGCCTCGATTACATTTTTTTCCTCAGTCTAAAACTTTGTGTTTCTGTTCAGTATTCTGTCAACTTATATTTCCGCAGTGAAAACCGAGAAGAAAACCGTGCAATTTAGTGATGAAGTTCAAGTTGAAACAATTGAACCGGAGCCTGAACCAGTTTATATTGATGAAGTAAGTACAAAAATGTAGACCAACAAGGGGTATATGATAATATTTATAAAACTTTTCAGTTTGAGACTTGGAAGCACTTTTTTCAACTTACACAAATACTAATGCTTTCCTTCATTTTTAAAATGTGATTAGATTATTATAATAACTTCAAATATTTTTATTTTGAAGCAGAATATAATGGCTTTCTTGTGTCTCCCCATCTTTGCGCTTCACTTTCTGTTTTAATTTAAAGAAGTAGTCCACACTACTGTCTGGACTTCCTTAAACTGTCTTGTTCTGACTTCTCCTGTATTCAGTAACCAGTTCTCCTGAATTGTGTTCAGCATTAGTCATACTTGCAGTGGACCCATTGAAATGGATGTCATGGCGAACATTTCCATGGGTGCATTCTGAGTAGAACTTAGTTTGACACAGACACACCCTTTATTAGAAATACTAAACACACTTATTTCTGAACAATTCCCATTGAATGGCAAGATTTACTTCAGGTAAACCTTTGTAGTGTTGCACAGGTGAAGTACAAAAAAGGGAAGATTATGAATCTTAAAGGTCCAGTGTGTTACTTTTCTGCATAAATATTTTTGAAAAAAGAAAGGAAAACACCTATATCTTGAACTCTGTTGAAACATTTCTTAGCAGAGACCACCAAATATTGCATGCTGAATACCTGATACTGGTTTTTATCACGGTGTTCCGTTGTGCCAGAAGCGGTTTAGTCATGCTGGCCACAGGACACAGAAAGCTGTCTATGGACAAACGCCAGTTCCTTCGGCCTGACAGCAAGATGAGCGCCACAACCCCATAGTCGCCTTTGACTGGACTTAATCATCCAGGGGTCCTTTACCTTTACCTTTTTTTTTTAATAGTGTTTCTGTATTGTTTTATTAAATGAGGCCCAGCTTACTCTCATAGTGTATTCATATCAAATTATTGTCTTTTGTGAAGTGTTTGCCTTCTGGATTATCAGCTTGAATGGCTGTGTTCTGTTTTGTGTATTTTCTATTTTTATTTTCTTATTTTTGTATCCTGCCTCTCTTTTGTCATGGAAGCCAAGTTGGTTCCCACATTTGGTCACCCATCTAGGCATTGGCCAGACCCAGATCTACTTAGTTTCAGCAAGGTAGTGGCTTCATGTGTCTTCAGATCATATCCTGGGATATTTCTGCCAGGGGAAAAAAATCCTTGTCACATTCATAAATATTTGCAGTTGCACCACTAGGTGGCAGTGATGCTCGTACTGTATGAGTAACATTAACTACTGGCATTCCATTTCAGAAATTCTTATAGAGTGACAGTTGAAAACAGCTTATGCGTTTGAAGGATATAGACGCTGTGAACTTCTTGCACAGTGTGTTGTGCATGTGGGTGTATTATTATTTACTTGTATATCAAAAGACTTGCATATAAAAAGTTGCTAATAACCATGTTAGTAGATGTGCAGTTTCCAGAGAATGTTATTTCTATTGTATTCCAGTTAACTAATCAATTTAAAATATTTAGAAAAGTCTCCACTTAATTGACTCATTTATTTATTATTGTACGAACTTACAAAAAACGTGGATGAGAGGCAGCATCTTTGAAGAGGGAATGCTTCTTGCAGCATTTTTAAAATAAAGTGTTTTTCCCCCTTCAGAACTATAATGCTATGCAGTTTAGTATAATTTTAGATTATTTGTTTGGGTGACTACAGTACAGTATATGCATTATAAAAATTTTAGTTTAAAACTTCCACCAGGTGTGCATTAAGGCAAGGCTGTTCATAGAAGGGACATCCTTATTGTTAAGACCTTGAGAGGAAAACATGACTATTGTCAAACCTGCTTGTAGAATGTATTGTCCGTGCTGGCACTGTTTCTCTCATAGAACGACAGAACGTTAACAGCTAATAAACGGTGCATGTAATGTTTTTATTAGAACTATTGTAACACTTCAACTGTGCCCGTAGAAAAATGCAAATAGTTTCTCATGCTGAAGTGGACCCTGGACTTAATATTTCCGATTCAGCAGCCACCCACATGCTACATGCCAGACAACTTTTAGAATTAAAAGTTTCTGATCTTTTGAAAGCACTTTCTGATATGTCACGGAGGTCTGCTGCTGTTGTTGTTTTTTTTAATGCTGTTGGTTGTGCTGAAGTCATTGCGTGTGCTCAAGTTGCTGGGAGTGCCTAAAGTAATTCTTTGAAACATAAATTTTGGACTGCTCATAGATCTGAACCCAAATAAATAATGTGTGTGTCCTATTCTAGGATAAAATGGACCAACTGTTGCAGATGCTGCAAAGTGCAGATCCAGGTGATGATCAGCCAGACCTCCCAGAGCTGATCCACCTTGAAAGTAAGCTTTCTTTCCCCCTGTTCTGTCCTCATAGTCACAAACAAGTTCCCACCTAAGGACTACAGGATGCTAACTTCATCATTTCTCTAAAATATTTCCATGATTATCTCAAGTCATCTTGTTTGTTTTGTGGAAAGTCTTCTCTTTTAGTATAACTTTTTCTTAGCTAGCTTGATGTTCATTATTAATTTTTTTTTTGAGATTTATAGTTTTTCTATTTTCATTGTGTTTCTAGCAATGTGCCATCAAATGGGACCTCTCATTGATGAAAAGCTAGAAGATATTGACAGGTAAGAACAGATATCAAGAGAGAAACACCTGATATTGCAAAGCAGCAATTGTTTTGTTTTAACCACTTATGTGTCCTACTTCTGAACTTCGTAAGCTACTCTTGAATCCTTTTTGGATTAACAATGGGATAAAAAACCCTTTAAATTAAATAAATAAGTTTAAAATGAGATGGGTTTATCTTTAGAGATAGGGTAGCTATTTCAAAACAGAAGGTCTTGTGCATTTTCAGTAATGACAGCTAATGCAGCTTTTTAAAGTTATGGACCAGACATTTGACTAGTATTTGTACATAGACAACTTTCTTTATATCCTGTACTAATTCTTCATGGTAAGGATCACAATTCTCTGTCTCCAACCCCCCGTCCCCCCCCCAAAAAATTGTGGTCATTTTCTCATAGTAGGAGGTATGGATGGCTTCCCTGGCAGCTATCTGTTAGTTATCTTTGAGTGTCTGTGTAGTACTTTAGGGCAGGCATTCAATTCTCTGTCTTACCTCCTTTCATGAAGTCTCCATACCTGGTTCCCTTGCATAAATTGAAACATCCGCTGTCTCTGTGTAGCACTTCGGTTCTTTAGGAGGTTGGAGGAAGAGGATGGAAGTTCCCTTAGTTGCTGCTGTCAAAAAGCATGAGAGCACTCTTTCTCTTTTAAAGACTCTGACTGCAACTTTACCCTTCCTCCATTTGCAGTAAAATGATGCCTCTTTCAGTGGATAAGTCAAGGTTGGGGAGCCTGTGGCCATCCCAATGTTGGGCTACAGTTCCCATCATCCCTGATCATTAGCTAGACTGTCTGGGGCTGATGGGAGTTGTATTCCAAAAGGATCTGGAGGTCCAGCCACCCTATGATAAACTATAAAGCTAGTATCTGTTTTGTGTAAAATAATGTTCATTGATATTGAAATGTTTCATTCAGGAAACATTCTGAGCTGTCAGAGCTCAATGTGAAAGTGATGGAGGCACTCTCATTATATACCAAGTTGATGAATGAGGATCCAATGTATTCAATGTACTCAAAACTACAAAACCAACAGTATTATATGGCTCAGTCCGGTGTTTCTGGCTCTCAGGTATGTATTTGGAGGCTGTAAAGATCTGAGGTAGATAATTGTGTTGTGGCATTGTTCCAAGAAACTGGTGGATAATGCATAATTCAAGTGATAAAGCCAGTTACGTATAGTTGAACCCTTCAACATTAACATTTATAAATTAGTAACTTGTGAGGCCTATAACTTGTGAGGGCTCCTGCACCCAAATATAATGAGGTTATATTATTTAACAGATTTCACAAAACATCATTTACTATGCCTCCCAATTCATTGTATATGATCAAGAGACACAAGAAACTGCAACTTCCATGCATTCTGGGAGGAACTGATCCAGGCTTCTGGAGTTTGTAGGGGTGGGGTTAAGCCAGTGGTGTGGGGGTGCTCACAATTGGGGGTGGGACAGAGTCATTAGCTAGCACTGTTTACATAAACTAGCCTTTAAAGCGGTGACTATTAAGATGGTTTCAAATCCTGTTTTTATGGCTTTAAGTGGAACAAAATAATAAGCGTCAGTTGACATTAGCTTATTCCTGTGTTTATCTCTTCCCAATGTGTGTGTTTAGGTTTATCCAGGACAACCTCAAAGCAATGCATATTTGGTGGCAGGAAATGCCCAAATGGGTCATGTTCAAGCCTACAGTCTTCCATCAGAGCAGCTACCACCTCTGAATCAAGGCACAATTACTCCAGCAGCAAGCTCTGGATTACCTAGTCAGCCAGTTCAGACATCTTACACAAAGTAATTGTGAAACTTCAAATATCCAAAACTTGCATGTAATGTTAGCTAGAAATGCTTAAGGGAAATAATAATTGACAACTTGATCACTAAAGCTATCTTTGTGACACCTGCAGTATGTTTGGATTGGACATTCTGTATCAGGTTACAGAAACCTCTGCTTTCCTTAGGTTTGCAAAACAGGCTCAAGGCATGCAGTAGGGTGGGGAGACCTGTTTGTTTTTTAAGATGAAGGATCCAATTTCCATTTTTTTGTTTTGTTTCGTACCTCTTTTCAGTCTACTTACTCTTTTTCCCCCCTCTCACCCTTACCTCTAGCACAATGGTTGGTTCTGTTCCAGGAAGCACATATTCTAGCCAAGCTTCAGTCTACAGCCCACCCCCAACTGCTGCTACTGCTGATGTTGCTGCTTACCAGAATTCTGGAACTATATCTCAGGTGCCAAACTATAACTTAGTCGCCTCATCCCTGCCGCAGCCACCAGGCAGCCAACCACCACCACCACAACAACAACAACCTCCATCATCACAACAAAACACTTATTCCCAGAAGGCACTACTATAGGATAGAGGACTTCTGATTCCTAATCTACTCTAACCTCTGCTGACGGCAGTTTACAATGTTATGAGTTTATTCCTTTAATATCTTAAACGTGGGTTATCCTCGGCTTAATAGGAATCTTTCTTGGTGAACAAGTATAATGATTCTATTTGCACTGACTTTTTAGGATTATTATTTTTTTAGTTTGCAAAGGAATTAAAATACTTAGAGGACATTTAATTCCTTTAAAAATGCCTAAAATTGGTACAAGGTTATTTATGTCTGCTGAAACTGGCTAGTTTGTGACGAGTCAACTTGGCAAACTGTTGTGGCATATATGTTTATGTACATATAGTGTGTTTGTGTTAGTGGCCGTTTTGAATTACTATGGTGATCATGTGAATATATAACACAGTGTTAAAATAATTTACTGTTTTATTAATCATGAACAGATGGAACATGTTCATGGATTTTATAAGGATGTTTGTTCAGAGTGTAGGAGAAGGCTCTAACCTGCATATCACAAATACTTACTGGCTATGGATATGCTCTTGAAACTGAATTGCCTAGTTTTTTCATTAATTGTACATTGAATGTGAGTGTTTCCTTCCTTCCTGTAGCCTTTGGGTGCTACTAGATGACACTGTCTACCAAAGTAAGGGGTCTAGAACTTCAGACACTCTGCATTCAGAAAAGATTCTGCTTTTATGAATAATGGTTTCAAAATAATAACTTGCAAGCTGCTAAACATATGGGACCATGAAACACATCTGAATCATTTTATCTTTTATTGTTTAAATTATGTAACTTACATTTTCATGCTAGTTTTGTGTCACCTGAATGCTGAATAGTTATATTCTGTGTACGTTGGTGGAGATCACACCAAAGACAGAGAGGGGGCACTTTGGATGTGAGTGAGTGGCATTTTTAAACTGGAACAAGAAGAAACACTACATTTATTAAAGTCTTGTTAAGGACTGCCATAATTGTCAGATTGTTTCGTTATGTGTATGGTGTTAAAATATTGGTAACCTTTTTATCCTTCATAGTCTCTGTGTAGTTCCAGAGTATGTCTACTGCACCTAATGCAGATCATCTCCCAACTACATCCAGAAGTTCTAGCCATGGAAATGGTGTTTATGCCCTCTGTTTTCATGGGGAGACTTCTGATTAACTGTTCGTGCCTTGAGCGGTGGAGCAAGCTTAGTTCTCTCTTCGCAGCAGCTTGGGGAACATTTTCTGTAGAATTCATCAGCGAACTTTAGCATTTATCTGAACATAGAATAGTGGGTACCTCTTTCTCTCTCTGTTTTGTTTTGTTTTTAATTCCACTTATTTCTTTCTACCTGCAGGTATTGCTATTTCCCTGCAGGTATTTATCTCTGTCTTTCGCTGCACACTTAGGGCATAGCTTTTTAGAAGTAGTGCCTGGTATGCATTTAAGAATTTCCCACCTTGCAGGACACAATATTGGGCATTATGAGATCAGATCAAACAATGGATCTTCGATCTGTGAGTACAGAGGAGATAATCTGCCCACTGTTGGCTCATTTGGTGCCTGTTGTGGTACCCACCACATCTGTTTCTGCTATCCCTTTTGCTGTTGTATCTGCTTCTGACGCCAGCATGATAGCTGCTTTGGGTTTGGGTTTCTAAGTTTGCCTCAATAAAGCAATATCTAATAGGCGATAAATAAGGATTGTTAATGACCTTCAGACTAACCAGGAACCTACACACAGGATGGAGGACAGTAACTTATATACCTCTTTGAATTCCTCCCCAGGACCACAGGATGACTTTGGATAAGTCCATGTGCTCATCTTGGTCTTCAAGGAGAATGCTGAGAATGCTTCTGCCTTCTCTCAGCCAGAGGCACCTATGGCTCTGTTTTGCCTGATATTGTTTAAGTCAGTGGTTCCCAAACTCTTCCACCTACTCTGACCATTTGAACATTGCTGAGAGTCCTTGCGGATTTTCTGTCTGTTCTAGCAATTAGAATGTGCTGTGCTAAGTGCTGTGTGATTTTTAATTGCATTTTTATAGACATGCCACGGACCACCTGAATGAAGCTTGTGGACCACAGTTTGGGAACCTCTGAGTTTTGCCACTCCTCTTAGCTCTTGGGACCACAAATCCAAATTTCAGACACAATTGGAATGCTGAATCAGCATTCAGATCATTCTATCACATCTGCAATAGCATTAGTGGCTTGGGAAGAGCAAGATCCCAAAAATGTTGACTAGGATTGGTCCTCTAAAGCATCACCATTTTCCTGCTTACCTTGCAGAGATGCAGCATTGAGAATAACCAACACTGAACTTGAGTGACTTGCCTTTATATAATAGAATTGCACAGCATTTCTTCCAATTCTGGCTGATCCAACAGCTGGCTCTTTCTTGGTATCTACAGTGGGGATTCCAAGGTCACTGTTGACTGCTATGATACCCACTTCTTTTGTTCCAAAGCTCTTTACTCCTGCTCTTGATCTGTACCCTCCACTGTGTTGTATGGTCCTAGCGTTGAATAAAGTAGACTGTTACCTTATCCCTCCAAGTGCGATTCTCATATAAGTGCAGGCCAGGGGTGGCTAACCTATGGCCCTCCAGATGTTGTCAGACTCCAGTTCACAATAGCCTCAGTCATCATGGCCAGAGGTCAGGAATGACGGGAGCTGTGGTTTAGCAGCATCTGGAGGACTACAAATTTCCCATTACTAGGTAGACCTTAAGAGCCTTGCTGAATGAACCAAAGGTCCATCTAGTCAAATAACCTGTTTCTTATAGTCACAAATCGGATGCCTCTAGGGAAGCGAAAAGTAGGGTGGGAAGGCAAAACCTTTCCCCATTGCTATCCTCAAGCAACTGATATTCAGTGGCATATTCTCTTGCCGCTGGAGTTTGGATGTAGCTAGCATGGCTCATACTCATTGATAAAATGATCCTCCATTAGTTTGTCTTCCCTCCTTTATGCTATTTTAAGCCTAGTGGTCATCACATCTAGGACAATCTGTTCCTTAATCATGTGATGTGCTTTATTTTGTCCATCCTGAATCCTGCCAATTACTTCCAACACCTGGTATTATGAGCGAGGAACAAAAAAAAATCATGTTCTTCTCATGTAAATAATAATCTCAACCTCTCATGTCTTCCCCACCACCACCCCAGTGTATTTTTCAAAACTGAAAAGCCCCAAACACCAGTTTGGCTTCATCTGGAATCTGTTTCAATCGCATGATCATTCTGGTTGCATTTTTTGGGTCGCATTTTCCAAATGCAGTTGTACCACGGGTCATTACAATATGGTCTGTTTTATTTTAATAATCTTACAGTTGCTGCCCACTTATTTTCATTGAGCTATTCATCATGACCCGAAGATCTTTCAGACCCTATTAGCCGGTACATACAGCCACATGCAGCTTGTTTGCTGCAGTATGCACAACTTCATTTATATTTAACCTCACTTGCCTTATTATTGCCCATTTCCCCGTTTTGGAGATGCCCTTTTGGAGCTCTGTGCAGTAAGCTTTGTTTTTCACCATTCTAAACTGGTGTCATGTGCAAGCTTGTCCATTTCCCCCCTAATTCCAGTTCACTTAGGAACAAGTTAATTAGCACTGATTCCAGTACAGATCTTTAGAAAGTCCATATGTGTCTGTCTTGCATTTCAAAAAGTGTTCACTTACAGTTCCTTGCTTCCTGTTTTTCAATGGATTACTAATGATAAACTTCTAGGTCCATCATATCACTTCAGATAGAGCTTTGGAGCTTCTGCCAAACTGTTGTCTAACTCATCTTTCCTCAGTGATGGTCTATGTTTATATGTGGAACAAGTAAACCCCATGGATTGTCTCTTATCCTCAGAAAAACAGCAGTCGTGATCCTTTGTCAATGACATAGTCTTCCTGTGTGTTCAGTCTAACCACAACTTAGCAGTACCCCTACCATCTGCTCTGCCTGAGGTGGGCAAGGACTCTTGGAGGAGAATAGTGACGAGGACACCTGCCTGATGACTCTTGGGAGAATATCTACTAAATACAGCAAGATGGAAGACCCATAAATCACTTGTAAACATTTTTGGCTACGGAACTCAAGTAGAAGAGCTAGGAAAGACTTGCACCAGAGACCTCTGAGCCACTGCCATCTGGATCAGGAAATACTGGTCTTGCATGGTACAAATTGTCAGGAGTGACAATTTATTGCAATATATAATAAAAACATTTTTACTTGGGTTTACTATCGCAGTTTACTAAACAACAACCAATGTCTAAAATGCAAAATGTTAAACACATTTGCAAAATGCTATTGTTATTCTGAAACGGCATAATAAAACTATGGTCAGTATTGATGTTGAGTAGTGATTCAGTGATCTTCAGATGAAGATCTAGCTAGTGGTCTTCAGCAGCATATAAATGGCAATTAGTGGATTAAGTGCTTTAAAGTAGAATTGGATTCAGGATTGCATAATTCAGGAGTCCTGTTCTTGAAATAAAACTCATTTCTTTATGTACAAATCTTGCTTGCAGTGCCCCCACCCAATGTAAAAATACTATGAGCTAGAACCAGATCAAGTTAGTGAACTTGGGTTCCACTGAAATCAATCTCAGAACCATAGAATTATAGATTTGGAAGGGACTCTAAGGATCATCTAGTCCTACCCGCTGCGATGCAGGAATATGTAGCTGTCCCATGCGGGGATTGAACCTGCAACCTTGGCATTACCAGCACCACACTCTAACTGAGCTATCCATAGGTCATGCTATTCACTAAGTTTCAGTGATTTCTAAGGGTTCAAGTTAAGCACATAGAAAACCAGCCCAGTATTGTCTACTGAATTAGTTCAGCTCTGAATCTGGGCAAAAGCTGATCTAATTGCAGTTCCTGATGTTCAGATTCAAGTCTGTGAATATGAATGCACATTTTTTTAATTAAATCTTTTAAAGATGTAATTGCAACACAATATTAGTCAGTCTCTCTCTTTCAAAGATGGAGTTATTGCACCATTTCTTTAAAAAATTGAGAACCAGCTATTATGAAATATCTTCACAGAACTTCCCCCTTGAAGGACAAAAAAAATCTTTAATAGCAGGATTTCTTGCTTTCGGGGTATTGTAAACCGCAGTGACTTTTCATTTCTAATTAAGTCTCTTAAAATTAAACTGACTCCCTCCTTCCTTGCTATCTTTCCACCAGCAGTTAAAGACTTTCTTGTTCCAACAGGCTTTTAAGAATTGACTTATTAAAGAAAGGGCTGGTGCTGTGATATTTTTATTGCAATGCTTTGTATGTTGAGATAGATAGATAGATAGATAGATCGTTTTTAATGATTGCTCCCCCCACCCAGCTATTTCTATTTTAGCTGCAAGCCGCGTTGAATCCCTTTCAGGGAAAAAGGTGGAATCTAAGTAAACATAGTAATAATAAAAAAATTCAGTGGGACTTAATTTCTGAGCAAAAATGCTTAGGGTTGTTGTGTAAGGCTGCAATTTTTTTACCCAGTTACATGGGAATAAGCTCCATTAAACTCAGAGAGGCTTGCAGTGTAAGGATCAATTTGCAATAAAGGAATAAACACTCCACATGCTCCATAAAAAAAATGCAGGATATTGAACCATTGCAATTAAAGAATTTGAAGTGGATTGGTGACATTTTCCTTTGAAATAAGGGATAAATACAAAGTGTTTTGTATTCATCATTGCCTTCATTGGGTGCAGACATTTTCAGTATAAACATAAAGCTGTTTTTGTAGCTGATTGTATGGAGCAGTGTCCTCTTTATGTATTCACATGACGTAAACATGTATGTTGTCCTCTAGATCCGAGCCTTAGGCACATGCATTCTTGCAAACATAGAAACATGTTATAAGCAAGCTATACTTCAAAGTGCTTATCTTGTGAACTTGCCATTTAAATTGTGCAGTCATAGCAAAGACTCCCATTTCCAAAAAAAGGACAGTGTGTGTGTGTGTGTGTGTGTACGCGTACGCGTGCCTGACCTCTCCACCAATTTTAATTGATTTATGTCAGAGATAAGGAAGGGAGGGAATAGAAATAATAAGAAGATAAAGCATATTCCCATGTCTTTCCCAACCGCCCCAGCACATGGAAGAATACGTGTTATAATGTGAACAAGATGCTGCAGCTTCTTCACCACTTGATGGGCTGCTGCAATAACAGGAAACAGGGCAGCTGGCACGCAGCAGAGGAGGAGGCTGGTGGTTTTGAGTGCCCCTTCCATTAGCTACCTCTCTTCCCTGAGAAAGGGAAATGCAGCAACAAGAGCGGAGGTTGATGGGCAGGGTGGGGTGGGAGGCAGGAGTGGAAGGGGTGTGTAGTGGACAGAGGTGGATTTAGCGGCGAAACCTGGAAGTAACGTGCTCCGTTACTTCCGGGTTGCCACAGAGCGCAACTCGAATGCGCTCAACCCGAAGCACATTCACCTTGAGGTATGACTGTACCAAACTCCAGCCATGGAGGAAGGAAGTGAGTGGAAGCAACTTGCTTCATTCTGCTTCATGATTTCTGCTTGCGCAATGGAACTTCCCTGCCTCCCTCTGCCTGCATCCTCTTCAAATCTGCTCTGGAGGATCGGAGGAACCCCTAGAACAGATTTAGGAAGCACACAGAGAGGAAAGCCTGTGCACATGGAACACTGAGGACGGGGCTTGTGTGAACAACCCTGTCCATCTACACACCATGGGTCAGCAAACTAAGGTGCGCGGGCCAGATCAGGCCCAATTGTCTTCTGGATCTGGCCTGTGGACAGTCCGGGAATCGCTGCATGGATCACCAGTGCGCGTTCTTTCTCTCTCCCTCACACAGCTATGGCACCGCCGCATCCTCCCTCCTTCTGGCTTCTCCCCACCCTGCCTAGAGGAGGAAGGGGGCTAGGCTTTGTTGGTGCCAGCAGCAGCAGCAGCACTTAAGCGGCCGCCATTTTAAGCAGCCCCTCTCCAGAGCTCTTTTGTCATCACCAGCCCCTGCCGCTCATAAGACACAGGTAAGCAGCCACTGGGGTTTGTGGTGCTCTTGCATCATTTCCCCCCAAAATATAGTCCAGCCCCCCACAAGGTCTGAGGGACAGTGGACTGACCTGCTGAAAAAGTTTGCTGACCCCTGGCCTACACAGTTTTAGCCCTGAAGAGGCCTCCCATCATATGTGGTCTTCTAAATGTTCCACAAATCACCAACAGAAAACACACTTGTTTAAAGATCTAAGAGAATGGATACACAGCCAGAATGTGTACACAGTCACACCAGTCAAGATCTCAAGGACAATGATAGTTGGGAATGAATTAAAGAGGCTTTCTCCTATGTAGCAATGAGTATCATGTTTTGAATGAAAATTAAAAGAGCCTAGATGTCAATAACAACTGCATCAACAACCGACTGGAACACATTGTTTTCAAAACGGACAAATTTGTTGCTGGAAACGGCACCTGTTTTGTACAGTTGCCTGACCTTTCGGGTGTGTAGGCTTCCTTCCAGAGTACAGACATGTGGTGTGGCTGGAAAGGTTCATGTTGGCTTTTGTAGGTTTTGATTGGAGGCATGTGAAAACATTCACTTCTCCATAACTCTGATTCCTGTGAACCCAATAAATCTGCTTTGAAAACTTCCTGAGACTCAGGGATTGCTAGATTCCCAAAATACCAACCCAGACATAATTACATTTATTAGTAATGTTACAGGTGATACAGTTTCTTATTTAAAAGCTTTTATTTTAAAAGGAGAAGCAAATGAATTTAATAAATCTGTGCACTCAGCTAAGGTGTATGGACGTTGCCTTAAGCCAGAGTTTAAATTAGCCTTCCTTCAGTTGCCAAACTGGAAGCTGCGCCTTGGTTCCCGAACATTTTGGAAGTCAAAGGACTTCTGGAATGGATTCCATTCTACTTCCAAGGTACATCTGTACAGCTATTGAAGTTCTGGCTCCGGTTGTTAGGAGAAGCCTGTTGCAAGGCTTCCCCACACAGCAAGAACTCTTTCCAAACCCCCAGGATATGGTGCACCGGGCCATTTATCAACAAGGTGCCACTTCTCAAAGGCCTACTAGAGCAGAAATCATAACCCCCCCCCAGTGGCGTAGCGTGGGTTGTCAGCACCTGGGGCAAGGCAAGTAATTTGCGCCCCCTAACCCATGGATTTGCGCCCCCTAACCCGTGGATTTGCGCCCCCTAACCCTAACCCACAGGTGTTGCGCCCGGTGTGGCCGCCCCCTGCCCCCCACGCTACGCCACTGCCCCCCCAAACCATCTGAAATTAAAGTGGGTGGCATCTCTGTAGAAGGAGATGCATATTTGGAATTCAAAAACGGGATCTGCTCAGGTGACTCTTGTGTGTGGCAGGGAGGAGGGTTTTCATACAGGAGGAGACATTGTCTTAAGGCAGAGGTGAACAGAACAGTGCAAATAATTTTTGATCTTGAAATAGCTCTCTCTTGCAACTATTCAAAGCTGTAAACTTCAAAATCCAGATGCACCCCATAACACATGGAACTGCAAAATGCCTGGATGCCTTCTTGCATGTCTGCAACTGTGATGGCCTGCGACTCGGGCTCGGGCTTGGAACCAGAGGAGTCTCAGTCCGCACCAGATCCTTTGCCTCAGGCAGCAGCTGAACCTAGTCTGGGGCCTGATTCTGAAGAGCCCCAGTCTGCACAGGTTCCCCTGTAACAAGCACCAGCTGGGCCGAGTCAGGGGCCTGAGCCTGCCCTGGCTCCAGATGCGGGGATTACCTCGTTGCCTCCAGCTGGGCAATCACTTACAGCTGCTTCACTACCAGTTGGGTCAGGAGAGGCTGAGGTGGCCTCTGGGTTTGGTAACCCACCGACAACTCCCGAGCTGCAGCAACTAAGGTCTGAGAGAAGGAGAGACCTGAGTACTCGCAGGAGGAGTGCTCACCTTTGGGCGAGACAGGGAGGTGAGTCACCGGGGGATCAGGACCAGCCGTTAACCTGACAAAGATAAAAGGCTGTTGGACCCCACCCCAGGTAGCAGGAGCAACATTGCTGTTTGCCAGAACTTGCCTGAGACCCTGTGCCTAACCTTGCCTGGTTTCCTGCCTCGTGGCCTGCCTTGGCCCTGTCGGACTAACTCCTCGCGTTGCTCAGGTTACCCCCCGGGCCCGGCACAGCAATGAATCTATTAAGGCTTTTCTCCCTCCACTTGGAGCAAATCTTGCAGAGGAAGGAGCTGAAATGGCATTCTTTGTGCAACATCAAAGCCAACTTCCCTCTCATCTGCTTTCCATTGAAGAGCTGATGGGTGGAGACACAGAGGGCCAGCTGAAATCCTGGAGTGAGTGGCCCTTGGACCAGAAGCTTACTCTCTTAAGATGAGCTGGGCTAAGGTTACATAAGTACTTTAAAGGTTTAAACCTGCACTTTGAAAATAGAGCATAGACATACTCTGGATGCTTGCTGACTGCAACAGGTTTCTGTTATAAATCCAGGAAGTAAAATGCACCTGAGGAGCGCAGACTAGCTTTGGGGGCAAAGGACAGGCTGTGTGGCACACATAGCTCTGCCTAGTTTCTGCCCCATAGTCTTTGCCACCTGAGGCAACTAACTACCTCTCTCTGCCTGATGATATGGGGTGGCACTTGTCTTGATTTGTATTCATTTGCTGTTCTTGATAGCTCTGGTGTTTTGCTGAGTTGCTGTTATTTCGTTTTTAAGACTAATTATTCCAATCTTCCCCCTTGAAGACAGGAACCACTGTGGGATCTTCAATATTGCTTTAAGCTGTTTTATAATGCTACATGCAGGGCTGCATCTAGGAATGAGTCAACATAATAAAGTCCATTTTGAGGCATTTCTATTTAAATATGTTTTTGTTTTAAATTACATTGATTTTACATGTTGAAGTTTGGCTTTACATGTTGAAACGCAAGATAGAAATAAGAAATAAAAATTAACAAGTACAGGCAAAACAATCACAACAAGTAGAAAAGCTATCATAACACACACACACACACACACACACACACACACACACACACACACACACAATTCTTGGAGACATTTGATGAGCCAATCTGTTTCCCACACACAACTGAGGCATTCCCAGAAAAAAAAATAAAAAAATGCTGAGCATTCATCACTTTATCACCTGCCATTCTGTGGAAGCTCTTCCTTCCTTTTTCCTTCAGCGGTGAAATTAGCTTAGAGAAGCAAAGTCTGAACGGTGAATTCCTGTTATTTCACAATGCCCTGTGTGGCAGGGCATTTCCTTATCATTAGGCAACCAGAATGCACTCCCTCAACTATAAGTTCTCAGAAATGAACACGGCTTTCCTCCTTGCTGGCTTCAACAAGATCTGCTACAAAAGGGAAACCTTGTATGGCGCATTCTGGCGGAAGGGAAGACAGTAGTAAACTTGCGTAAAATGCCTGTTTCTTTGCTTCTGGTTTTCCTTTCCTTACAACATTGCGTTTTTTCGCTAGTAGGTAAGTTCCAATCAGTTCTTTGCCAAGAATGGGGCTTTGCCAAAAATGGGGCAAGAATGGGGCTTGCAAATCTGATTTCTATTTTGGATCATTAAAACAAGTATACAAATACTGTATATATTTAGTATAGTGACTGGAACTGCATGCTGAGTGTTACGAGACAGTTGTAATCTGGTTCGGCATGTGCAAACAGCCCAACTGGGTTTTTCCTGCTGCTTGGTGTTTTGACTTTCCAAATTAGGTTTATTGAGGCTAACTGCAGCTGTCAGTTTTGATGTGCAAGTTTCATACCTGAATTAACAATTGCAAGGTTGAAATAGTCAGTTGTTGTTGCTGCTGTGAGTGCAGAAGATATTGAATGCTTCTCCATGTTGCATAATATTCAGATGCAAAGTTGAAAATAAAATTAGCTCATGGTTTTACCTAATTATTGTAAATCAATACTCATAAAAACGCAATAAATAAATTAGGACTGAGGATGTAATTTTGGGCACCTGGCAATGTACTGGTTTTACGTACAAGTCTGTCTCTTTGCGGGGGGGGGGGGTTAGCTTTGAAGGCAAGAATAGTTCATTTTTCATGTGACTAGCTGCTTAGTACATCAGATGCCCTGGCCTATTCACACATTTAGTTGCATGCAGCACACTAATGTGCAGCAGGAGCTGTGGGCTATACTTCTGACTCTTATACTAAATTTTTGCGTTGATCATGAATTCCTGAAAAGAGAATCTCTGCATTGATTGAGTGATTATTTAATTTCTGTACAGCTTAATATATTAAAAATATCTATGAGCAGTGTACAGAAAACTGAAGCAACAGACAACTTTTTAAAAAAAACAACTACAAAAATACACAGATACATATTAAAATGTTACATTAATAGCATGTTACTAATATATAAAAATCAGTATCAGTTCATTTTCCTTCTGGCACACCCTCCGGGTTCTCACCCAGGATCCAAACAAACTCTCAGCTCATCCACAAAAGCCTTACAAAGAGTAGGGTTCCTGGAAAGAGGAACTAGCCTTTCACCCTAGGCTTGCTTTTTATGGGCAGGCCCAAAGTGGATGGTACTTCCTCAGGCTGTCAATTCAGCTGTAGTCTCCACACCCAGTTCCAGGTACAGCAGGTTTGTTGAGTTTCCCAGGGGGTCCAAATGAGGGAAAAAGGACACCCTCCACTCACAGCTCTCAGACCCTCCAAGTGTCCCTATTTTCCAGGGACATCCTTGATTTAGTGAAGCCACCCCAGTTTCTGATTTGATTGAATGTCCCACTTTTCCTTAGGATGTCCCTATTTTCATTAGAAAAATGTTGGAAGGTATGGAGTTATCCGACCCCTGAGCCGTCTGAAGGCAATCCTGTATAGCAGTCACGGCCAAACTTGGCCCTCCAGCCGTTTTGGGACTACAATTCCCATCAACCCTGACCACTGGTCCTGTTATCTAGGGATGGTGGGAGTTGTAGTCCAAAAACAGCTGGAGGGCCAAGTTTGGCCATCACTGCTGTATAGGGAAGTTTTAAAAATGTTTAATTTTTTTAATGTTTTTATATATGTTGGAAGCTGCCCAGAGTGGCTGGGGCAACCCAATAAGATGTGTGGGGTTTAAATAGTAAAATTATCATTCTGGAATGGGACGTCCCTATTTTCATCTAAGAAATGTTGGAGGGTATGAGCTCTTTCTTCACCCTCCAGCCAGTATGGTGTAGTGGTTAAGAGCGGTAGACTCGTAATCTGGTGAACTGGGTTCGCGTCCCCACTCCTCCACATGCAGCTGCTGGGTGACCTTGGGCTAGTCACATTTCTCTGAATTCTCTCAGCCCCAGTGTGTGTGTTGTGGGGGAGGAAGGGAAGGAGAATGTTAGCCACTTTGAGACTCCTTAGGGTAGTGATAAAGCAGGATATCAAATCCAAACTCTTCTTCTTCTTCTCTTCCTCCTCCTTCTCCAGCTGCTCCAGATAGAACCCAAAGGATGAGAAAAGCTGCATGGGCAGCCACTCTATGCAAGCAGGACACCTGGCCAACCAGGTGTTTTACTTGTATGGAGCCCCTAGGCATGAGCAGATCCTTACAAGAAGGATCCCTTCCTTGGAGCTCCATGCTCAACACAGGAAGCCCCATGCTCAACAGGGGTGCTATATCAGGGATGGAGCTTGAGCTTGTGACTCTATTCTGGCTGCTATATTACCCTACCTGCCTTAAATTTGTAGGGTTTTCAAACTATGGCTCAGTCCTGCTGCTTTATTTTAGTAGCTGCTTCTGCAGCAAGATACTGTGTTGGGATTGGTACTTTGCTGTTTTGTATCCTTTAGAATGGGCTCTCCAGATGTTGTTGGACTCCAACGCCCATCACCCCCAGCCAGCATGGCTAAGGAACAGGAATTATGGGAGCTGTAGTTCAGCAACATTGGTAGGCCTGCCGGTTCCCCATTCCTGCATTATATGCCACTGCTCATTCCTGTCCAGAGTTGTTTCCTTTCTCTGGGTTTCTCATTATTTCTGTTTCCCAGCTTGTGATTCTTTTTTACAAGAAGTCTTCATGAAAGTTCAACATTTTAGTGCTTATTTCCTCTAATAACTTGTCTGTGCAGTTTTGTCTAATGTACATATTTTAGCAAAGCATATTTCCCTAACATTTATATTTTCCCCAATATAACACATTTTTAATGTTGCTTTCACTAATACTTGCATTTTATGCAGTTTACATACATTTTCGTAAACATTAGATGGCCAAAGAACTGCATTGCAACATTCAGAGAGATTTGTGAATTTCAAAGCATGGCTGTGTTTCAATTCACGTATTATTTATTTCATAAAATTTATACTCCATTTGACTGTAAAACATATCTGAAAGAGCATCTCCACCCCCATCGTCCAACTCGGACACTGAGGTCTAGCTCTGAGGGCCTTCTGGTGGTTCCCTCACTGTGAGAAGTGAAGCTACAGGAAACCAGGCAGAGGGCCTTCTCGGTAATGGCGCCCACCCTGTGGAAGAGTCCCCCATTAGATGTTGAGGAGATAAACAGCTACGTGATTTTAAAAAAGCAAGCATCTGAAGGCAGCCTTGTTCAGCATTTGGTGTTTAGTGTTTGATGTTGTATTGTGCTTTTACTATTTTTTGTTGGGAGCTGCCCAGAGTGGCAACCCAGTCAGATGGGCAGCATACAAATAATAAATTATCATCATAATCATTTTTACAAAATAATAAAATGCGATTTACAAAGATTATTTCAAAAGGTGAGAAATAGGTAGATTCACCTTTAAATGTGAACTGAATTGAATTCCCCATTCAATTTGCTTCTTATTTTTCCTCACATCTCTAGTTCCAGTTCCTTCAACAGATGAAGCGCAGAGTTAAGCAAAATAAAGGGACAGAACAGAGATGGGCAAGTTATGACTCTCCCAAAAGTGTTGAATTCCAACTCCCGTCAGCCCTAGTCAGCATGGCCAATGGACAGGAATTGTGGGCGCTGTCATTCAACAACAGCAGGAGGGCCACAGGTCCTTCCACCCCTGGAATATGGCATGCAGCAGGCAGAGCAGGGAAAGGAACCTGTTGCCCCCCTGTTGTTGGATTATAGCTCCCATCAGGAAAAAAAAGAGAAGCCTATGCTCACTGGGACAATCTTAAACATAGCTTGTTTTGTTGAGGAATACAAATGATCCTTCTTTGGACAATGGACAACATAAACACATTAAAAAATGGCATTAGTTACATTCATACTTCAATGCACATGCATGATAAGTCCAAAATCTCAAAACCACATTTGAATCTTATGCTTAAAAATTTCTTCACATATTTGTGTTGTGACCATAGGAAATGTCTAATATCTGTTTCAACAATATATATATATATATAAAATACAACTGCAGGTATGCAGTCTAAATCCAAATGTATAAATTTGTTTTTTAAGCACCTGGTTCAAATATTCTGTCTTAGTTCCAGCAACTCTGGAAAAGTTTTACCCCCTTTTTTTTTTAAAAAAAAGACAATGTTTCAATTAGTAGTAACCTTTTCTTTTTTTCCACTTTGTGCTCGACTTCCCCTAAAAGTATTTAGGAAGAATTTGCAAGCATTGCACATACTAGTTTACAAAAATGCAGAGCAATTGTTAGCACAACAATATAGTGAAAGACTTTATCACCGTTGGTGATAATTGTACATTTCCTTGTATTGTCTGTAAGGAAAACTGACTGATAAACTGCAAGGGTTTGTGTCTCCAGTACTCATCAACTTTATGCTGCTTCCTAATGGGTTGGAAGCCAAGGAGGACAAGAGGAAGAAACCAGCTTCTAGATAAGTGTAGGTCAGCTTTTTCACTGAAACAAAAAAAACATTCATTTCCAGTTTGCAGAAGAGCTAGCCACTGCATCTTAAAACAATTGTGGAGCCATCTATTTGGCATGTGTGTGTGTGTGTGTGTATGTGTGTGTGTATGTATGTGTATATATATGTGTGTGTGTGTATAACAAATTTATTTGATTTTACATATTAAAATTTACAATCATACCACAACACCTTCCATAAATACAAGATTCCCATGAATCTCTGGACTTCCCTCCTCCCCTCTGTGGGTCCTGTTATTAAACATTTCCTGCTGCATCTTTATAGCAATCCAGATCTTTTCATATCTCCATTGTATCACCAGTTCTCATTACATTACAAGTATTATTGCAGTCCCGCTAACGATTTTATTTGTTTACAGTGGTCTCCAAGGTAAATTATAAATTTACCCCATTCCTTATTAAAATTTTGGTCTCCCTGATTTCTCTGGTCATTTTTGCCATTTTGGCATAGTCCAGCAACTTGACCTGTCATTCTTCTCTGGTAGGGACTTTGTCTTCTTTCCAACTCTGGGCTAGCAGCATCTGTACAGCTGCTGTTGCATACATAAATAATCTCTTCTGTTCCCTTAAGATTTTGGCACCTAGAATTCCTAATAGAAAAGCTTCTGGGTTTTTTGTAAAAGTTATTTTAAACTTTTTTTCCAGTTCATTATATATCATTTCCCAGAATGCTCTCTCTCTCCTTTAAACACTTTCATAGAGCTTTGACAGATCTGTTGGAGAGATCACACTGAGCCCTAATAGCTGTGTTTTGTATTCACTCCATATTAATGTGCAAATCTGGTTCAAGGGCTTCTTGAATCAGATTTCTGCTTGTGATACACATGACTAGTTGGTCTTCTGTGCCATAGAACTTACATTTTTTTGTTTTTGGTTACAGATACCAGCAAATTTTTAATATATAACGAAAACCACAGCCTTTGTGTTCATGTACGGTCTGCAAGCTATGTCACTACCAGTACTTGCAACCATGAAAGTGATGAACAAAAATTTAGATGGATTTCCAGCCACCAGCTGATGAGCATGTCTTTGAAGTTATGTTTAGGAGTATCTTCAAAGGTTGACTGGACACCAGTTACTCTGTACCCATGTGACTCAACAAGCGATCTCCAGCGATGGGAATGCAAAAATGACACACTTTTCGCCATCCAAGGAGCAGATCTGCATTTCAACTATGGCAACAGAAATGAAAAAAGAATTATGCTATACCGGAGATCTGGCGTATGGAGTCGGTGGAAGGTCTATGGAACCAGCGACGATTTGTGCTCCCGGGGCTATGAAGGTAAATTTTCCTGGTTTTTGTTTCATTTTCCTTCTGAGTTGGCTACTTGAATCTTTAGTCATGTTGTTATATAAGCCAACAACCCAGCCAGATGGCTGGGGTATAAATAATAAATTATTATTATAATGCACAGAACTAAGAGCCCATACAAATAAAGTAAATTGCCCCTTTAGAGGTTTGTCATCCTAGGACAGGGCTGCTATACATCAAGTCAATCAAAAAGTGGCTTCCTTAAAAAAGCTCAACAACTAGGATAGCATAATTATCCGAATTGTCCCAATAGGCAAGGTGAATTTAGCCACACATCGAATGCCTAAGTATAATGAAATGCCAAGCTGTAAGATCATTTCTGTCAGAATAGGCAACAAATGGTCACAGCAAGGGTAGCCAACATGGTGACCTCCAAATATCGCTAGACTACAACTCCCATCTGCCACAGTCAACCCAATTGGTTGATGGCCAGTGGCCAGCTAGGATGAGAGTTGGGGTCGAGCAACACCTGAAGTGTGGGTACCCCTGAGTTAGAGCATGACTCA
Source organism: Podarcis erhardii (assembly GCF_964252035.2). Taxonomy (NCBI): domain Eukaryota; kingdom Metazoa; phylum Chordata; class Lepidosauria; order Squamata; family Lacertidae; genus Podarcis; species Podarcis erhardii. The sequence goes on along the minus strand of NC_138513.1, from coordinate 20,872,176 downwards.
ATTGCCGTGTCCAATTATATGAACAATAGATAACATCTAGGGTAAGGCAGAACCAACATGCAAATATCCAGTTGTGGAGATGTTCAAAATGTTATTAATTCCCTTTTTAAAAAGAAAAGTAAAGCACAGATGGATAGCTGTCTGTCATGGATGCTTTAGCTGAGGTCCCTGCTTTGGACTAGATGACCCTTGGGATCCCTTCCCCTCCACAATTCTATGAAACCTCTACCCAATTTAATATTTGCAAGTGATGCCAGGTTTGCACTTGGATGTGTCATTGAGGGGAAGTGCTCAGACAGTTCCTCTACTTTGTGACATCTCGATGTCAACCTCAGATTTATGAACCAGGGCATCCCAGCCAGTAACCATGACAACACGGAGACAGGAAGAGCATCCAAGCCATATTCAGTCATCCTCTCTCTTCCCTGCCTCGCCGTACCCTCTTCATGTGATTATGAACTGTAGCCTAGCTCCCTCCCACACATCCCCGTCAATAATAATAATAATAATAATAATAATAATAATAATAATAATAATTTATTTATACCCCGCCCATCTGGCTGGGCTTCCCCAGCCACTTTGGGTGGCTTCCAACAAAATATTTAAATACAGTAATCCATCAAACATTAAAAGCTTCCCTAAACAGGGTTGCCTTCAGATGTCTTTTAAAAGTCCAGCCCTAGGGGAGAAGATTATTTCCCTCTCAGATTATTCACTTCTATACCTTTTTCCAGAATGTGGAATAAAGTGAAGGAATATAAGCATAAATAAAGAGCGAGCAAGCAAGCAAGCAAGCAAGCAAACAAACAAATAAATAAACAAACAAACAAATAAATGAAATGAAATGAAATGTCTTCCTCTAGCCTGTCTGTCTCTGGTTTTGAACTAGGGCAAGGAGGCATGTTTGAAATAATAATAAAAAACCTCTAAAAATAAAAGAAATAAGAATATTGAACACAGATAGGATATTCAGGCCTATAACGGTATGGTTGTTTGCTAGTTGGGTTGCATAGGCATCTGTAGACTGCCTTCCTACATATGAGCTTTGCACACTTTGTTCTAAACCATTTCTGGCACTATCCCATTTTTGTGGAATAGCTTTTTACATTTGCCAAAGTGCTTTAGTCTTTTTATCCCTGTGAAAATGCTGTAAAGTAGACCACAATATAATTTGAGCCAAACAACAAAGAGAACAGTGCTTGTATCAAAGACTAAGTAAGGTATTAAAGATTAACAAATTTATTTTGGCATTAGTGGGGGTTTTTAGGTTAAAGTCTTCTTCATCAGGTGCATCATTTTGATAATCCACAAAAGCTTATGGAATAATGCACCTGCTAGCTTCTAAAGTATTATAATAATAATAATAAAAAATTTTATTTATATCCCGCCCTCCCCAGCCGAAGCCGGGCTCAGGGCGGCTAACAACACTAAAACAGTACAACAATTACACAATTATTGTTCCGTGTCTGCTGTAAGCCATGGCTAGTTGGCTAACACTTTGTCTTAAAGTATAGCAGAGTAATGGTATACTTGATTACTTTATTACTGGTTCTTTTATTGCTTTTACACTTTTCTCTTCCTCTTTCTTTCCAGACATGTTCACTCTGAATGGCAATGCCAATGGAGCACCATGTGTATTCCCTTTCCAGTATGATGGTAACTGGTACGCAGAGTGTACAAATGCTGGCAGGTCCGATGGCTGGCTGTGGTGTTCAACTACTAGAAACTATGATACAGACAAGAAATATGGCTTTTGCCCACTGAAATGTAAGTTCTGTAGTTCTTTCTTAAGCCTGGATCATGAAATGTCACTATCTAAGGCCGTTTACACACCATATATTTAAAGTACAGTTGCACCTTGGTTGTCAAACGGAATCCGTTCCGGAAGTCGGTTCAGCTTCCAAAAAGGTTCAACGACCAAGGCGTGGCTTCCAATTGGCTTCAGGAGCTTCCTGCACTCAAGAGGAAGCCACAGAAGTTGTGTCAGACGTTCGGCTTCCAAAGAACGTTTGCAAACCAGAACACCTATTTCCGGGTTTGCTGTGTTTGGGAGCCAAAACATTCGAGTTGCAAGTCGTTTGGGATCCAAGGTACGACTGTACATTGTTTCTCCCAAAGAACCTTGAGAACTGTTGTTTACATCATGGAGCTGCCATTCCCAGCACCGTTAACAAACTCTAGTTCCATGATTCCTTGGTGGAAGTTTTGTGCCTTAAATATATGGCTAAATGTGGATGGCTAAAACCACTATTTTAATTGATCATTTAGTCAATAAAACATACATAAATGTGCATATTATTGAACTGTGAAGATAGGCAACTTTTCTGAAAAGGCCAGGGATGTAATGATTTAACAAACCTTTTTTTGAGTTTTATTTATTAACGTTCTTATGTTACATAGGTAAACATTATCATATTACATCACAAGGCTTATTATAATATATTTTTCAGCATGTATACAAAGTTTATATACAAAATTTATATACCTAAAGAAAAGAAACAAGGACAAAAAACTATTCCAAAATCATATATGTGCCAACACTTTGGACTTCCTGTCTATCCCATTGTATATTCCTTTTTTTACAAATGAATATGATTTAACAAATATTAACTGCTTGTTCCTGCCGGGGTCCTGACTGGAGCTAGGGTGTCCTTGTGCCTGTTATCTGCAACTGGAGAAAAGCTTCCATTGTGGATAGCAAGGGTGGGGGGAATGTGGCAATTTCTATCAGGACCATGGTGTGGGCAAAGGGTTAAAAGTCAATGCCTTTAACAAAAAGAAAAGAAACACATAAAGGCAAAATCAAAGAAGATCACATGTCTGACTGTCCCAATGTCAAAACTCTGTATTTTTCTACAGAGCCCTAGAACAACTCAGGAGGAATTTTCCTATGAATTTTAGCACTATATTATTACAGTCCCACCGCTTGGAGTCGCATTGTAGCTTGTCATTGCATTTAAATATATATATATATATATATATATATATATATATATATATATTTGCTTTCGTATATATATATATCTTTATTGATGTTTAAAGCAGAAAGATAACAGCTAAAACTAACAGGAATGGCCAAACCTATAGATCCAGCCAGAGGACTACCGGGTTAGCGCCATCGGCAATGGCGGAATTCCTCTGAGTCAGAGGAACCGGCTCCGCAAAAATCGGGTCTTGCCGCCGCGGCAAAGGCGGAGACCCTTTAAAAATCCCAGGCGGAGGAAGCCTGGGAACGTGGGATTCGGCTGACACCAGGAGCGCCCCCCCTACTCACAGGGAAACCCTGTTCCGAAGTGACGTGGGGTGAGCGGCGCGGTGTTTCGAATCGACTGCTATTTTCGCGGAGTGAAGCCGCACAGTCGTTGCCGGAGAGCGCTGACTCTTTCCTGTGGATATTTGGATTTCAAACAACAACCCGTGAGTAGTACGGAAATTGGACTCTTAAAATAATTTTAAATTAGGCACCGATCGGGGAAGGTCCAAACAGGAAGTCCGCCTCCCCTTTCTGTAAATAATCTAAAGCAAAGAACCTGTCAACTAAGGTCGTGGAAAGTTTTTTTTTTTGTAAAGGACTTTAATTCTACTGATTGAGACTATCAGAAATTTTATTTGGAAGCAGCGGAGCCTGCAGGAGAAGAACAAAATTTGGGATTTGACGCACCCCCCCCCGGACCCGGGAGTGGTCCCTGAGAGCCCGTTGATGAGGAATAGAACCGTTTGACAGCTGTCAAGCTAGCTGTCAAGATACAAAAAGAGGACTTTGTTTCTACTGTCTACATTTGCTACAAGCTTATGTTTAAAACGAAGGAAGGACTGTTACAATCTAACGTATGGGACCTTTGGGTCTGTGCTGAAAGGAGTAAAAAGAAACTTAAATTCCCCTAGAGGGAGTTTTGGGATATTGCATCAAGAACCAGCTGAGAAACAGTTTTTTGACCCTGGACTGTTTAAGAATGGCTGCCAGGAAGGAAATTCAGTTTGAATTGAATAGGACATTCCTTCTCTTGGGAAAGTTGCAAGGTCAGATAAGTGTTTTGACTACAAATGTTACAACTCTGGGCACAAGAGTGAACACTAGTAAAGAACTTGATAAGAACTTGGCGCAGGAACTTTATTCAACTGAACAAACAGGAAAATTTGAGAAGGAGAATTATGTTGTCTCTGAAGAGAAGAAAAGAGGAGCCGTAACCCTGCAGATGCGAAGGGCGAGCTACAATTTGAGGCCTGACATGATGGTAACAAGGAGAGATAAATCTTTGAAGATGGAAGCCTGGCTGAATTGGAAAGTGAAAGATGGAGAGATCTCCTTATGTGGAAATCAGATGACCTTTGGATTACAAATCTGATTCAGGTGGAAGTTGGAGCTTTGGGGACATTTGGATCTGAAAGGAGAATGAAACAAGATTTGGAATATCTTATAGGCCCTACTCTTAAGTATGGAGGTTTGGCTGGAAGGAATGTGGATGCTGCTGGGTTGGAGCTTCCCCGAGAATTGGCTTTTAATACTAAAGACTATCAAAAAGACTGGCAGAGGGGACATGAGAGAGATTTAAGAGCCTCGGATTTAAGATCTCTGGGTTGATGGCTTTTTGAGATTGATGGACTTATACTGGGGACTGAAACCGGGAAGGGGTTTGGGTGGAAGGGAAATTGGGAACTCAATATGCATATAATATAATTTGTTTGTTTGTTTGTTTGTTTGTTTGTTTGTTTTTGAGAGTGGGGAAATTCGTGGAATGGAACCTTTTCCGACCTTAGGGAAACGTATTAAGAATAAGTATAGATATATAGATTTGGATGAGAGTTAAGATTGGATAAAGTAAAAGCGTTTTTTTTAAAAAAATATGGTAAATTTAAGGATTTTGTTAGGAAAGAGAGAATGTGCAAGGATTTGCTGAATTATCAATTTGAATTAGAATACAAAAACGGGAGGTGTGAGGAGGTCAAGGAAATAAGTTAAAGAAAGAAAAATATGTAAAGGTTTGATTTGTTGTTTTTTCTCTCTCTCTTATCTTTTTCTAAAATGACTGTATTTTTTCTCTGTTTTTTATTTTTTTATTTTTCTTGTTCCTTGTTTTTTACTTTTTTGTAATTGTTAAAATTCTGAATAAATATTATTCAAAAAAAACCAAAAACCTATAGATCCAGCCAGCTCAGAAAGCAGTCTGTGTCACTGAGTAGAAGTAATTCACAAACTGTCTGGCTCAATAGAGACCACAGGAGGTGAAGATTTGACAGAACCATCCAGACAGAAACAGGAAAATATTATTATATACTTTAGATATCCATTGTTTGAGAGGGCATGTCCAAGCTACCTTAGAAAAAACAAAGCAGAAGTCACCTACCACAAATGGGGTGTTTCTGAAGTCCCTTAGTTCAGTTCTGAAAATAGTTATAAGTCTATGTTAATTTCAGGGCTATGGATTCAGACTTTATAAGTAAATAATGCTTCTTTCATTTTGTCGTAATGAACATTGGAAGCCTGTCTTTATTTCCCCCTATAGCTGACGGAATGGACAAGCTGTGGAATACAGACCATTTGACCAATGTTCAGTACCAAATAAACTCAAACGCTGCTCTAACCTGGTACCAAGCGAGTAAAAGTTGTCAGCAACAAGGTGCACGTTTGTTGGGAATTACTGAGTTACATGAGCAAATGTACCTAACAGGTAAGTTATCCACGTGCATGGATATTTTGTAGGATGTCATATATTATATCCCAAATAAATTAAAGTGAAAGACTTGAAAGTTGCACAACAGAACTTGCATTATCCCCGTTCCTGATCTCTCTGCATTAACAGGTGCATAGATCTTATGCTTCTACTATGCCTGTCCGTTTGTCTTTACGACTGAGAACTCTGAAAAAGCAGGATTCCCAATCGCACAGAAAGAAGTCTAGCTATATAGTTCGGCTGGTTAGTGTGTGGTGCTGATAACGCCAAGGTTGCAGGTTTGATCCCCATATGGGACAGCTGCCTATTCCTGCATTGCAGGGGGTTGGACTAGATGATCCTCAGGGTCCCTTCCAACTCTGCAATTCTATGATTCTATGTAATATCTAGACATGAACACAATAAGCTGAATGTGTGAAGGCTGAGAGTGGCGATGGCACTCCTAAGTTTTCTGCCTCCCCTGTGTGCAAGGTAACATTTGAAAAGTGATCTTGTAGCTTTGCTTCATAAATGTCAAAAGCAAGCTCTCCTGCTTAAGAATCCTACTTTTGCACTGCCTTGTCACAGCAATGAAGAAATTTAAACTCATGCACCCAAACTATAGAGTCTTGTTTGTTGCTTTTTTTTCAAAAAAAAATTATTCATTTTATCACACAAATAAACACAAAGAGAAAAACAAACAATACAAACAAATTCTTGTCTTATTCTTATTTTTTCTAAACCTTGTTAGGTGGGCTCGTTTGTTGCTTGACTGTCTTGCACATACTGAGCAACCGATTTGCATTCACAAGAAACTATTTGCTCAAGCCTCTTTTCACATTTTCAATTTCAATGTGAAACGATCAGATTTATTGCTTAATCTGTGAAAACAGATGCCCCAGTCCAAACTGCCAATGTTTCATACTCTCTGCTGTGGGAGTCACACTTCCTGACACCAGATATGTAGGAACAGGTTGTGGAGATTTAGTGGTGAGCCAAAAGTACTTTGCACATTTTAAATTTTACTTCATGTATTTGATCACCAAAATCCAGGAGAGTGGGTGCATGAGACTGATCGCAAATGCTTATTTTCTGCAAGAACTTGGCTCCATCTTGTCTGGTTCTTCTTGTCGTAACCATGAAAGGCAGGTCTAGAAGTAGACTTACCAAATTCAGTAAGGTGTTGTTGTGCCCACAAAGTAAACTTTTGGCAGATGGTGCTTCTCCCTTCTTAATGCTGCAGTAGTAAAATAAGTTTTCGATTGCTGAAATTCTCCTTCGCTCTGCAACTTTGATGCTCATCCTTACCCACTTACCTGTAATTACTACTGCCTGTTGTAGAGTCCGCATTCCTGAGACTGATGCCTTGCTGTGTTTTGCATGCTCATTTAGGGTTAACTTCCACTTTGACTACTGAACTCTGGTTTGGTCTTAACAGTTTGGACTCCAACCGTGGATGGCAATGGAGTGGTGGCCATCCTTTCAGATACCTAAACTGGGCACCAGGTAATCACTGTTGTTTGGGTGTTTATATATTCTAAATGCATTTGTCTTTTCAATTTTCCTCATATCTGTCAGTTTTCCCTCTTTTTTTGCAGTAGAGAACAACATCAACAGCACAAAAACACACAATTTCAAATGTCCCTTCCCCACTAAGAGTGCAGTGATGCCCCATTTCATCTTCTTATGCTGAAATTTTTGTTTAGATATCCAAAACATGTGTTCTTGGGTCCAATATGCTATGGCCTTCCAGATATGTTTAGCTATACATACCATCATCCTATCACTGGCCATGATGACTTGTGAGGAATCATTCATATGTTCATTACAAATATAGCTTGAAGGCCTGAAATCTTGAGGCGAAACACTGAGCCGAGCACTTTTGCCGTGAGCAAAATTGCAGCCTGGATCAATTAAATGTGCTGATCTGATTACTGAGCTGACTTTGTGTAGTAAACGCCTCTTACATGCCCGTTGGCTACAATGGAATTTTGTAACGAAGACCTTGAACTCTGTAAAGTGAATATCCTTCTTATTTGTGCCCGTTTCTTAAAGGGAGTCCTTCTCCAGAGCCTGGAAAAACCTGTGGAACATTTAATCCCAGTAAAAATGGCAAATGGGAAACTCTAGAATGCAGTCAGAAACTTGGTTACATTTGTAAAAAAGAGAATTCCAGTCTGAACTCCTTCACTATTTCTTCAGGTAGGTTGATGAATAGAAGTTGGCAGTAGGCTGATGAAAAAAGGGAAAGCTTCAGATGTATTTTGGAGCTCTTTCAAAAAGCTCTGTGAAGAGGAGTCTTCAAAACACCCAGTTCTTGAAGAGGATAGTATTGTTTTCTGTTGTTTCAAAAGGGTCTATTGGCTGCGTAACACAGGCGTCTACACAGTCAGCATCCCTAGTATGTGCAAGCATCTCAGCTATAGCTTTGACAGCTCCTGCAGCCATCCATGAAGAACCTTCTTCTGCCCTTTCAGCAGTAGCAGCTGCTTCCACTTTCAATAATCCATCCTCTTCCTTCAGTAGTGCCTCCTTCTCTGTGCTGGCAGCCAAGGGCTTCTGCATGCTCAAAGTCTTCCTTATAAACTGGCCCATGGCTTCAGGTTTATTTATTGCTGTATTATCCAAAGAGAACATGAGAGGAAACAGAATGCAAAGTATTTTATTTTAAAGGAGTCTGCAGTTGACGAGACAATTCTGGGTCCCTTTATGGTAGAGCCCACCTGAAATGTAAGAACGTGTATGTCCTCGGCATCAGAAGTTTGAATTTAAAACATTGTATTTACATTTCAGTGTGAGAAGGAAGCATCCAGATTCTAGACAGCTATGGCAGCAAATTCCATTATCTGTAATAGAGACGCTGACACTGAGAGACAGGAAAACACCACTTTGCTCTTAAAAGCACATTCTGATAAATATCCCTGTGTGCTACGCCAAAGCGTTGTCACAGTTTCCTTCCATTCCCTTTCAGCATTCTACGCAAACATGCCCAGGTGTTTCCTAAATGCATTTCTACGTTATTTAAAAGATTTCCCCGCTCCTTTTAGCGACACAATCATTATATTTAGTAATTAAAGTGGGGAGCTTGTTTAGCAGAGTTTCCCTGCTGATGCACCTGTTTATCAATAGTGTGAGAAACAGACTTAATTTATGATGGTTTGCAAACTTGTGAAGGAGGCTTAGATCACCAATATCGTGTGTGTGCTGGATTGGGGACTAAAAGGAAATCTTTGGAGGAAGATGGGGCTTAAGTGATGAGGAAAAGGTGTGTGTATGTAACGTAAAAGAAGGTAAATGACTCCTGGATGGTTAAGTTCAATCAAAGGCAACTATGGGGTGTGGTGCTCATCTCACTTTAGGCCAAGGAAGACATCATTTGTCCACAGACATCTTTCTGGGTCATATGGCCAGCATGACTAAACTACCTCTTATGCATTGGAACACTGTGATGGAACACACAGAGACGCCATTTGTCTTCCCGCCACAGTGGTACCTATTTATCTACTTGCACTGGCATGCTTTCAAACTGCTAGGTTGGCAGAAGCTGGGACAGAGCAATGGGAGCTCACCCTGTCACGGGGATTTGAACTGCTGACCTTCTGATGTGCATGCCCCTAACATTATGTGGAATCTATACAGCATTGTGTGCATAGGTGCCTACTTGATCATTGTTTGTGGCTGTTGTTTTCCCAGAAACAAATGTGAATATTAAGTGTCCTGAGGGATGGATATCATATGCAGGCCACTGTTACAAGATTCACAGAACACCGGCCTTGTGGAATGATGCCTTAGCATCATGCAGAAAGGAAGGTGGAGATCTGGCGAGTATACACAACGTTGAAGAGTACAGCTTTACAATTTCCCAGCTTGGGTACAGTGAGTATTTGTACATGGTATCTTAACAATTAGCATGTTTTGTGTAGCAACAGTAGTTTACATAACTGGCACCTGCTTTCACCCCATCTAGGATTAATAAATATTACAATGGTATCAAGAATTTTAGTGGCTATTTCGCAACATTTTTCAACTCAGTAAAGCTTTCTTCTCTAGTGTGCCTCCTTTTGTCTTTGATTTCATATGTGTCAGCCTAGCAATTTCTCAGGCTTGTGGGAATTAAGATGCATCTGTGGAGAGGTTGTTTTGCTTGAGGTACGGCAATAGATGTAAAGCACTAAATGACCTTGGCCCAGTATATCTGAAGGAACGTCTCCACCCCCACCGTTCAGCCCGGACAATGAGGTCCAGCACCAAGGGCCTTCTGGCAGTTCCCTGTGAGAAGTGAGGTTACAGGGAACCAGGCAGAGGGCCCTTCGGTGGTGGCACCCGCCCTGTGAAACATGCTCTCTTCAGATGTCAAGGGAATAAACAACTACCTGACTTTTAGAAAACATCTGAAGGGAGCCCTGTTTAGGGAAGTTTTTAATGTTTGATATTTTATTGTGTTTTTAAAATTCTGTTGGGAGCTGCCCAGATGGGCAGGGTATAAATTATTATCATTATCATTATTGTCATCATCATTATTATCTGTAGTGACCTAATGAAATGTCAATGCTAAGCCAGTGGGGAAAAGATAAGGCATTGGCTCAGAAGGCTCCAAGGACTAACGCAGGGGTAGTCAACCTTTTTATACCTACCGCCCACTAATGCATCTTTCATGCCGGTAAAATTTCCTTACTTCCCACCAGTGCTTGATGGAAGGAGGATTCAGCTTGTGCCGTAGAACCCCCTACCGCCCACCTAGAATCCTGAAATGCCCACTAGTGGGCAGTAGGGACCAGGTTGACAACCCCTGGACTAACGGCTTTGACTGGGCTGTGCCAATGCTATGATTTGGTTCAAGGGCAGAAAATGCACAGCAGGCAGTACAGCTGGGAGAGAAGGCTTGGCAGTGAAGGGCCATCACACTGTGGCAGAGTCCATGCTTTGCATGCAAATCATTCCAGGTTTAATCCCAGCATCTCCAGGTATGGAGATGTCCAATGTCTTCTGTCTGAAACCATGCAGAGCTGCTATAATCCTCCAGATGTTGTTGGACTCCAACTCCCATCAGCCCCAGCCAGCATGACTGATGGGAGTTGTAGTCCAGCAACATCTGGAGAACCACAGGTTCCTCATCCCTGATGCAGATAATACAGAGCCAGTAGACCAGTGGTGTAACTCAATATGAGGAAGCTTTTCTATCTAGCTTAGCTGTAGAGAAAACACTTTGCTTGAAAAAGGTGCCAGATTCAAAGCTTGGTATTGTCATCAACAAAAATAAGGTAGCAGGTGCTGAGGAAGACAACTTCATTTGATCCAGGAGAGCTGCTACAAGTCAGTGAGGATAATACTGGGCTAGATAGGCCAGTCTGACCTGGTATAAGATAGCCTGCTGGAAGGGATTGCTGAATAAGATATCATGCTCAGTAGGTGATGGAACATCAGAAACCCTGAACAACTTGTTAGCATTCTTCGTGGGTATAATAATACAGTGGTACTTCAGGTTACATGCGCTTCAGGTTACATACGCTTCAGGTTACAACTCCGCTAACCCAGAAATAGTGCTTCAGGTCAGTGGCGTAGCGTGGGTTGTCAGCACCCGGGGCAAGGCAAATAATTTGCGCCCCCTAACCCGTGGATTTGCGCCCCCTAACCCGTGGATTTGCCCTAACCCCAGATGTTGCGCCCGGTGCGGCCGGCCCCCCCTGCACCCCCCACGCTACGCCACTGCTTCAGGTTAAGAACTTTGCTTCAGGATGAGAACAGAAATTGTGCTCCGGCGGCGTGGCAGCAGCGGGAGGCTCCATTAGCTAAAGTGGTGCTTCAGGTTAAGAACAGTTTCAGGTTAAGAACAGACCTCCGGAACGAATTAAGTACTTAACCAGAGGTACCACTGTAGAACAAAACAAAATTTAAAATTTGTGTAGTTTGCACAGATCACAAAATACATCTTTTCTTGCTGCAGAACTAGGATTATTTCAATACAGACCTTTGGGATTTTTAAAAAGTGCGTAGATACTAGTCAATACAGTATGTACAGTGGTACCTTGGTTCTCGAACTTAATTCTTTCCAGGAGTCCGTTCGACTTCTGAAACCAAGACGCACTCAAGCGGAAGCCGCGTCAGACTTTCGGCTTCAAAAAAACATTCACAAACCAGAACACTTACTTCTGGGTTTGTGGCGTTCAGGAGCTGATTTGTTCGGCAACTAAGCCGTTTGAGAACCAGTCTAGAAAGTTGTTTCAGTGAGAGGTGATGTTTTGAGGATTCTGCCATAACTTTCTGTGCTAGCTGGCTGGATCCTGTGTCTTGCAGCATAATGCAGATATGCTGTAGTGGAAAAATGAGGGAGAAGACCTTGTTGTGGGAACAAACAGGGGGAAAAACATTATGTAAGTGTCAGGAATGCAGGACCAGGAGCAATGGAAAATCTCATTTAAAAGCAATATCTCTGTCATGAAGCAGAGGTTATAATGACAGTAGGTGCCAGAAAAACCAAACAGTGTACTACATTCTGCTTGAATGTTGAATTAGTCAGAGGAAGTCCTGTGTACACATCTTGGCAGCACCATCTTGTTCTTAGTGATTCAGGTCATTGGAAAGGAAACACCTGTTATGTTTGGGCTCGGGTTCAGGATTCAGCCTCAGTGGTGACATCTCTTATAATTAAGGGCAAGAAACTCCAGGAACACACTTTTAGATATTAACTTGCCGCTGGTTCTTAAAAAAAATAATATGGTGACAATTGAATATTGCTGGATGTAGCCTTTTAAAAAAAAAAATTGGGAAACTATCATTGAAGAGCAATCCATCCGGCCTACGACTGATGTGCTAGTGCCCATGAGTGGAAGATTCCTACCAGTTCCATCGTTTCCCGCTTCATCTCTGCTCCTCTATCTATGGGTATGCATGGATATATGCACAGAGAAGGTGAGGGATCATTGCAGGAAATCAGCGGTCTCTGCATGTCTCTCATCCAGCCCATTCAGTGTCCCTTCATCCCTCTGTGCAAATTCTCATGTCCCAGAGCATTGTCTCCCCTTCCTTATAATTTCCCTTTCTTTGTTGCTACTGCTCAGTGGCACGCAGTGAAATTTTTCATAGGGGAACAGTTAGGGCCAGAGACACCAGCTTGCAAGGGTGATTGGGGTGTGTGTGCTGATGTCATGCCCGTGAGAATCGTGCCCCCTTCCTTAAGTTGGGCAGAAGCTTCCTGGGCTCTGGCAGTATGCTGGAGCCCTGCTGCCTCCTTCTTAAAGCTAGGCAGGCTTTGGGAAGGTGGCGGGAGGGCTCTTGGGCCCATTGGAGCATCACACCTCTCTACCTAAGCTGGGCTTTGGGAGGGAGGTGCCAGGGGAACATTTAGGGGACTAGCCTAGTCCCCCTAGTCCAATGCCTGCACGCCACTGCTACTGATTTTGAAATCCATATTCTGATTTATTCATTAACCCAAGGCAGATTTCAGAGTTAAAGAACGATGCCACCACACTAAAGTACTATCAGTAATAGGTTTGAGATACAGCAGACACTTTGTCTAGTGTCCCCAAAGTTAGCTCAGTTGGTTACAGTGTGGTGCTGATAAGGCCAAGGTTGTGGGTTTGATTCCCCATATGAGTCACCTGCATGTAACCCTTAGGTCCCTTTCAACTCTACAATTTTATGTGCAGCTGTTCTTCAAAATTTATTTGAGAGCTGCGCTGGCTCAGAAGGCGGGTTCTGCTTTCGTTGCTGGCACTTCTGGCCGTACAAAGCAATTCTTGCCCACTTCCATTGGATTCCCATCCAAGCACAAATCCTTGAAGATCTAAATGAGGTCAGGCATATGTCTCTGAGTACAAGAAGTAGTGCGCTACTTAGTACCCAAGTGCTGGAAATGACATTGGATAGTCGAGCTACTACAGGACCATTGCGGCAAATAGGATGTATTGCTGTCATGCCCTGTTTGTGGGCTTCCCAGAGGTATCTGATTTGACCACTGTGGGGAACAGGATACTGAACTGAACTGATCTGCTTTTGCATGCTTATGTACTTAACATGCCCAGATGTTAAAGTCTGTAAGAGAGGCTCTGCTTCACATCCCATGGGATGTTCATAGGAAGCTTGGTCCAAAGAGAACAAATAATTCAAAGGATAAGAACAGTAATACGGTAATTACCAAATCCAAATTGCCCCAGCCAGCACATCAAGTTAGTGAAAGCTGGCATAAAGGACATTTCATTTTTTCATCCCCCCACTTTGGTTAATTAAAGAAGAGGCTTAATGTCCCTTTTCACTATTAAAGAAACCTTTTCCTTTTTGGGGAGAGCTGGAGTAGTTTACAGGAAATAGTTCAGAACAGCAAGCTAAAAATAATGGGCAGATTTTAATTCATGTGTGGGTAGAGGAAACTGAGATCCCATTATTGAATTCCAGAGTAACATTTATTGCCAACAGGTTGACCTTGGAGAAAATAGTTCTTAGGCATGCAATGGCTGACATGGTGCTGCTTCAATAGCAAAATGCCTGGACCTTAGACATTCTGTACAGAAATTACATTTCCCCTTGCTCATCTGCATCCAACGGAGTGTCATTTTTGCCTATGCTCATCCTGTTAGGCTCATCTGATGAATTGTGGATTGGGCTGAATGACCGCAAGGTTCAAATGTACTTTGAATGGACGGATGGGACTCCTGTAACATACACGAACTGGCTGCGTGGAGAGCCAACACATGCTAACAACAGACAAGAAGACTGTGTGGTTATGAAAGGAAAGGTAAAGTAAAGCAGATGGCTCATTCGATGTGCTTCTACTATACCAAGTATATTCCTGTCTAAATATGTCACAAATCTTATCCAAGCAACTCCTTTTGTCCAATGCAGCAAGGGTTCTGGGCAGATCAACCTTGTGATGTGGAACATGGATACATTTGCAAAAGCAAACCACTAAAAGAAACTCTGGGAGATGCAGATGTAGTCAAAGAAGGCTGCCAGAAAGTAAGTAGATCAATACAGAATTCCCAGTGGCTCTTTGGCCCACTTCCCCCAAGTGGTTGTTGTGCTCACATTCAATGAGCAGCACCTACAATGCAACAAGGGATAAAACCTTGTTCCTGTGTCCAATGCAGGTTGCTTACCTTACACTTCGGTGGTCACCTGCTGTTGCCATCAGTCAGTGCTCATAATAACTAGTTATTCTGGAAACCTTGTAGCTACTGTATATTGTGGTTTTTTATTTGAAAAAATCCCCCAGGCTCCCCCTTCTCTTCAGGTTCTCTTCCAACCACCTCCGAAATGCTCTGCAGAACCATAGCAATTGAACAGCCTATCTTTCAAAAAGTGCATCACAACAAACATGCAACAAACACGCACAACATCCTCCTGTCTGAGGCTTGCTCAGGTCCATATTCCTGATCTCTAGACTTACGGATATTTGTCAAGGGTAAAAATGGTTTTATTCATCCAGGCTTTTAATGTTTGGTCTACGGTGGTGGTTGTTTGGCTGAAGTTTTTGGAATCTGAGACCTTTAACTGTCTTGATGTTATCTGCCTGCTACCCCCCCTTTTTTAGTTATGTGTCTTTAGTTATGTGTCTTGATGTGCCATTTTATCTTACTTGCTTTGTAACTGTAAGCCTTCTTTTTTTAAAAAACCAACCCAAAACCATATTTATTGATGTGGTGGAATTAAAGCAATCATCTCACTGTAAGTTTTGTATTTTGGCCATGGAAGCATTAATTTAGGAAAATGCAGATTGAATTAGTGGTATTTTGTAAACTTGTTTTATGTGCCAGGCATTTGTCAGGATCCTAACCTTTCCCCCTCCTTTTTTGGTCTTTTTCACTCTTGTACAGAGTTTTTTCTCTCAGCTATTTTATTGGAAGGGAAATAGTAAAACACAGGAATAAACAGTTGTTATTCGCTTGGCATAATTAAATAAAATCAAGTTCTCAACCCGGTTGCTATTTGCTCTGATTCAGGGGTAGAACATGGGCTTTCCCGGGGAAAGTGGTGGGGCAAAAAACCAAAACCCTCTCAGGCACAGACCAGGAAATCCCAGATGTGTGCCTAGAAATGCTGCACAGAAGGCAGTCTGGCTGAACCCTTAATCTGGGAAAATAAAGTCTTGATTAGCTGGAACTGACCATCTTCCAACATCAACAGTAGACAATTGTCAGATCCACCAAAAAATCATTTCAACAGAATTCATGCTTAGAAAGTTAAAAAAACCCCCAAACATAATTGCACAAGGGAGCAGAGCAAATGCAATAATAAGTTAAATTCGTTTAATATTCCTATAAAACAATAGACTCTTAATGAAACGGATATCCCTACAGGAAAGGGCCTTTTTACTGATTAAACATTCCTAATATCCTATTTCATTTAAGGAAGTATTTTAGCTGTATTACTTTCTGCACTCACCCAGTTTTTGTTCCTTTCATTCTGTTTTTGTCTCTTGCTCAACCTTCATCAGTCTTCAACAGAGTTTTTAAAAGGTTATAATATGCACACTTGACCTCACAGGCTGTCTGTAAAGTACATTATTCTTCCTTCCAAACAGGGCTGGAAAAGACACAGTTTATACTGCTACATGATTGGAAATGTATATTCAACATTCGCAGAAGCAAATCAAACATGTATAAAGGACAATGCTCATTTAGCTTCTGTTGCAGACAGGTTATTATTATTATTATTATTAATTATAAAAATAATTGTCTGAAGTGAAAATATGACATTTTTGTTAAGCTAAGGCCTGGTGCCATCATGCAGAAATCTCAGGATTCTTTCTTCCCTAAAACGTCTTCTATTTAAGGCAGGATGAAAAACCTTTCAGGTGGACGACTACATAATTCTGTTGGAAAGCTGCCAGTGGCTACATGCCGATAGTGGGTGGGACTAGACATAAAAATGGGAGGAGCCAGATTCATACACCATACCTCAATATTATGCAACAAAGCTATTTCTCATGGAAACAGAGGCATTGATTTATTAGTAATTTCACTCAAGTTGCACATTCCGTCTTTTACATCATTTTTTTTTATAGGTTATAAAATGCAAAAGCACTGCATTGCCCCTTTTCTGTCCTGAATATGCAAAAGTCAAAAATAATTCAGTAATCCCAGCAAAAATATGTACATAGCATAAATGCAAGATCAACTGCAAGTCTTAGGGCTTTTGAAAAGAAAAAAGAAAACTTCAAAACACAATTGCATTGTAAAAATCGTATGCATGCACGCAACTGCAAAATTCATGGATGACTTTTTGGCGTATTTGCAGGGAACACCCGTCTCTGCTGAAATATTTTCTCCGTGCTCTGGTCTTCTTGAAGCAAGACCTTCTTGCAGAGGAAGGAGCTGCAATTGTACCCTTTGCACAACACCACAGCTATTTTCCCTCTCAGCTACTCTCCTCTGAAAAACTGATGGATGGGAGGGGACCAGGAGAGCTGTATGGGCAGGATGGGGTCCAGAGAGCTGTATCTAGCCTACATGCCAGAGGTTGCTCACCCTGCTATATCACAGATAAAAAATGGTAGTTGTGGTGTCTATTAACCACAGTTTAGAGCAGTAGCAGCATAAACCTTGGCTATTGTTAAGGCCAGGAAGAGAAAGATAGGTGGGAACATGCCAGGGAAGGGTTAGGAAGGTGGGAGCATGGAATTTAGGAGTGTTTAACTGCATCCACTCAAAGTGATATTGTTACGTTGTTTTACTTAGGAAGTTGATGATATACAACTTGCACATTTGATTTCAAACTTAGAGAATCCATACCTTGAATTGGGGAAACCCAGCCAGATGCGCGGGGTACAAATAATAAATGATGATGATGATAATAATGATGATGATGATTTAAAATTGCTCCTCCATTCTTGTAATTTCTGCCAATTCCCTCTTCCATAGGACCCCTGCCCCCACAACACATTCAATTCTGTTCCCTAACCCCCAGGAGAATATTTTTAAGGGGTATGGGGTGGGGGGCTTCAAAGGGAAAGGATATGTGGGAAAGGCCCATTCCATAAATCTGAAATCTTCAATTCACAAATGGAAATTTAGGATCCAAGCCCTGTAGGCTAAATGGTTAGCATACGGAGGCTTAAAGCAGAGCATGCCCCCAGGATCCAGACTTATTTCTGAACATTAATTCTGCAATGTCTGAACATGTCCTCCTCTGGTCTCTTGAACCTTCTTGGGTGCTGTAATATTTCCTTCCTGAAAAAGACATTATTTTATTCCCATAGGGATGAATGTGCCATCTCAGTGGAGCCAACACTTTTATTTGTACAGTAGATAGATATACAAGCCCATGCTACTTCATGGCTACATTTGCAGGGGTTTCGTCACAAAACATTTCATAGAAATGAAATGCTACTTTTGCCTTTTATTCCTTTTCTGCAGATACGAACAAGCATATTTTACTAGTCTGATTGGGCTCAGGCCAGAACAATATTTCTGGATTGGTCTTTCTGACATACAAGAAAGAGGAACATTCATGTGGACCAGTGGTGAAACTGTTGAATATACCCACTGGAATGTTGAAATGCCTGGTATGTAGACCAATTCTATAGAGATACTGTGAAAGGCAAAATTCTGACTACTCTCCTTATTACACAGAATGTTCTGTCTGTTTTGTAGACAGAACTGCTCACAGACATAAGAACAAATAAATATATGATGAAATATTTCTTCTTTGGCACTTACCTTGCCCCATTTAAACTTTCCATTCTGCTTGCTCAAGGTATAAGTAAGTTGCTTTGTTAAGTTTTTGCAGGCCTGGTTAGATCTGAAAATGTATTACTTTTGAAACCCCCTTGCTTAAACCTCAGCTTTGTTGCAGTATAGAAAAAAAGGAATTTATTTTTTTCATAAATTTATTCCCTGTTCTTTGAGAATTTTTTCTCTACAAAGTAGCTTACAACTATATTTAAAATTACAGCATTACAAATTCTGAATTTTAAATAGTTGTAGCCTACCCTGGGATCGGCTCATGATTTGTGGCTAATGATAATAGTAATAATGAATAACAGCAATTGTAATAATAATAATTCTATATTTAATCTGTCAAAATAAAACAATGAAACCACATTAAAATTGAAATCCAAGAGGCTCATGCAAGACCCTCAATATACATCGAACACTTCTCAAAGATTGCAAGGAATGAGGCCTGCCAAATCTCTTAAAAGGCAGGGTCCCACAACTGGAGCCACCAAACCAGGATCTCCACAGCTGGGCACCTCTGAGCAACCCCTCCAGCACAGATCTCAAGAAAAAAGCTGTGTTGATTGTACAATATTTTTTTTTCAACCATTGAGATTTTATGCTAAAACAAATCTAGGGGTTAAGTTGCTAATTGGCAGTGGATGTGTTTTTCCCTTTCCTTTTTTGTGTCAATTACATGGCCCTGTGTGTCTCTCTTCATGTCCCACGAAGGGAGAAAAGCAGGCTGTGTTGCCATGAGGACTGGAATCACAGGTGGCTTATGGGATCTTCTGAAATGTGAGACAAAGGCAAAATTCCTCTGCAAGCGCTTTGCGGATGGAGTGACTCCTCCGCCGATACCAACGACATCTGCTGCCCCCAGATGCGCTGACGGCTGGAGTCCAAGTGACAGTAGGAACTTGTGCTTCAAAGTATGACATTCAATTGCAAGGTTTTTTTTTTTTAATGAATCTTACCAAATATGTACTGCAGTTTGTTTACATCTATTTGCCTTTGTAGTTAGCACAGGAAACGTTTGTTAAAAACACGTTGCGTTCCCTCATCCTTATGTTCTTCCCGCTTTTCCAAGCAGTGGGAGAGTCCAGAGATACAGCACTTAGGAAAGAGGTCCCTGAAGGCTTATTGCCATTTTGTAACAATTGTGTTCATTTACGGATATACACAGCACCTGTAGTTTCCCTAACGAAAGGTTGTGCCTGGCAACTTTGCCATGGGGCTATTAAAGAATGTATAGAGCAAAAGCTTGGATACAATTTGGAGGGAAAATACCTGAGAAATTGCAAGTGAAGTTTGGACTAGCTCAGTAACACAGGTGGTCCTCCTTTCTCACTCCAGATATAGCTGAAGTACCATAGATAACTTGATGATAGAGCATCTGTTCTGCATGCACAAGGTTCTAGCTTCCATCCCCAGCCTCTCTGTTGAAAAAGGGTTAGAGGGAAAGAGACTTGTCTGAGGTCTTGGAAAGCAGCAGCCAGCTGGAATAGATAATAATAGGCTAGGTGAACCAATCATCTGACTTGGTTTAAGAGAGATGATGATAACAATACGTTAGCTGAACTCAGTGGTTCTTTTTCTGAGGGTACTCAAGTGTACACAGTTCCATCACCATTTTTTTTCTAGAAGAAAAGCACTGGCTGAGCTGAACTGAAAATATCTAAATTATATTACATTTATTTTGTTATAATGGACACAATTTATCACTTCCCTTATTATGAAGCAATGTTTCTTACTTTTGTCATGTACAGATCTTATTGTGCCTAACTAAAATAATATATCATCATTAGGCTTTCATGAGGGGTGATGATAAAAAATCGTGGGCGGATTCTCAGAGTTTTTGTAGAGCCATGGGAGGTGAGCTGGCCTCCATTAGTAGCTCACAAGAGGAACGTTCACTGCAGCGCTATTTGTCGTGAGTAAATTGATTTATCCATGTTATCATAGCTATTTCACACCCACATTTAAAGCACTCTTGTACCACTTTAACAGTCGTGGCTCCCCCCCCCCCCAAGAATCCTGGGAAATGCAGTTTGCTAAGGATGCTGATGGTTGTAGTCCTGTGGGGAGTAAACTACTGTTCCCAGGATTCTTTGCGGTGAAGCCATGACTATTAAAGAGGGAGAAGAGTGCATCCATGGTGTGGATGTTACATATAAGAAGATGGAAATGGCCATTTAGTCCCTTGTGCAGTACCGTTTTGTGTGAATCCACAAGTCCTTCCAATCAGCTGATTTTGGGTGCCATTGGGTGAATTGTTAGTTATTCAATGTAACTATAACTGTAGATTTTAGTCAAGGAGGGGAGATTTGTGTTTGTGGGATTTTCTGCATCAAGGTGCCTAAACAACGTGACTCATCTTGGGCATTATGCACCTCGATTTGGGCAGAGAGCAGGCAAGGGGAAATATTTGTGGTTCTGCCTCAGATGGGAAATGTATTGATCTGACAGAAATAAGACCAGTAGACGACTTGACTATTGGAAAAATAGCAAACAACACACTCTGTGACAAATAACATATGTCGTAATAAGCAGATGGTCTTTGAGGCAGAATACTGAGCTGCATAAAGTGAATCTTATTTCAAAGACAAGCCAAGAAGCTTAGTTGGAAACTAAGCATTACAATTACAAGCTAACATAGTTGGGTTAGTTTAAAAGTGATTTCATAAAGCAACATGTCTATTTACCCAAGTCTCCTTATGTTTGTGTGATATCTTAGGGACCAAGGATTCAGCTCTTCACATTTCTGGCTAGGCTTAAATTTACAAAGTCCAACTGAAGGATTTTCGTGGAGCGATGGCTCTCCAGTGAGTGACTTGCACTGTTTTTAAAATATTGTGGTTCCAATTTTACTACTTACGTGTCAAAAACCAAGAGAAGCAAATGAACATACAGAGCCTGAAAATTACGCTAAAAATAAAGTTTTGAAACCAAATACTGCAAAATGCTAAATGCCCAAAGGAGTGTCTCCATCCCCCACCAGTGCGGACACTGAGATACAACTCCAAGGGCTTTCTGGCAGTTCCATTAGGAGAAGTTTGCAAGGAGTTACAGGGAACTAGGCAGAGGGCCTTATTGGTAGTGGCACCCGCCCTGTAGAACACCCTGCCATTAGATGTCAAGGGACTCATCTATACTTGTGGTTTTTAAGGATAATTATGATAATCATATAGCCATATGATGTTATTTTAAGACATCAACAATGCATTATTAAGTTGATACACCAGAGGACACTGAGAGTTCTCCCCGTGTGAAATAAGTGGGTAGACCTTGTAGAAAAGGAAGAGTAGGATGTATTTATGTTTTAGAATGATATCAAAAACATCATTCTAGAATGCTTAAAGAGTGAGTATAAATCCAGCCAAGGAGATAAACAACTATACAACTTTTAGAAGACATCTGAACGCAGCCCTTTATCGGAAAGTTTTTATTGTTTGATGTTTTATTGTGCTTTTATGTGTTGGAAGATGCCCAGAGAGCTGGGGCAACTCAGCCAGATGGGTGGGGTAATAATAATAATAATAATAATAATAATAATAATAATAGGCATTTTTACATGGCACTTTATTGCAGACTTAGTGCTGCTTATGTTCTGCACAGCGTTTACATTGCATCATCTGTACAAAATGCCATCCCATATTAATTTCCTACTTCATCTGGATTTAACATTTCCATCTGATGTAACCCCCTGCACTGTAAAAACATATTAAAATGGGGGGAGATAACAATAACAATAACAACAACAACAACAACAACAACAACAAATAAATAAATAAATAAATAAATAAATAAAATTATACCCCACCCTCCCCAGCCAAAACCAGGCTCAGAGCAGGTAACATCAATTATGTAACACATCAAGATAAAATCAAGCAATCAATTAAAATACATCCTAGAATCATCCTAGACTTTCAATGCTCACCAGGCCCTGCTGTTTGTGCTGAACTTATATGAGCTTGTGCGAAAAGTTAGGAGGCCACTTTCATGCAAGTTCTTATGGGGGAAAGGGGAGTCAAACTGAATCCTGACCAAAGGCCCTGCGGAAAGATGTCAGATCCCGCAGGGCCCTGGTCTCTTGTGACAGAGTGTTCCACCAGGCTGGGCCACGGCTGAAAAGTCCTTGGCCCTGGTCGAGGCCAGTCTAATCTCCTTGAGGCCTGGGACCTTCAAGATGTTATTATTTGCAGACTGTAAGGTCCTCTGTGGGGCATACCAGGAGAGGCGGTCCCATAGGTACGAGAGTCCTAGGCTGTAGATGGCATTTTGATGAGGACAATGCAGTGTGGACACTGCAAAAGAATTTGCATGCCTGATCAGTGCTGAGTATGCAATAACCTGCTGTGTGAAGGCACCCTTCATTAAAATGAAACCACCTTATTTCCAGACAAGCAATGTAACGAACTTATTTCTCCTCAGCTTGGATATACAAACTGGGAGTATGGAGAGCCCAATAACTACAATGAAATTGAGCACTGTGGAGAGTTGAATGCAAATTATCGGATGCGCTGGAATGATATACACTGTGAGGACTTGTACAACTGGATTTGTCAGATTAAAAAAGGTAAGATTTCTTGCCTTATTAAGCTGTAACGTCACCAGAAGATTGCTTGTGATACTACGGTATTTAAAAATAAATAAATACTAAAAATGTTTTTAAAACAAATCAGCATTCTGATTAATTCAACACACACACACATATCTCAAAGATGTGGACAATAATAAATCTGTGGCTGTTTATGGTGTGAAAGCTGCCATAAATACTTCATACCAGGCGTCAGCAGAGTTGAAATACAGTCGGCAGCAAAGCGAGTGGAATCAGCCCTGAGATTGATCAGAGACAAAAGAAATATTGGTTACATTGCTAGTGAATAACCTTTGGATAATTTTTCTCCAAGGAATGCCCTAATTGTACTGAAATCCTTAAAAAAAAAAAAAAAAGGTATTGGTCATGTTGCATATCTGGTGGTAATCCTGCTCAGCTGAGCTAGTCAAAAGTTTCTTTCCCCCTTTTGTTGGAATCCTCTTGAATTTCGGAGTTAGAAGCCAAACTCTAAATTCAAAATTTTGATTGAAATTCTATCAACTTTCACAGACTTCCATTTTAGCTCTAGCAAGATGACTTGCTTTTTGCTTCCGTTGGTTAAGGTTGCTTTGATGCAACCTTAACCAACAAATAAATGCTCATGAAATAGCAAATGCCATCCAACCTACCTTTCAAACAAATCTCAATAAACAGACCACCTTGAAGCATCCTCAGACCACTGTTCCAAACTAGAGGAAGGTGAATGCATTAGGGAGGAATTAAGTGTAAGCGGATGTGCTAAAAAAAGTTGCAAAAGAATAAAACCCAATAGTTTGACCACTACCTTAGAATATGATCACCAGTTTTCACATTTTCAGTTATTGTATGCAATCTATCAAACCTATCAAATTCCCCACTCTGCCTGAACATATTATGTAGCCACCTTCACAGGGATCGCTGTGAACTTCAATTTTTTATACAAAAAAGTTATGCCATTTTTTTCTTTGGCACCATTTGTCAAATTCAAAATCCATTGTGAAGAGTCATTCTATTATTATTTTTGTTACAAAATGAGATCCTTTTGAAATATGAGTGACACAGAAATCCAAATTCAACTTAATAATATTAAAATACCACTTGGAAATAATGTGGGAATTGGGCAGAGCAATCCTAACCCCCAGTTCAACATGCTGGATGATATTGTTGAACTTCCCAATTGGCCAAAATATACAAAACAAATTCAAATGTATGCTGGGGGTATAAGCAAGTGGAAGGAACAAAGTACCATATGTGGTGGGGTTGTGATAAAATTTTAAAAGGGGGGGTATTGTCTACGATGAATTAAAAAAAAATGTTCAGACAAACATTTGTGGAAAAACTGTAAGCCTTTCTTCTGAGCATTCTGAAAATTGATATCTCAATTGATAAGAGGAGGGTGTTATTATATGCTACAACAGCAGCGAGAATGCTGGTTGCTAAAAATTGGAAGGGGGATAGGACACCAACGAAGGAAGAACGGCAAATTAAATTGTGCAAATATTTGGAATTAGCAAAAAATGACAGAGATGATCAAGAATCAACCAAACCGAAGGTTTAAAAAGGAGTGGGACTGCTTCAAAGAGTACTTGGAAAAACATTGTTCTCAAACAAAATCTTTGATGTGTTTTGACTAAATTTTGCAAAGTAAATAATAGATAGATAGTGTATACTTTATGTAAGAGAAGTGAACTAAGGGAAAAAAACGCAGTTAAAAGATAAGGAAGAAGTAAGGAGTCGCAAGGAGGTGGTGGGAACTCACATGTGAAGAAATGCTGATTTATTTTGGTTTGCATTTGTGAATAAGATAACATGTTTTGAAGAACAAATGGAATATGTGTACAAATAGTTAAATTAAAAACTAAGAATATATTTTTTTAAAAAAGATATTGTTGAACTTCCTCTTCACCAAAGTCCACCAGCACAGGGGCTCCTGCTGCCTTGATTACCCCGAGGCATTGCTTAATTATTGGTTTTAATAGGATAATGCATGTGTGGATCACATTTCCCCCCCAGGAGAAGAACCAAAGCCTGAACCAACAGAACCACCTCTACCAAGTAAGTTTGCATTGCTTCCTTTGAAGAAATCATGTCATGTCAATAACTAGGGACTGAAGCTAAGTGAGTGTTGCCGTTCCCACCCAGGCAGATGGAGGTTTCCAATTTCTTTGAGAGCTGCACTTCAGGAATAAGGTTATCAAGCACAGCTTCTTCCACATCAGTTGCTCAGAGTCCAAAACTAGACGCGATAGGGCAGGCATCTATGGATCTGACCTACTCAGATAATTTTTACACACCCCTTCATTGCTCTACCCTACTGTGCCCTATTGCATTAAGAAGTTTATTCAAAGCCCAGATCTGATGCAGGAAGTGACCCAGGTAGGGGTGGTTAGCGATGCACGCCCCCCCCCCTAATCCATACCACCTCTCTCGCAGAATTTCAATATAGCAGTGATGGATGGCTCATCAATGGAGACAAGCAGTATTATTTCAGCACTTACACTGCTCCCATGGAAACAGGACGTGAGTTTTGCAAGAAGAACTTTGGAGATCTTGCAGTCATTGAAAGCTACACGGAAAGAAGATTCTTAACAAAATATGTAAGGCGCTAGTTTATTATTTCCTCAAATAAATACTTCAGAGTAGTAAGCATTCTTTGTTATAAAAGACTATGCCTTTTCAGAAATTTCATTTCGTGAAACACTTGCTCTAGAAATTTGGCTCTAGAAATTTGGCATACCTTTTGTTCCCTTTCATGTTGTTATCCCCGAGTAACAGCAATTTGCCATTTAAATTACACACCTTTATTTTATTTTATTTTATTTTATTTTATTTTATTTTATTTTATTTTATTTTATTTTATTTTATTTTATTTTATTTTATGTATTTATTTATTTTGTAAGATTCATGCACCGCTTGATTTGTAAGAAACCTCAAAACAGTTTATGAAAGATAAAACAGTAAAATCAAGAAAAATTCACAACTGTACTTTCAAACATACAAAAGTTTAAATACTTAAAACAGATTAAAATTTCCTCAGCTTTCTAAGTATTTGGGCAGGCTTGTCTAAACAAGAATGTTTTTAGCAAGCGCTGAAAAGAGAACAGTGAAGGTGCTTGCTTGATTTATCTCTAAAAATCAAAAACATATTAGGAAACATTTTACGAGCCCCCCCCCCCCCTGAGGTTTTGATTGCCTAGGGGCCTCCACAGGGTTCAATCCAATAGTAGGCGACCTGGAATAATAAATTTCTTTTCTTTTCACTGTTTTAAATAAATTTCAGAAGGCCCAGTTAACTGGGTAGCTAGGGACTTTAGTTATTCTCAATGTGTTTTTGAAGGGATTACATTTACAATGGCCATTTGTTGTCTAAAAACTTAATGTTTGCCTCAGACATAGCATTTTCATCTTCATGCTTTAGATCTCGAAAAACGACTGGACCAACGCTTACTACATTGGCTTAAAACTGAGCCTTGATAAAGACGTCAGGTAAGTAAACAGAAAACATTGGAGCTTATCATGTGACTCAATTTATTAACACTAGATAAATATGCTTACAGTGGTACTTCGGGTTACATACGCTTCAGGTTACAGACTCCGCTAACCCAGAAATAGTACCTCGGGTTAAGAACTTTGCTTCAGGATGAGAACAGAAATCGTGCTCTGGCCACGCAGCAGCAGCAGGAGGCCCCATTAGCTAAAGTGGTGCTTCGGGTTAAGAACAGTTTCAGGTTAAGAACGGACCTCCGGAACGAATTAAGTACTTAACCCGAGGTACCATTGTAGTACTATATAGAGAATCAAGCCCAATACAGTATATTCTGTAACTTCTCTGCGCGTGTGCACACATATTGCAGAGCTGGAAAAAGGCTGCATCAGCTTAGTGGGGATGTATATAATGTGTATGCTGTATAAAGTAACCTTCTTCCCCATCCTGGGAACTGTAGCTGGGAAGGGTAGCTGTGTAAGTGGTAAACTGAAAGTTTTGTGTTTAGGGGTATATGCTTTGAATGTGCTTTAAATGTATGGTGCAAACACAGATACAGTGGTACCTCGGGTTAAGTACTTAATTTGTTCCGGAGGTTCGTTCTTAACTTGAAACTGTTCTTAACCTGAAGCACCACTTTAGCTAATGGGGTCTCCTGCTGCACCGCCAGAGCACGATTTCTGTTCTCATCCTGAAGCAAAGTTCTTAACCTGAAGCACTATTTCTGGGTTAGTGGAGTCTGTAACCTGAAGCGTTTGTAACCTGAAGCATATGTAACCCGAGGTACCACTGTATAACATGCAGGGCTTTCTAGTTTTGAAAAGGGCATGGAATTGAGGGGGTGCAAGATCAAGGTTTATAAAATGATGTAGAAAAAAAGTAGAGGGAAGTCCTTCTCCCTCTCTTTTTAGAATACTAGAATTAAGGTTCTAGTTCCAGCCAGAGGCAGATTTAGGGGAGCATGATCCATTCACTTGTACTGGGTGCAAAGCCGAGAGGGTGCTGCAGGGGGTGCAGCAAAAATGATGAACAATTTTGGCGTTGCACAAGGCACCGCTGAAATATTAAAGCCCAAAGTCCATCACTGTTCCAGTGAAGCTGACTCATGGGCAGGTTAAAGGAAGTTAACATGGAATTCACATCCTGATGACACCCAGCCCTCAAACTCCAAACCAGGTCATATTTGGGCTGCTTAGTGGAACTGAAATACAAATTATGATGGAAGCAGATAGGGAAGAGGTTGCAAGCAGCGGAAGGATTCACATCCACACCAACCCCTGAGCTTCCTTCACAGGACTCCGCAATCCTGCTTTATATTTCTTCGACAAGGAATCTTCATCAAACACTGGGTTTTTCCTTCTTATCTAGTTCAGCTCTCAGCTTGGATTTTTAAGATGCAGTCATTATTGCGAAGATGCTATTGGTTCCCCGCTCCCTAAAGATTACCCTTGAATTTCCCTTGCACCTTAAGCCATGTTGAAAACAAATCAAGATAACCGAATAATTTGTCTTTAAGCTGGATGGACGGAACCCCCGTGCAGTATTTAGCCTGGGCACCGCATGAACCCAACTTTGCAAACAATGATGAAAACTGTGTGGTCATTTACAGAAGGACAGGTGGGTAGTCTGCCGATTGTCGACATTTTTTTTTTTTTTGTGGCAACACATTGTGCACATGAAATTTCCAGGAAAAATAATAAGGCATCTTATTTGTACAGGGTGAACGGTATTCCTAAATGCTATGCATGGTTTAACTTTTATGGCAGATTGCTTATTCTTTCTTGTTTAGGACTTTGGAATGATATAAACTGTGGCTACCCCAATCCTTTCATATGTGAAAGACACAACAGTTCAATCAATGCAACAGTTGCTCCTACAGCCCCTTCTGTTCCAGGAGGATGTCCAGAATCATGGCTTTCATTTGAAAACAAGGTACCATTATAATGTTCTTGTTTCAAAGGAACACTGGGAAACAGCTATAAATATGTACAATACTGCCCCACATGGCTTTGTCTGTTTTTATTTTTTGTGTATTCAAAATGTGTATTGGCAGACCCCCATCATAATGCAGCTCTGCTCCATACAGCTGGTCATGATCAAAATGAGCATGGATCTCATTTATCTGGTACTTTCCATTCTGCGCTGTGTATCATTTGTTTGGGGCACTTCCAGATTGGTGTTGTGGGTATGTGGTCCAACATGTTATTGACACTCTAATTGTGCACGAGTGGTGGCTTCATTCTGCTTCAGTTGTTTCTGTGGTGCTTCCCCAGCGCTACAACATTATTGTTGCCGGGAGTTGCAATAGAACAAGAGAAGTGGGACAGAAATGAAGCAGGACGTTTGTGGTAAAAAAGAAAAAGGGTATGGGATTTCAATAGGATGTGTGCTAATTGGAAACAAAGCAGTGTGAGTGCTGCAAAAGTTTGAAAGCAGCATCATGTGTCACAGTCCCTACAGCATTATGAGCACAAATCATCTGGAATGCACAATAAAAAGAGGCCTTATGTCTGTAATATTAATAATTCCCTCCCCCCTCTTATCTCTCTATAAATTTATATAAATTTACCAGGGAAGGGCTTTAGCTCAGTGGTATGCTTTGTGTGGAAGAGGTCCCAAGTTCAATTCCTAGTGTTCCCAAGGTTGGACTGAGAAAGAATCTTCCCTGAAACCTTGAAGAGTCGCTGGCAGTCAGCAGCCACAATACTGAGCTAGGCAGACCAGTGGTTTGACTTGTTATAAGGCAACTTCCTATGGGACGTGGGTGGCGCTGTGGTCTAAACCACTGAGCCTTTTGGGCTTGCTAATCATAAGGTTGGTGGTTTGAATCCCCACGAAGGGGTGTGCTCCCGTTGCTCGGTCCCTGCTCCTGCCAACCTAGCAGTTCGAAAGTGCGTAAAAGTGCAAGTAGATAAATAGGGAAACGGCACTTCCGTGTGCTGCTCTGGTTTCAGTGTTCTGTTGCGCCAGAAGCGGCTTAGTCATGCTGGCCACATGACCCGGAAAAACTGTCTGCAGACAAACACCGGCTCCCTTGGCCTGTAAAGCGAGATGAGCGCCACAACCCAAGGGTCGTCTGCGACTGAACTGTCCGGGGTCCTTTACCTTTACCTTTTAAGGCAACTTCCTACCTTCTGTGTTAATAGAGAAGCATGTGAGAATGTTGTGCCTTTCACAGCACAAGGTTGGCAACAGATTGGCTCTGCATGAAATTTTAGATGCTACTTGCTATTGACAATCCTGCACTGTGAATCGTCGTTTCCGTCTTTACCCGTTTGACAATGTCTAAAGTTTGAGTTGTAATAGCTACAGTGTACAAAAGAAATCAGAGGTTAATTTGCTGACTTATTGTGTTGAGGAAAACAGCCTAGCAGAGAAAATCTGGGATTCTTAAATATCTGAAGCTGACATAGTATTTGCATGCTTGAGCTAAGATGAGTCTATATATATGAGGTTCAATAACTTATCACAAATAGTTTAAGGTAACCACAGTTGTGGTACAATGAACTTAATTTCACCAATTATTTTGAAAAAGAAAATGCTTAATAAAAAAACGAATTCCATCTTGAGTTTGGGGAAGGTTCTTCTTACAAATATTTCTGGATGTTTTCAGATCTTACTTCTCCAGGAGTAATGTAAACATACCCTTAATTCAGATGTAACAGAAAGCCAAGGTTTGATTCTAATGCTGGTTTGTTGGGGCCAGTTGGCTGATTTGGAAGTAATGGCAAACTATGGTTGGCTGAGACCATAAAGTTACAAATGGAAGGATGGAGCATGTGAACAGAGGGCCTATTCATGTGCCAGGCAGTGGCTTAGCATGACATCTGAACCAACTGTATGTTTGGTTCACTAGCTTGAGGGGTAGGGGAGGAAAGCAACTGAAAGCATTTCAAAATGTTCATATTTCAAGTGCAAAAAAGGACACAGCTTTAAAGAAAAGGGAGAATTAAAAGCCAATGTCTGTTTTCTGGGTTCGAAGATGACAATCCTACCTAGACCTAGATTATACTCAGATTTCTTTCTTTTTTAATCATTCTCTCTTCAATTTTTTTAGTGCTACAAAGTATTTGGGTTGGCAGATGAAGACCGAAATAATTGGGATTCTGCACGAACAGTTTGCAAAGGCTTACGAGGAAACCTGGCTACCATATCTAGTGAAAGGGTTCAAGGTACTCCACATTTGCATCTATAGATGCAAGCACAAGTAATACTTGCAAAATATTACTTCAGTTTTATATTTTCTGGAACTAATGTGCCATCAGTCTGCACACCCATCTCTTTCAGTATGCAATGAAAGGCTGTAATGGTATTATCGTATACTGATACTCATCTTCTATTGATTACAAAACAAAATGTGAATTGTATAACGCAACAATGATACAATAAAGCCTACAAAAATGTTTTTGGCAGCATGGGCACCTGCCCATTACTTCAAATAGACATAATGGCAAACCATACTTTGCCTGTGAGCTTGGATCCCAAATCACCGCTTGATCCTGCTTTAAGATCCTGAGGCAAATATTGTTTGCACAAACATTGTAAACACTGTTGTTTGCAGGGACCTGGGAATGGAAAGCAACAATTTCAACAAGCCAAAAATGGAAACTCCAAAGCTCTTTTCTTCATGTAGGGATGGAGGCACCTGGGAAGGGGAGCAGGAGGGGGGAGAACCATGAGTTTCCCCCAGGTGTGTTTGAGGGGGACACTTCCCCCATTTGTTTCTGAAAAGTTGAAAAACCAAAAAACGGGAGGAAGGGGTTTCCCACAATTTTTCC
Source organism: Podarcis erhardii (assembly GCF_964252035.2). Classification (NCBI taxonomy): domain Eukaryota; kingdom Metazoa; phylum Chordata; class Lepidosauria; order Squamata; family Lacertidae; genus Podarcis; species Podarcis erhardii. Next base: position 20,841,034 of record NC_138513.1, on the reverse strand, counting down.
ATTTTGTGGGGAGCGGGAGGACCTTCATGTCTTTAGATGTGCAAACCAAATATATATGCATGTAGGCTTGAGTCTGCCTCTGTTCAAAATACCATCTGAATACAATTGATGCCTGAGTGTATAATAATGCTCAATATTTGAAGCTATGAAACACTGAAATTCTCTCTGCACTCTCAAGCAGAATCTAAAACTTACAGTTGTGGTTTTAATATTTCTCATAGTCCTCTGTGTTTTATAATAATAATAACAATAACAATAACAATAACAATAACAATAACAATAACAATAACAATAACAATAACAATAACAATAACAATAACAATAACAATAACAATAACAATAATAATAATAATAATAATAATAATAATAATAATATATAATTTTCAAGGCATTCCCCTTTCATTTCATTCATTCCAAAACTCAGTGTTTTTCAAGGCTGTTTGGTTTTGAATAGTTCTCAGTTTTTGGAGATGTCAGCTTTTCCTTCCACTTTTCCTTTCCCTTCCTTAGCTTTCCTTACTTCCCAGTTGAACAATTTCCCAACGGATGCATGGATAGGATTCAATGATATCAATTCAGAAGAGATGTACCTCTGGACAGATGGAAGCAGAGTCAGTTACACCAACTGGGCAAAAGGCTTCCCATCATCTAATTACGATGCAGAGAGGGTAGGTATTTGATGAATGCACAATATGTCAAATGTTAATTGGAAGACTGCTCCATATCATCCCCACAACACTTCCTTTCCCACAAGCTTCTCCTGTACATGGCCTCAAGTCAGAACTATACTGTGAGGGGAAAAGAGGCAGTGTGGAGGAGCAAAAAGTAAGTTAATTGTTAATAGGAACAGCAAAATTGCCAGCAATACTGAACTGGAAAAATATAATACTGAAAATCAGTATTTTTCAGATACTTTTTGCCATAAAACCAGGTCCTACACATCACAGACTGCAAGTTGTATTTTGAGGCAGGAGTTCCAAGAGGGAATGGTGGCAGAGGGAAATCTAGTAGGTAGGGAAACAAGATCCTATGGTAGCTGCTAGGAAGGCAAGGGCAATTCTGACACCTGGCCAGCCAAAGCCAAAGCCTGACCCAGAAGCCTGATGATATTAAGGAAAATGAATAGGTTGTTGGGTTAGTGGAATCACCCTGGAGCATGGGAATAAATAAGAGGTTTCATAAGGGGCAACAGCGTACAGATCTGAAATGTCCCGATTCTACTCCTGGTGGCTCTCTGCAATTAAATTTATATAGCTCGGGAAGAAATCAAAGATGCTCTGAATATCCCACTACTATTTCTAGGATTTGTTTCTCCTTCTTCTTCTTTCATAGGAAGATTGTGTCGCAATGAAAAACAGGCCTCTTCAAGAATCGGGGAAATGGAGACATTTTCACTGTTCTGAGAAAAAGGGCTACATTTGCCAGACAGATACAGGTGGGTACTTCTGCTAATCTGTTTCCCCTGCTTACATTAGAAGAAAATCTCATGCAAGCTCTGATTAAGCTTTCATGGTTTCCTCTGTGCTTCAGTAAAGGGCATTGCAGAAGGTAATCTCCAACTCTACAATTCAATGATTTTAAAGTGGCCCAGATAGCAAGGTGGCCTTTGGACACATGGAACAGTTTTAGAGCACTTTTTGCCACATCGAGTTCGGATCTTGGAGGTTGCCAAGGTATAGCTCAAGGCATGGCAATGGTCATGGGCATCCTATTTCAAGGTCACAGGTGGTGGTTTTTCTTGTAGTGCTCAGCTGCCTGAGATCTTTTAACTGGAGGTGCCAGGGACTGAACCTGGGACCTTCTGTGTTTGAGTCATATTTACCAGTGAGTTGTGGCCTTTCTTTACGTACATTTCTGCACACAATATCCTAGGTCAAAGCAGTGGCCGCTGCATTCCATTCCATTCCATTCCATTCCATTCCATTCCATTCCATTCCATTCCATCCCATTACCTCCATGCAATGACTTATCCAATCTACATCTCATCACAAGCTTATGGGCAGCATCCAACTGACTTACTCTGTCAGCGCATGTATTTCCATTTGCGCAGTGGATTCTGTCCCCTCCCCTCTCTCCACATGTACCTCACATCCTCCCCAAATTTGCACTGGAGGGTTGGTGGAACCCCCAGAATAGGTTTAGAGGCCGCATGGGGGAAGAGAAGGGGGGCATTCTGTGGGACGAGTGGAAAACTGCATTGATGGAGCACGTTAGTTGGATAGTGCCCCATGTCTGTAAAGTTATTTTTCTCCTTTATATATTTTTCTTTAAAGTAACACTGCATTGGATTTAATTTTCCTTTCCCTTTTGCAGACCCCAAAACTCCTGTTCTTCCAACACCCACAACAGCATATCGTATCCGTTACAATAACAATACCTACTTCTTCTTTGAAAGCAAAATGGCATGGAAAGATGCTCAGAAAAGTTGTGAACAACAAAGCTTTAACCTTGCTAGCATTTTAGACCCTTTCACCCACTCATTCCTCTGGTTGCGGCTGCTGAAGTATAAAAGCCCAGTGTGGATTGGCCTCAATACTAATGTGGTAAGTACATCACATATTTATCTAGAAGGGGCCTTAATATGGATGCTTCTATTTGTTTCTAGTTATTTGTTTATCTCAGGTCATTCAATCAGCATGCAATTAAAATAGGACAATAGGTTACAATACACATTCAGTTCAATCCAGCCAACATTTCAAGTCTGCTTTCTAACTTACTTAAGGACTTTTATAAACCCAGATGGTTCCAACTCTTACATAGCAAAATGTATTGGTATTGACTTGCTAAAGTGAGCAATATATGTATTGTAATATTCAAATCAGACTAAGGGACATTGAAAAACAAAACGAGTCAGCTGTAAATAAAATTTGCTCCCCCAAGTTTTATGATTCAAACACAACAGATAACAGTGTCCCATATTTCAAAATTAATAGCCCGACTGAACCTTTCCCCCTCAGCTTTTGTCAAGGACAGATATTTAAATATCCCCAGAAAAGATAGACATTGTAGATGTTTTCTGAATGTGCCGGACACAGTAGAACATATTCTTTTCTACTGTCCATTGTACAACAAGCTACACAAAGACATGCCATCCCCTTTCCTGAATAGTCTAACATCATGGCACAATGAAAATACCAGATTCTATCTTTCTGATATTAACCTGGAAGCTGACTTTTTATCAATAGTATCTCTTAGGGTGATGAATGGCACTATTTAGCAGGAAGAAACTCCAATGAAAATCATTAGTTACATATTTTTACATGGCTGTTTATTTGTATATATTTTGAAATTGTATATATGGATGTTTTATGATGGCCTATATTTGTAATGCTTAATATAGGTTTGGCAAAGTAAGTAAGTTCAATCCAAAAGAAGCCTAGGTGAAGGAGATTAATATTAAATTCACTTTCCAATATACTGAGTCAGTTAGATTTTCCTGTCCTATGCTACAAGGACAAAAGCCCTGTTCAGAATATCACATGCAGTGAGAATCACATGCAGAGAACAGGGTTTGTTGACACCAAACTGTCTGTTATGTTCCACTGAATTGCAATACATCGAGATATTCAATGCTATCAGTTGTGGGATGAATTGACACAATGGATTTATATCATACTACATGTGTAAAGTGGCTTACCAATGCCAGGAGTTCTGTATTATCAGTCACTGGGGATTTTTTTGAGAACAGTCATTGTTAAAAAGGTCGTTATCACTGCCTGTACCTTTGCATTTCCTGTCCTCTGACCTCTCATCTTCTCCTTCTATATATAGAATGTACAACCAGAACAAACCTAGAGACTGTACTTCAGATGGCAGTGACTCTTGACACCATTGTAATGGTCTGCGTCTCAACCTGTATACTCAATGCATTTTGCTAATATGCTAATTTTTTTCAGACCGATGGACAATATACATGGATTGACAAGTTCAAAATGAAGTTTACAAAATGGGCTCCAGGGGAACCAAAACAAAATTTTGGTTGTGTTTATCTGGATTTGGATGGAAGCTGGAAGACAGGATCATGCAATGAACATTATTTCCCACTCTGTAAACACTCTGACGGTAAGCAAACGAAGAGCAACACTTCTCATTCACTACTTGTCTTTCACGTTGAAGCATCGCCTCACAGGCAAGATAATTTAGCCTTTTTGCAGTGAACAGCATGGCTTTTGCATTTCACAGAGGTTTCAAAATATGTTTATATAAACAAAAATATTTTGAAAGGTCCACCCCTGTGTAACTTGCGCCATTTTCCAAAGGACTCAATTTGTAGCATTTTTCTACCTGCTAATTCCTTAAGATTATCCCACTTACCCATTTGGGACCTCCTGAGCCCTTATATCCCAGCTTGATCACTGAGATCCATCTGCAGGAGCATCACATGCCATTCCCTAAATTGGCAAGGCTTATTTGACAACAACAAGTAATGGCACCTTAAGTGTCATCAGCCCAGTATGGTGGAACACTCCACCAACAGAGATTCAGCAGGCGCCTTCCGTTTCAACTTTTAAACACTTGCTGAAAACTTTTTTATTCCGCCAGGCCTAAATAGGAGATTAAGAATGCATCTTTCCACAATAGTTAACTGATGCATGTTTTTAAGCTTCTTATATGTCATTGTAATCCACTTTGATAATTTTTTATGAATGGTGTTATATAAATACTTTTACAAATTAATAATGCCCTCCCAACTCACTCAGTGGGGTAGAACCCACCACCTCCATAAAACCTTGGTCCAGTCTAGGCCTGGTATGGGAAAAACTCCTGCATGGTTCAACATCAGTCCAATGGCCAGGAAGTTCCCACATTAAACCAAGGGTAAAGGTTGGCTGAATGTGGTTGAACAGGGTAGGGGAAGCGAGTGCCCAGTCTTTCCTGCTCATGTCACATGGTGGAAAGCAGCCTGTCATATCTTGGCTCATTACCATGAGCCAGAGGGGGAAATATCACGACTCATTCAAAGAGAACATGGAAAGGAGCTGAGTTAGTGACTTTTCCAGTCTTACTCTGAATGTTTCTATACTGGGTTGGGATTGGGGTTTTTTGTTTTTAGCATTGCCCAGTCATTGGTCTCCCACTGTAAGGTGCGTAGGGATGCGGGTGGCGCTGTGGTCTAAACCACTGAGCCTCTTGGACTTGCCAATCAGGAGGTTTGAATTCCTGTGAAGGGGTGAGCTCCCGTTGCTCTGTCCCAGCTCCTGCCAACCTAGCAGTTTGAAAGCATGCCAGTGCAAGTAGATAAATAGGTACCGCTGTGGCAGGAAGGTAAACGGCACTTCTGTGCGCTCTGGTTTCCATCAAAGTGTTCTGTTGTGCCAGAAGCGGTTTAGTCATGCTGGCCACATGACCTGGAAAGCTGTCTGTGGAGAAACGCCGGCTCACTTGGCCTGAAAGCGAGATGAGCGCCGCAACCCCATAGTCGCCTTAGACTAGACTTAACAGTCCAGGGGTCCTTTACCTTTACCTTACTGTAAGCTGCATTGTTTTCTACACTTCAGCAGGTACATCCCCTATTCAATATCATGCCAATCTCTCCTCAATTTTTACAAGGCAAAGAGTGATAATTCCACATTAAAACAGAGTGTGTGGAAGTACCCTTAGTTTATTTTGGGGGGAGGGAGTTTGTCAGGTAACTAATTTCTCTTTTCAGAATCTATTTAAACTATCTTTAAGTCTACTATCCCAAACAGAGTATAGATATTGAAATAAAATGTTAGTTGCCTCTATTTTGAATCACTGTTTTTGGATTTTCCAGTTCACTGAATTACTAATAATTCATTGGTACCTGTGTACTATGAACGGTTTAATTTAAAAATGGCATTTTGATAACCTGTTATAGGGATGTCTCAATTGCGCCAGCAGACTTTCTATTAAGTTCCTCATGCAAGAAACCTATCTGTGCCATAGCATAGAAAATCTGGTGGAAAGTTAATTGAATTACAAGTTGCTGCTCCCCCCCCCCCAATAGTGAAGGCACCTACTGAGCCACCTCAACTACCTGGAAAGTGTCCAGAATCACTGGAGACACCGTGGATTCCTTTCCGTGGCCACTGCTACCACTTTGAGACGTCATCTAAAAAATCTTGGCCTCAGGCTTCTTTAGCTTGTTTACAGTTAGGTAAGTACCTTTCCATATAGATGCAAGATGCAAGACGTTACATCTTGTTTAGTTACATGATACTCTCCCCCTTTCCATTAGGAGTGAGTTGGCTTTTAGCAACAAAAGGCATATACAAAATGCAAGATTAGTAGCAAATCATACACTAAACTGTAGCATCTTAGAAAGCTTCGTTCTGTTGATCAGAGAGAGAATGAGAGAGATATCTAGTACATACAGAAACTTCAACCTAAGGTGGGACTTGACCTGAGAAATATGTATCTGAGTATCCAAAAACCTTGGATTAATAGCAATCAGTGGACTAGGGGGACTAGGCTAGTCCTCTAAATGTTCCCAGTAAAGTAGAGTATTAAAGCTTGGCATCTCCTTCCCAAAGCCCAGGAAGCTTCTGCCTGGTTTAGGGAGGGAGGCACAATGCTCATGTTTGTGACTCCCCCCCCCCCAGCTCCAATTGCCCTCGCAAGCTGGCACCTCTGGCCCTAACTGTTCTCTAGCAGCTGTCTAAGGCATATTCCATAATTCCAAAGACCATTGTAAAGGCCGAGTCCCAACAAACAGCAATAGTGATAAGTAGGGAGAAAAACAACAGAGGAAGGTTGGGATAGCTGAAAAATGATGAGTCCAGACTCTAAACCTCTTGGATAGATTTATTGCTTTATTGTTTGGCGCCCAGCCACGCTTCCCTTGCGGACCTCTGCAGCTTCTGTTTACGCAGTGTAGCTTCGAAGCGTCGTAAAGCAATTAGCAGAATTGCACAGCCTCTTTGTGTAGAAAGGGCAGTAAATAAGTCCAGACGTTACTTCTATCCTATTATCTCTTTACTGGAAACAAATAGCGTATTTACAATCCATAACAGCCATCAGAGTCCAGCTGCATCGTCTCTGCGTCCTTTCTCCCTCAGTACAGCGAATGATCTGTGGAAATCGAAAGCACTCTGTTCACAGCATAACAAGCTGTTTACCTCACGTCCCCTCAAGCACGAGACACAGAAGGTTAACCCTTCACTACACCCAACAACACCTGAAGTGCTTTGTGCAGGTGCTGGGTAAACATTTTAGTGTATATATGGCATCTTTCAAAGCTTTGTGATTAATTTGCCAACTTTCCCATCCTTATGTTTACAACAGTTTCCCCCAGAGACAAGTGATAGAGGTATTGCAAACCTCAGCTTAGTGAAAGAGAGTATGTCTTGCATAAAAGAGATTAGAATATGAAAAAGCGGTTTGTGAATATACATAACTCCATAGAAAACACAGTGAGTGGGTTAATAAAAATACTTCAGTGGCATGTGTAGAATCTGCCATGGTCAGCCCATCTTGATGTCAGCAAGTGTTTGAAAAATAAATAATATCAGACACAGTGAAGGAGATGATCTTTTCCCCCCTTGAATGTCAAAATATTATCTATCATTCTGAATTGCAAAAATTCATTTTGCCCGAGTAACAGTCCCACCCAGGAGTTAGTCTTCAGAGCATGAGAATTAGAAATTAGCCATTCTAACCACCTAAATTATGTTCTCTTTGTTTTCTTACTCATGTTTGCAGGTGGTGGTCTGGTTTCAGTAGTTGATGCAGTTGAATCACATTTTCTGGCAGAAAATGTGGAACCTCTTGAAAGTAAAGTGCGAACGTTTTGGACAGGAATGTTCAGAAATATACATGGTACATTTTTTGTTTAATCTTTAGTGTATGCTTATGTAATCAGTGAATGTTTTTATTATACAGTGGTACCTCGGGTTACAGATGCTTCAGGTTACAGACGCTTCAGGTTACAGACTCCGCTAACCCAGAAACAGTGCTTCAGGTTAAGAACTTTGCTTCAGGATGAGAACAGAAATCGCACGGCAGCAGCAGGAGGCCCCATTAGCTAAAGTGGTGCTTCAGGTTAAAAACAGTTTCAGGTTAAGAACAGACCTCCGGAACGAATTAAGTACTTAACCCAAGGTACCACTGTATACACTTAAATAATCTAAATGTTAATCATATCTGGCCAAATTCAAAAGACAGAAATCTAACTCTACCGCTTAAAAACTCCACTTTTTCACCAGCACGTTATCCTTTGTAAGTGAAAGATGAGGATGAAGGTAGATGACCTGGTATTTGCATTCATCCTGGTCACAGCCCAAAATGTAAGCTTTTCTTTAGAAAATCAGATTCTACAAATTACATTGATTTAATGCTGAACCTGTTAAAAAATTCAAGTCTGAAGTATATCCTGCTTAGCTAACTGACAATTTAACAGATAGGAAGTTATTAAGGAAGACGAACAAGTAGACATTTGGGTTTACAATTTAAATAAGTCTTTTATTGACTGTACCACCAATTATGCTAGGCTCTCTGAAGGCCTGTACCAGGTGGGAGAACCTCCAGACTGTGGGCCTAATGAGCCTCCATATGCCTCCCCATTTGGCCCATGAGGCCATTTTAGAAAGGGCGCGCCCATCTGCCCTATACCTGATGCCATATATGTCACCAGATACGGAGCAGGTAAAAACCTGGCTCAGCTGAAAGGATGTGTACAGACATCCTGGAAAGGGCTATACCATCAGCTGATCTTCTGGAGCCGCTTTCAAAGCGCTGCACAAGATAATGCTTTGAAAAGATCACCTAACGTGATTGTGACATCAGGTGATTGGCAGGTGGATGGCTTACTGTGCAAGATATGGAAAAGATAATCTCATCCGCTGAGCCAAATTTCCCCCCCACTCCTACCCTATACCAATGAGATCATGACCATCTTGTCCCAACATCTTTACTGGCAAGTAACTCAGCTGAGAGAAGAAGGAAATCAATACTGTGCACAATTTCATTTTATATTTGCTTAGTTGTCTGCTGAGGAATTCTGTAGGAAGAGGGTCCAAAGTGATCGGGGGTGGGGGGGAGCAGCTTAATTTGCCACAGTGATATAAAAATCTGCAAAATCTGGTGGCCAGCCCAAGCACTGCATCATGCATGATCTCCTCCAGGCACAGATATGTACAAGGCCAGGAAATCACCTGCTCCCGTGTTTTAGTCTCATAACTGAAAATCACACACCCATTTACTTTAGTGTATTGACATCATTAAGAATCAAGTTCTCAATGAGCATGCCCAGCAGCTCCGATATATTATACACAGTGGAAATTCCACATCCTTGTTCAGAAAACCCTGTTCAACATATACAAGAAGCAGACCTGCTAGAGCTCTTTCTCTCATTTATTTTCTAACTTAACCGTAGGCAATTGGTTATGGCTCGACAACAGCGTAGTGGATTTTGTTAACTGGAACGAAGGAGAGCCCTCGCCTCAAACTAATGAAGACTGTGTGGAAATGTATTCTTCATCTGGGACTTGGAATAATTTTTACTGCAGCTCCTACAGGGCGTATATTTGCAAAAGACCTAAAAGTATGTAATACAGTTATTATACTTTACTCTGTTTAGTAGTTCCTGGGAAATATTCATTACATTGCAAAAAGTGATGCCAGGGAACCTTAGCCTTGGCCCAAATTCTTTTTGATCTTGAATGAAATCCAATCTTGCCCCCCACCCACAACCCAGTTGCCATCTCTTAAAAACCAAGTGGAGGTGGCAAGCACCCACAGGGAAAAGTGAGGGGAGTTCACCGCATGCCTGAAACTCTATAATGAAGCTGAAGTGTCTGGCTTCCTCAGAGACCTTGTACATCAAGAGGTTGTGTGGTTGGGGTTGAGATTTGCCTTTTGTTGTTGTTGTTTTTAGTCATTTAGTCGTGTCCGACTCTTTGTGACCCCATGGACCAGAGCATGCCAGGCACACCTGTCTTCCACTGCCTCCCGCAGTTTGGTCAAACTCATGCTGGTAGCTTCAAGAACACTGTCCAGCCATCTCGTCCTCTGTCGTCCCCTTCTCCTTGTGCCCTCCATCTTTCCCAACATCAGGGTCTTTTCCAGGGAGTCTTCTCTTCTCATGAGGTGGCCAAAGTATTGGAGCCTCAGCTTCAGGATCTGTCCTTCCAGTGAGCACTCAGGGCTGATTTCCTTAAGAATGGATAGGTCTGATCTTCTTGCAGTCCATGGGACTCTCAAGAGTCTCCTCCAGCACCATAATTCAAAAGCATCAATTCTTGCCTTTTACTGGAGGTCTTTTCCTGACCACAGTGCAATCTAAAGGAGTGCCATCTCCATTGCAGTAGGCCTTGGGGAAATTCCATTTCCCAAGGACTGCTGGGACCTTTCTCCTTGGGGAACAGGGGTGGGCTTTCCTCCTTCCCTATCTTTACAGAGGGGCTAGTGCTGCTGCCCCCACTGCCCCCATAGCTTGCTCAGCCAGTTTGTAGAGCCAGTATGTAAGAGTTTTAAGGAAGGAGGAGGAAGCTCCAGACCACAGACCAATCTTGGTCTACCAGCATTCTCAGTTTGGCCCACAAGGCATTTTCCCCAAACATGTCCACTCACCCCACACCTATTGTCATATATTACATCAGTGGTGGGGTATGTACTGGTGTGGCATTAAAGGAACAACCAGGAGTCTGCAGCAAGCTTCCTGTCATTTCTTTGCTGGAACAAGTTATGCTCCCCCACCCATCATGATGGTTGTACCTTGCTCCAGGAGAGGAAAATGGTTTCCATTGAAACTGCTGCTGAAATGGGAGAATGTTTCTTCCCTTTTTAACTCTAGTTTCAGTGGAAAGCACTTACCCGCTCCTGGAACAAGGTTCAAAGAATAGTGTGGAGCTGGTTGACACCCTTGTAGTGCTCCTTTAACCTCTGTCTTTCAACGTTTAAAGAGCAGCATGGGGCAATTTGCAAAAGCGCCTTTAAACAGCCCCACACTGTTCCCTTAACCCCGGGAAACCAAAGGCTCAAACAGTAGTGCCAGGAGATTGACAGGTGGGAAACTCTACCATCTCTCCGATTTGGCTCACCAGGTTCATGGAGATAAGGATCTGGCCCAATGGCCAGAAGAGGTTCCCCATCACTAGTTTAAAGGGAAGGGAAAGGAGGTTGTGGAAATGTTGGGGGCTTTCTGAGGTGAGAGAGAGTGGTGGGAGTTAACAGGCAATTTCTGAAGTTAAGAGTGATTCCAGAAATAAATTATACAAAACTTTCTGGTTCAGCAGTAAGATCAGCAGTTACAAAATTAGAAGGAAAATATGCTTTGAACCAATGCTTTTGAACCAGAGGGAGTCTCCCATACCCTTACAAAACATTGCCCAAGATCATTTCAAACCCTGCTGAATAATTCAGTTGAATCAGAATATGCAATAAAAAGGCTTTTGACACATGGTCATTTGGTTTTTCTCTTCCAATTTTTAGTTATTGAAATTGTGTCTACCGAGAAGGTTCCAGAAAATAAAGGTAAGGTTTTGAAATAAAATCAAAATAAAGAAAAAATAAAATGAGAAATTAAGGATGTACCGTGATGGAATTTATCTTTTGAGTATCTTATATAAAAAGCCAATATATTTCCTGCAGAATAGAACATTTTCATTTCAGCCTCCCTTCATCCACTTCTACTTGTTGTCTAAAATTTAAATATCTTTCAGTCGATAATTAGATTGGCATTTGATATTGGTTGTTGTTGTTTTGAGTTTTTTTGTCTCAAAAAAAAAAAAATGAAATGCCAAAAATGTATGGTGATCCTTTATACCACCTTATATTCTGGAGATAGAAAATGACCTAAGTAAATAATATTTGGTCCCCTACTGTTTCCTACACCGAATTGACTCCCTTATTGATCCCCTACTGCAGAGGTGGGGGAGCTGTGCTTTATAAATGTTGTTGAGCTAACTTACCAGAAGAATAAGAAAACAAGATAACAAACGTTTTTTAATAAAAAAATGGAAATGGTTGATTGAATATCTACAAACAAATTGTAAACAGATAAAGACATTGGCAGGATTACTGTAATAAATGGCAGTTTCGAAAGACTATATAATCAAAATAGATGAATAAAAGAATAAGTTAATTTAGAATATGCAAGGAATGATAATTTTTCCATCATCCCTGAGCATTAGCCATTCTGACAGGGGTTGATGGTAGTTCAACATTTTGAGGGCCACAGATTAGCCAGCCCTGCCCTAATGATTCCTATGCCTGAGTGACTCTTAGTCGCTTAGTGCTGCATAGTGGTTAAAGTGGACTTTCCCAACCTAGTGGTTTTTGACTACAGCTCCCATCATCCCCAGCCAACATGGTCAAGGTCAGGGATGATAAGAGCTGAAGACCAAAACACTGAGCAAATGCCAGGCTGGGGGAGGTTGTGTTAGTGCCATACAAGAACTGAGGAGAACCAATGTTAAGATGCTTCCTCAGGCATGAGGAAGTACATCATCGTTCAGGTAAATGTATAAATATTTAAAAGCTTTACTTGCAGAACAGATGGTAAAGAACAATATATATGCATTCACAAGACATATGCTTATCCAGGTTTCACTCATGGTTTTTTAAATCAGAAGCTCTATCTTTATGTCTCCCTCTTCCAGCCTTGCACTCCATATAGGCCATGCAGCTGTGTGACTAAATCCATTTTCTTTCAGTCTTTCTCAGTGTTTAATTTCAGAGACCTCCTTAACTGTGGCACTGCTCTCCCCCCTCTATTCCTTTAGAGAGACCTTTCTGTCTTCTTCATTCAGAAAAAGAACATTAACGCTGTTTCTCTCAGCATTGTTCAGAGAATCTTCTTTACACAGCCCTCTCTCACAGCAGTATTTATAACATCTTACTGACTCACAGCCAACTTCCTATGCTCCCTGTGTTTATCACAGGGAACTCAAGAACGCAGATGTGACTAGAGCTTACTAGAGAACATACTGGGATTAGCTATTTAACCAATCAAAACTCGGAGGGCTTTCTGTAAACATCGATGGCAATATACTTTAAACATTCCCATTTCAGCAAATTTAAACTAACACAATGCTAACAGGTGACCTTTGGTCTCAGTGTAACCTACATGACAGGGTTGTTGTAAAGGTTACATGGGGAGAGGAGGACCTTGAATGCCACACAGAGCTACTGGGAAGATGGCCGAGTTCAAAATACAATAGTAATAATAATTTCCACCATTCTGTTGTTGTAACTGCTGTGCATTAATTACAGAACCGAGAAAGACAGACGACACTCCTGCGCCTTCCAGTAGGAGAGCTACCGCTGCGATTGTTGTGACTCTCCTGATTGTGATGGTAGCGGCCATTGCATGTTACTATTTCTACAAGAAAAGAAGCCGGCTCGTCCTCACAGATGACAACTTCGAGAACTCTCTCTATTTCAATAGCAGCCCCACCCCTGAAACGAGCGACACAAAGGACCTGGTGATGAACATGGAGTGCAATGAGCACGCTGCCATTTAGTCCAGGATAATACAAACTGTCCTTCATTCGGGAAAACAACACCAACACCGCATATGGAAATCCACAAGCATTCTATCCAAACCCGGTCTTTCCTTTACAAAATAGTTGCCCAAATCCCACCTGATTCAGAACTTTTGTTTGCATGCTAGAAGCAGCAATAGTTTCGCTGGGTTTTTTTTGGCAATTCAGCAGCTTTGTATTCAAAATACGCAAAGCTAGTATTTTGCCCAATGGCCACCCTGAGTTGACGACTGAGCTGATGGATAGAGCAAATAAATGCTGAATTAATAATAATGGAGAAATGGCTATGCTTATTTGTGTATCTGCATATTCACAAATGGGGGGAAGTCATGACTGTTTAAAATGGTATAGCACTGCTTTGACATGTATAGTGCAGATGGACCCTAAGTGCCTGTGTTCTCATGGCACAGAGATATTCTTTCAGTGCATGGTTTGAAAAGTTTCAACTAGCTGGAGAAATTTATTTCACGGGTGTGTGGTTGATTTTGCAGCATTCAGGAGGTATGTTACCATTAGCAGTGTTCTTAGTGGTGCTGTGGGTTAAACCACAGAGCCTAGGACTTGCCAATCAGAAGATTGGTGGTTCGAATCCCTGCGACGGGGTGAGCTCCCATTGCTCGGTTCCTGCTCCTGCCCACCTAGCAGTTTGAAAGCATGGGAAGGTAAACAGCATTTCTGTGCGCTGCTCTGGTTCGCCAGAAGCGACTTAGTCATGCTGGCCACATGACCTGGAAGCTGTATGCCGGCTCCCTTGGCCAATAAAACAAGATGAGCACCGCAACCCCAGAGTTGGCCACGACTGGACCTAATGGTCAGGGGTCCCTTTACTTTTACCTTTACCTTTTCTCCTCTGTTCACAGGATACTTAGCAAGTATCTCTAGCCCAACACTAGTTCCAGTCCAGGTACTTAGCAATAAAAAGTTCTTGGCTCTGTACAGTACTGCATTTTCTTTGTTGTTTAGGTGCACAGCATCCTATTTTAGCTCTTTTTTTTAGCTCTTTCCACATTTTCACCACTGCCTCTTCTGGTCCAAGTGTTGAGTGAAATGAAGGAGAAGACTCAGGTGGAATCTACACACATGTTTAAAATGTTGTGAAAATGCTTTTTCTTTTAAATGGTTTTGAAAATTGCATTGAATTTGCTATAGCTCACATTCGCCTTCTAGTATCACAATTGTATATTGCACTTTACAACACATTCAAAATGTTATATAGCTGAGTCTCAACTCCTTTCTGTGAATCTCAGGTCTTCCTGCCTTCAGCCACTAGAGGGAAACCAAACCCCATTTGATGATCTTCATATATCCAAAGAGAACTACAGTACAGTACTCCTCAGATAAGAACAATTGTTCTACTTCATTACTGGCCTGAGGACGTACAGCTGACAGTGGTGTGCGTGTGTGGGTGTGTGGTTTGAGCAAGTGTTACAGGCATAGCCTCAGACTCAGCTGATAAAAGTCGTGTGCTACAGGTAGCAGGTTGATCTCAGCAGACTCATTTGCAAAGTGACAATCTAAAGGTGAAGCACTCACTTTGAAGGAGCAGGTATGCAATCTGGAGATGTTCCTGGATCCACGTTTGCCACTGGAGATCCCAGGTAGCTTGGCACTTATTGCCAGCCTTGGTTGGGATGGCTTGGCCACAGCACTTCAAGCATTAGATTACTGCGATGCACTATTTGTGGGTCTTCCCTTGAAAGCAGTCTGGAAGCTATCCTTAGTACAGAATGTTGCAGCACAATTGCTAACAGGGGTAAGATTCTGGCAGAATAGTACCCCTGCAAAGATCTGCTCTGGCTGCTGATTTGTTACTGGGCCTTATTCAGCATTTTACTACAGTGGTACCTCAGGTTAAGTACTTAATTCGTTCCAGAGGTCCATACTTAACCTGAAACTGTGCTTAACCTGAAGCACCACTTTAGTTAATGGGGCCTCCTGCTGCTGCTGTGCTGCCAGAGCACAATTTCTGTTTTCATCCTGAAGCAAAGTTCTTAACCTGAAGCACTATTTCTGGGTTAGCGGAGTCTGTAACCTGAAGCGTATGTAACCCGAGGTACCACTGTATTGGTATATAAAGCCCCTTAACAGCTTCGGACCAGTTTTCTTTCCACATCTACAAGCAGTCCATCTTTTAATGTGGCAGCATATATGTCTTGGAACTCCCTGACTATTGGCATTAGGCGGGTATTCTTGATGTATATTTTTAGACACTTTCTAAAAACTGATTTTATCTTTGTCTTATTGTTTAATACTGCTGGGGAACATATTTACCCTGAGGGCCATGTTGGTCGTGCTCTCGAAGTCTTCCTGGCAGTGGTTGGTGGGGTCAAAGCCCAAAGTGGGTGGAGCCAAAGCATCCATACACAATTTACACACAGAGACCCCACTTATGTACACATGCAATGTATTGAGAGGGGCTTACTCCAACGTAAGTGTGTTTAGCATTGTAGTTTTATTATATATTTTTGAAACCCACTTGATGACAGTTCTAAAAAACTGCTAGTGGGTGGTTTATATAACACTTATGTCTTTTTCTGAATTATCTGGCAATAGTCTGACAAGACAGTTGACACTAGGGATTGGAATAAAAAAGTCCACTTGAATAATGGCTCCAAAATCTTCAGGAAGCTTCCTAACAGCAGATATTACTTTCATCTCTCTCTCTCTCTCTCTCTCTCTCTCTCTCTCTCTCTCTCTGTGTGTGTGTGTGTGTTTCCATTTGACTCACATTATCCAGATGTTGTCAAGAGAGAAACTTTGGCATTAAAATGAAGACGACTGTTGCCCAACACAGGTGCTCCATATCCCCTCACTCCCCTCTGAACATGTTCTCCTGGACATTTGAATTCATTTAAAGTAGCTAGGTGTTCCCCTACTACCTCTTTTCCTATCTGGAATGGATCCCAATAAACAGTCTCATCCAGGAATGTATGTCTCCAGTTGGTCCACCTGAAATTGCTTCCTTAGAAAGTGGGTATTTGCAAGTATGCAATAGTTGTGACAATCAATTTGGTCAAGCACTGGCTTTTTAAAATAGTGGCAGTCCTATTACCTCCTTTAAGATGGCAAACACCATTCCCTCACACAGTGAAGCATTAACCGCTCCCTGTTGTAGATTATTTTTACATCGAAATACACCCACCCACACCCCTTATGGCACATCTGGAAATTACTAGCATTTCCCCCCTCATAGCATTTCAACATCTGTTGAGTTAGTTCTTCTGAATTAGCTGGTAGTCACCTGACCAAGACAATCACAGCAGCCACCAGAATGAAGACGTTACTTGAATAATTGTTCCAAAAATTTTACGGAACTTCTTAATATCAGTTTACTTTCACTTCACTTTTTTGTCTCATTTTGTTTTGTGTTTGTTTCTTATTTTCCAGCTAACACTCAGGGTGGAACAAGGCACTACTTCAAGTGCACACGAGAGAACAGCAGCCCCATTTCCTCCTCATTCTCCCTATAACACATGGTTCTTTAAATCTCATAACCTGGCATTGTTTCTTGCCCCTGCCCCACATTGGTGACTACTAGTGAGGACAAGAAAAAAACCAAAACACTCAGTGTAATGATGCCCAGAGGAAACAGAGCCTAATGAATTAGATGCTACAGAGGGGGCCATCAATGGAGAAGAAGGCTGTCAGTGTCTTCTACTCATGATAGTAATATTACCTACAGTATCAGATGCAGTTGCTGAGGACCACAAGTGGAAGAATACTGTTGCACTTGTGGACTTCCTGCTTGTGGACTTCCATGAGCATGAGATTGGCCACTCCGACAGCAGAATATTGGACTACACAGACCTTTGGTCTAAACCAGGGCTGCTCTTATGGGAAAGGCAACTTGATACACAGCTCCTCTTCCTCCAAGTCTGGTTTTTTGTGTTGTTGCTTTTTTGGTAATGTGAAGAAGATATCAGAAGCACCTCAAATGGCAGATGTTTGGGGAGGTGGCATCAGTCCTCTGCCTAATCATCCCAAGGCCATGACCAATCCCACTGCTTGGAAGACGTTTAGCTGGTCAAACTAACCTGCTCCGTCATGTGCAGTGCAGGATGCCACCCAATTGCCAGTGCTGAAGTAAGGTTCAACTGCCAGACCAATCAGCTTCTTTATATGGATTGGAGAAGGGCAGAGGTACAGCTTGGTAATTTTAGACCCTCCAGTCAATGGTCTTCCAGGCTGCTCCTTTTAGACGGCAATACGAGGCTCAACATATTTGTCCCACCCATCCACAAAAAATGTCCTACCTAAAAATGTGGCAGTCCCACCTAACAAGGAAGCCTGGCTATGGAGTGGCCGTGAGTCAGTCACTGTACTTCCATGTAACCCACCTCACAGGGTTCTTAGGATGAAATTGGAAGTTGGAAAACCACGGATGCCATCTTGAATTCCATGGAGAACAGGCAGAATATAACGAAAATAAGTCAGAGATTTTCAGTCGCAGTAATGATGCCATGCTTTCGTACACAGCTGATGGATAAGCTGAATGTGTGTTGACTTTGCCATTTTCATTTTTTTTGGGGGGGGGGAGGAGGAATTGTTCTGGCAGCCTAATCCTAAATATATTTGCTCAGAAGGAAGCTCCACTGAGTTCAAAAGCACTTACTTCCAGGGAAGAATACTTCCAGGCAGCCCGATATAAATTTAATAGAAAAAAAATAGCCCCTTAAGTTTCTTTGCTGTAGTGCCTTTTAATAATTTAACTCTAAATTCTTCTTTTTTTTGAACTTACTTCACCTTAGACACAGCTGCAGAGGAAATATCATTTGCTTGTTGGTTGCAATTTATTCCTGGGGAGTTGGAAACGGGTTTCTTAACATCCTGTTGTGAAACAAATTTCCTGAGAACAGTTCCTTTGACTTAAATATAACTTTAAATTACTATACAAATTCCTTCCAGTAGCACCTTAAAGACCAACTAAGTCAGTTCTTGGTATGAGCTTTCGTGTGCATGCACACTTCTTCAGATACACTGAAACAGAAGTTTCCAGACCCTTCTATATAGTGAGAAGGTGGGGAGGGGTATTACTCAGAAGGGTGGTGGGAATGGGTGATTGGCAGATAGCTGTGATGAGCCTGATGACGACTCTTAACGACTGCAATAGGTCTTACAGGAAAAAGCAAGGGGTGAAAAGGTGAAAAATGGCTTTGTCATGTATAATGAGATAAGAATCCAAGGTCTTTGTTCAGACCAGGTTTCTCCATGGTTTTAAGTTTGGTGATAAGTTGTAATTCAGCAGCTTCTCTTTCCAGTCTATTTCTGAAATTCCTTTGTAGTAAAACAGCTACTTTGAGATCTTGTATAGAATGTCCTGGGAGATTGAAATGTTCTCCTACTGGTTTCTCTGTCTTGTGATTCCTGATGTCCGATTTATGTCCGTTTATTCTTTGGCGTAAGGTCTGGCCTGTTTGTCCAATATAGAGAGCTGAAGGACACTGTTGGCATTTTATGGCATACACAATGTTAGACGATGAGCAATTAAATAGTCCCGAGATGGTATGTGTGATGTTGTTGGGGCCAGTAATGGTGTTGTCCGGGTGTATGTGGCAGCAAAGTTGGCATCTGGGTTTATTGCAGGCTCTGGTGCCAGTGTCCGTGTTAGGTCTGGTTGTAGTATTATTGTGGGTTAGGAGTTGTTTAAGACTGGGTGGCTGTCTGTAGGCAATGAAAGGTCTTCCTCCCAGAGCTTGAGAAAGAGAACTGTCATTGTCCAGGAGAGGTTGTAGATCTCTGATGATGCGTTGTACTGTTTTAACTTGGGAGCTATATGTGATGACTAGAGGTGTTCTGTTATTTTCTTTTTTGGGTCTGTCTTGCAGCAAGTTCTCTCTGGGTATCAGTCTGGCTCTGTTGATCTGTTGTCTAACTTCATCTGTTGGGTATTTTAGTTCTAAAAAGGTTTGCTGTAGATCTCTTAGGTGAGAGTCTCTGTCTGTAGAATTGGAACAGATGCGGCTGTAACGTAGTGCCTGGCTATATACAATGGACTGTTTGGTATGTTTGGGATGGTAGCTAGAGGCATGTAGATATGTTTGTCGGTCAGTTGGTTTACGGTATAAGGTGGTGTCTATGTGCCCATCCTGTATTTTTATAGTAGTGTCCAAAAAATGTATTTCTTGCATAGATTGATTCATTGTTAGGTTGATTGTGGGGTGAAAATCATTGAATTTCTGGTGGAAGGTGTTCAGGGTCTGTTGACCATGTGTCCAGATGATAAAAATATCGTCAATGTATCACAGGTACAAGAGAGGTTTGAGTGGGTAGGAGTTTAGGAAACGTTGTTCTAAATCTGCCATGAAGATGTTGGCATACTGTGGGGCCATGCGGGTGCCCATTGCTGTGCCGCTGATCTGAAGGAACAGGTCATCACCAAATTTGAAGTTGTTGTGGGTAAGGACAAATTGGCAGAGTTTGGTGGCAAAGTCCGCTGTGGTTTTATCTGAAATGGTGTTCCTTATAGCTTGTAAACCATCGTTGTGTGGGATGTTGGTATACAGAGATTCCACATCCATAGTAGCTAGTATAGTATTGTTGGGAAGATTATTTAAAGATTGTATTTTCCTCAGAAAATCTGTGGTGTCACGTACATAGCTGGGAGCACTGATGGCATATGGTTTCAGAACAGAGTCCATATAACCGGAGACACCCACTGTAATAGTGCCAATACCTGAAATGATGGGGCGTCCTGGATTTCCTGGTTTGTGTATTTTAGGTAGAAGATAGAAAGTTCCTGGTCGAGGTTCTGTTGGTGTGTTTGTGAGGATCTGTTCTTGGATGTGTGGGGGGTAGCTCCTTAACAATCTTGTTCATTTCTTTTTTGTATTCTTGTGTGGGGTCTGAGTCCAATTTTATGTAAAAGGCGGTATTGGAAAGTTGTCTGTGAGCCTCCTGAATGTAGTCAGTTTTGTTCATGATGACGACAGCTCCACCTTTGTCCGCTTCTTTAATTATAATGTCTGGGTTGTTTCTGAAATTATCTATGGCTCTCCTTTCAGCATGGTTTAGATTTTGTTGTAAGCGATGGTGTTTTCTGGTCACATCTGTTTGGATTCTGTGGTGGAAGCAGTCAATGTACAGGTCCAGTGTGGTATTGCGTCCATCAGGAGGGGTCCATGTGGAGTCCCTTTTTTGTGTAACCCCTTTTCGGTGGTAGTTGGTGGTCAGTGTTCTGTTGGGAGGGTGGTTGTTGTTCACCAGTGGGTTGAGAGGTGTTGTGTTGTGTTGTGAAGTTGTTGCTTGTTCTGCTTTGTCTTGTTGTTGTGTGCCAACAGTGTCCTTCAGCTCTCTATATTGGACAAACAGGCCAGACCTTACGCCAAAGACAGAGAAACCAGTAGGAGAACATTTCAATCTCCCAGGACATTCTATACAAGATCTCAAAGTAGCTGTTTTACTACAAAGGAATTTCAGAAATAGACTGGAAAGAGAAGCTGCTGAATTACAACTTATCACCAAACTTAAAACCATGGAGAAACCTGGTCTGAACAAAGACCTTGGATTCTTATCTCATTATACATGACAAAGCCATTTTTCACCTTTTCACCCCTTGCTTTTTCCTGTAAGACCTATTGCAGTCGTTAAGAGTCATCATCAGGCTCATCACAGCTATCTGCCAATCACCCATTCCCACCACCCTTCTGAGTAATACCCCTCCCCACCTTCTCACTATATAGAAGGGTCTGGAAACTTCTGTTTCAGTGTATCTGAAGAAGTGTGCATGCACACGAAAGCTCATACCAAGAACTGACTTAGTTGGTCTTTAAGGTGCTACTGGAAGGAATTTGTTTTGTTTTGACTATGGCAGACCAACACGGCTACCTATCTGTAACTTTAAATTACTATAACTGCAGTCCTAAGAATATTTACTGGGAAATAAGGGGCTAACTACTTCTTACCTATGAATTGTATATAACAGTGGCCAAATCAGATTTGCCTGCCGTAAGTGACTTCCTCTCAGCCACCCATCCTAGAGTTTCACATGCATGTCTGTCGTTGCAAAAAAAACCAACAGGTTTTGATTTGATTTGACTTGGAGGTAGGCTGTAGTGGAGGAATAATGGAGAGAAAGAGAGTGTTGTGACCTCACCTTCCCATGCCAACTTTTCATTCTAAATTCCTGAATTATGGAGCATCTTTGCTTTTTAACAGGGCATTGGAGGCACTCCCCAGTGTTACACGAGTTACAGTTGGTTTCTAAGACGTTTCATTTGTTGTTTGATAAGTTTAGTATGGAGCTAAGCGTGCAATCCTAAAACAGGTGGTGGGGAATCTGAAGACATTTTTAACTGTTCATACAACAATCTGCTGGGCTTGCACTAGGCTAAGTGAAGGGAAATGGCCTCAACAACCCATGTTTTTTCTGTCTTTTCCATGGAAGCTGATTAACAGATCAGCAAGATTATGGTGTGTGTGTGTGTGTGTGTGTGTGTGTGTGTGTGTGTGTGTTTGCCATGTTACGGTGCATTTCTTAATGTCAAAAACAGAAGTGAAATTTTCATTCTGCCTGACTCATTTATCAAGGAATTCTTGAAAAGCAGCAAACTCTGATTTGTCTTTTTTCCATGGGAGCGGTGTGGTAGGTTTGGTTGTGGCCAATGTCTTCCTTTTTGCTCCTAAATCTCTTGCTTCTCATCCAGCCGGCTTTTCAGGTATCAGGTAAGCTCTTTTTCACTTCCATCACCATTGTGAACTTAGCACTAGGTGCATTTTTAACTGTTTACTTTTAAAGCATCTTATGGAAGCTAAAGTTGTACTATTAAAGCTAAATCAATGAAATTTCAGCTACAAGGATGATTGTTTAAAAGAACAAAATGCATTTTAAACATGACAACAATACTATGGACCACTAATAAATACGGCACAGCATTGGATAGTTTAAAATAAACTACAGAATTAGCATGAGAGGCATTTCTCTGTTCTCCATCAATCTTATTGCCTCTTATTCTGAATCCTTGTATTATCATTTTACCAGCAGTTGTCATATTGGAAGGTATGTGAAACATTCTCTCCATGTTCCTGTTATTTTTCTTAATTTTACAGACAGTGACAGATTTCTGATACATAATGAAAACCTCAAGCTTTGTATACAACCCCAGAAATCTCGTTCCATCATCCTGGTCAACTGTGATGAGGATAATGAGGGGCAACATTTCAAGTGGGTTTCCGACGACCAGATTTTGAACATGGCAGTGAAGTTATGCCTGGCAGTGCCTTCCAAGTCAAACCTGGTTGCACTCACCCTCTCCCCCTGCAATGAGACAAGTGAACTTCAGAAATGGGTATGCAGAAATGACAGCCTCCTTGCTCTCAAACAGGAAGACTTATTTTTAAATCCTGAAAGTGGCCCCCAAAGCCGTGTTATGCTGTCTAAAGCAACCACCAGTACCTGGAAGATCTATGGAACGAAAGACAGTTTGTGTTCCAAGGGCTATGAAGGTAAGATTAAGAGAATCTGTTCTAGATGATCAGCTTGTCTATAGGCATGATGCTACTTGCATAACTTCAAATCATGTTGATAACCCAAATTGGATAGCATTTGGATTTCAGCCACAAGTTTCCCCCAATCCTACCTGGAGATGTCAGGTATTGGTTCACTTCAGTTAAAGTGAATGCTTCATCCAAGCATGCAAAGGAAGGGATGCTGAAAACTCCATGGATGGTGGAAACTGACAGACACAAAAAGTGCCTGTGTATATCTGAGCATTCGTGGACCTCTTGTATTGAGGACTTTGTCTTAATCATTTCCGCTTTGCCTAATTCTGTTCTCACCAGTATCTATCCAGTTTTCTCACCGGTATCTGTCCAATTTCTTTCAGCTCTGTATACCTTAAGAGGCAATGGTTTTGGAGCCCCCTGTGTGTTTCCATTCAAGTATCGGAATAAATGGCATGCTCAATGCATAAGAGAGGATGATGAACATGGACAACTTTGGTGCGGAACAACTGCAGATGTGGATAGAGACTCTTTACGCGGATACTGTCCAGTGAAAGGTAAACACTTAACAAGGTTTTATTTCAGGCCTTACTTTCCCACCATGTGATTGCTGCTTAGAGGAATGTTTCTGCAACTACAGCAGAAATGGGTGGGGGCACTTCCCCCCGTGAGTCAAAGCAAAATGAATCATCCGTAATGTCAGGGCTCCCCAACAGAATCAGGTCTACAGTTGTTCATTGGGGAGGATGTAGTTCCATTCAGATCAAAATTGAGTTCTGGAGCTGTGGTGAATACAGGAAGCAGACAGATTACATCCCAAACATTAGGTGTTTGGTAGGGAGCAACTGAGAGGAGGAAAGATTTTGATATTGTACCACACATGCAATGGCAGTTTCCTTCCTTGAGGCAAGGAAATCAAAGCAGAAGGGAAATGTCTCAGAAGATAGTTCCTTGTAACTATACATTTGTGCATTTTGAAATTGCTTCTGTGCAGTTTTCAGGATGTGTGTACATACTGACGTTTAAGCCTGTGAGGCAGGGCTTGCCGTTCATCCACTGACTGACTCTATAGGGAGAAAGCCAATTCACAAAAACTAGCCTAGGATCTAAAACGCTGATTGCATGTGGGGTTCTAGGTTATTTATATGTGTATGTATATGCGTCGGTTTCTTCCTCGGATGCAACACAAAATGCAGGAACACTTGTAGGATTAAGGGACAATGCCAGTGGTTCTCCCCATGATCACATAAGCACCTCTATTTCTGCATACTGTTTTGGGTATTCTTCTGAAAAGTGGCATCGAGATTAATAAATATTCAAATATCCATCACTGGAAGATTTAGCTTCATCACTGATAATTTGATGATTTGACACTCACGTTTACAGATGACCATGATGAATTATTCTGGACCAGAAACCAATGGACAGGAGATCTCTACCAGATCAATTACCTCTCAGTTCTAACATGGTACCAAGCAAGAAAAAGTTGTCAGCAACAGAATGCAGAATTACTGACGATCACAGATCTACAGGAACAAGCGTACCTGACAGGTAGGACATAACAAGGCATGTCTGAAGAAGTGATTGGTATCATTTGATTTCTGCTAGTTAAGAAATGCTGTCTAAACTGTATGCAGACATTACATGGCATAATACTGAAGTATCCTCCCACACAGCACAAGGTGATTTAATTTAGATCCAGCATGCCGGCTGAAAGCATTCATCTGATTAATTTCTTCTTGGCACAAGAAGGAAAGCTGGGAAACCCTAGTAATGTTGGAATGAGTTTTTTGTTTCAACCCACCCCATCCCCACATTGTAAATATACCCCCCCCCCGGCAACAAAATGCAATTCAACCAATTTTTCTTTTCCATAAATAGGATTAATAAATGATATATCTACTTACTACTGGATTGGTCTGAACGCTTTGGATCTTGACAATGGATGGCAGTGGATTGGCAACCATCCTTTTAGATATTTAAACTGGTCTCCAGGTGAGTGAGCATCTACAATGAGTTCAATACTGAAAGCCACCCCCATTTAACAGTCAGTCACCAATGTAAAGCACTTCCAAGGATTTGTTGGTGGTTTAAAACCCAGTGGATAGTGCTTAAAGTAATTCCTTTTAAATAGTCCAGGTGGCATTTGAAAATACGTAACTCTTTGTGGTCTAGAATGCAATTCCTGCTGGGATGAGGCAGAACCCATCTCTCACATTGTTAACAAAGGCTTTTCAAACTGTTGTACATGTACATTTATTTATTTCATAACATTTATATAATTCTTGATTGTAGAGAACAATAAAAAGTGGTTTACAAAACCTACGAGTGACTATAGTTAAGTGGCTAACTTACTGTTGTGCTATGCTGGTGACTTTAAAATATATTGTTTTGACTATGTGTGTAACAAGGTTTTTATTAAAGGCGGATGATGATATCTTCTAAAGGTGGAGTCTTCAAATAAATCATAAATAAAATTAGCACAGGGCATAAACAATGATCGTTTATATCCCTCTTGCTTAAAGGCAGCCCATCCCCAGAAACAGAAAAAATCTGTGGATCAATGCAGTCTACAAATGGCAAATGGCAGAATGAAAAGTGTCAGCAGAAACTTGGATACATTTGCAAAAAAGGAAACTCTTCATTGGACGTTTCTCTTATTCCCACAGGTAGGAGATTAAACCGAGAATGCTATTCATTTACCAAACCAAATTTCAAAAACTTATTGGATGGAGGGAAGGTTGTAGTCTCCGCCTGACCCTCCAAACACTGGGGTATCCCGTTAAAAGAATTGGGGGGAGTGGCCATATCCATGGGACCAGGCGGGGCCAGGGCCAAAGCCACTCCCCCAGACAGCGGTCCCTGCGGGGGTCACCCTATTTGATGTAAGACTTAGGAACCCCTGTCTGGATTGACCTACGCATCACTTCTGGTGGGTGGGCCGGAAGTATTTTGATTGCCCCATGCCCAAGCCAAACCTCCTTCATCTGTATTCAATAAAGTTGTGGCCTGATTTGACAAAAAACCCAGTCTTATTGGTCTCTTATTATACAGGTTGGGGTATGGGAAGTCCGATGCCCAGTCCTGCAATGCTATTCATTTTACAAACTAAATTTCAAAAACTTATTTCTAGTAATGGAGGTTTTTGCTATTTGTAGCAGTGTATGCGATGCCAAATGTTTCATTGGATTGAGATGCCAGAGGGTATTTTATCAGTAGCCAAAAATAAGTTATCTATCAGGAAAGATCTCAAGCATGGTCTAAAGGCATATGTTGCAGAAACCTTGCTAAAGCTATATTTTTATGTAAACTACTGTGATATTGGTGAAAGGAGATATGTTCTCAAGTTGATGTGAGGGTAAACAAGATGATAGATCCTATGACATGTTTCCTCATGCTTCTAATGGCTCATTATCTTCCGCAAGTGGAATGATGCTTTCAGGTTCAATTTCACCATTTAATTCAGTAGAGGAGGGGATCTTCAAACTGGTTGCCTCTCCCACTTGCTGCACTATGCAAAACTACGCAAATTCAGTGTGAGTAACCCCAAGGACTGTTGATTACCACATTGGCAATAATATATTCACAGGATGAAACAGATCACCCTGTCGTGTTAATACAGATGTCTTGATTTGCCTCTGCTGAATTCTGTATATTTTAATTAAGGATGTGAGTCAATAACATTGTAACAGCAGATAATTCCTATTTTTTAAATCCATTAAATCATGCTGCCTTAAATATTATTATTCTCTTTTTAGATGGCTTAAAGCCTATTAAATGTCCAGATGGCTGGGCTGCATATGCTGGCCATTGTTACCGCCTTAACAGACGCCCCAAGACATGGAAAGGGGCATTGCTGTCCTGTCGAAGGGAACGTGGAGATTTATTAAGTATACACAACACTATGGAACACAGCTTTGTCATTTCACAGCTAGGCTACCGTACGTACATCCAGCAAGTTCTGCATTCCTGTTATTTGATGTTTGTGTGAGTGTGAGTATGAGTATGAGTATGAGAGTGGGAGCAAGATGTTTACATTTTTTGCTACCACATGTGAGTATGGAATGTTATTGAGACCTTGCCCCGATGAAGAACACAATGGAGGGATATTCTTTTGGAAGCACAACAAGGCACAAGCCAGTTAAATGTGAGACATGGCACTGGCTTCTACAGCCTTCCCCAATTAGGTTCTCTCTATATGTTTTGAACCAAAACTCCCATCAACCCCAGCCAGTGTAACCAATGATCAGGAATGATGATTGGAGTTTGAAGTCCAAAATATACCAGAAGGTACCAGGTTGGACGAAAGCTGGGCATTAGATGCTGTCTAGTTGTAGTGCTGCATTTCAGGAGTGATGGTCTCCAGTGTAGTTTGCTATACTCAAACATGCGTAATTGGAAAGGAGTGGTGAATACTTTCTCCTGCCGCACTTATACACCACAAAGCTGTGTGTGGTAGGATCCTGTTCAACACCTTCGAAAATAAAATCTGGAAGCAAACAAATAAGATACATTTGTGTTTTTAGAGCCAACGGATCTTCTATGGATTGGACTAAATGACCAGAAGACTCCAATGTATTACGAATGGAGCGATGGCTCTACAGTGAGATTCACCAAGTGGCAAAAAGGAAAACCCACACAAATTAATGGTGTGCAAAGCGACTGTATCATCATGAATGGAGAGGTAAAAAATATGGAACCTCTAATATTGTCAGGAGCTGGAGTCAGGCGTACGTCAGCAATGAAACAATAAAGCAACCGATGTCAGTGAAGTTCACTTTGATTCAAAGAAGCAAAAACACTCAGTCCTAGTGGTCACAGCAACCCTTCCCAATAGGTCTTGCCCCAATGAACCAGTAGCGAGGACTGAAGTTCCTTGCATTCCCATTGCTTTCTAAGGCTCCCCTCCTGGTTCCTTCCCTGGCAACCTAAGACTCCATTGTCATGTCTCTCGTTGCTCTTCTCTCTTCATTTCTCTCTGTGTTCTAGGAGACCAGAGGAGAGGGGAGCTGGTGACAGAAGGAGGAGGGAGGCTCCCTGGATTCTTCAGCAGGCTACCTCATCTCTGTCTCCTGCCCCCTCTTTTCTCCTGCCTCTGAGTCTAGACTGCCCTCTGCCCCAGTCTCTTCCTGTTCACTAAAGCCTGTTGCCTCTTCAGCTTCTGACATCTCTTCCTCCTGTTCTGCTCCCTCTTCTTCCTCTGACCACGCATTGTTGCCCCACAACCAATTTCCTGACTCTGAGCCTTCTTCCCTTGGAGCTTCCCCAGCTGGTGCCTCCCACCACTCCTCAGCATCCAGCCTATCCATGATGGATATTTCCACTGGATTCATTTTTGTGTGAAAGACTGGACTAATAAAATACTGAGGATCTATCTTGCACTCCCACTGATGTGCCCACACAGCCCCAACTTGCAACTATCCTGTGCTACCTTTGCATTGTCCAGGTAAGCGGTAGCACTGGGGTCAGGAGAGTGGCTCTGCAACACTGCCCCAACATGCCAACCACTTTTCTGGAGAGTGTATGTTAGAATTCTGTGAGAACAGAAAAATAGCATGTAGCGTGGTGTTAGAGGCACAATTTGTCTTGATAATCTCACATTTTTAAAAAGCGATTTCATAGCTTTGGTACCAGTGCTTGGGTGCAAATTGTCTGTTGAAATTTCGGAAGCCAAAAAAGTTGAAAAGCATCCTATTTTGGGTGGCAATGCTTCAATCCCCTGCATTTCTGATGTTCTTAACCATAACCAGAAAAACCCCCAAATGAATTATGCAATTAGTTAAAAAATAAATTGCAGAATACATTTTGCAAAGTTAAAGACAGCGTATAAAGAGAGTGGGATTCAACTGCTCTTATAACAGAATTTGGATTGCCTGGATAAATATTTTTTAATAGAACAAATGAATGCAGTCCTGAATTTTTCTGTTTTAAAATTTTTCATAAGTGTGAATTAGACCACATTAGCCTTAAGTTCTCAAGATAGAAATGTATTTTCAAATGCTACAAACTCCTGTTTGCCTGTCATTAACAACTTCTCATTATTTTTTCTTGGTAATTGTACTTCGTTGGTTTAGACTATAGATTTCATGTAATTGCGAAATGCAGTTTTCTAGCATGCACAACAATAAAGAGTTTTGCATTGACCAAAAATGCATCAAATGTAAAAAATGAAAATGTTTAAGGCATTGGGTCCTTCTTGGTTGTGATTTATATTTCTTCACTTTTCTGTCTCCAGAGGGGCTACTGGGCAGATAATTATTGTGAAGAGGAACTTGGTTACATCTGCAAAAGAGAACCATTGGCATTTCTTTCTGAAGAAGCTGAAACTGCCAATCCAGATTGCCAGAAAGTAAGTCTAAAGTAAACTGTGTAAGGTAGAAAAAAAGAAAAAAGTTAAAGGACCCCTGGAAGGTTAAGTCCAGTCAAAGGCGACTATGAGGTGTGGCGCTCATCTTGCTTTCAGGCCAAGAGAACCGGTGTTTGTCCACAGACAGCTTTCCAGGTCTTTCCAAGTAAATTAGGTGCCTTGAACTTAATATGGCAATAACATGTGTCTATTGACTTTTTGAATATTTTGACAGGGCTGGAAAAGGCATGGATCCTATTGTTACTTAATTGGACAAACATCTGCAACATTTTCAGAAGCACAGGCATTCTGTGAAACAAACAAGGGATCTCTGACTTCTGTGGAGAACAGGTATTATTCTCTCCCCCCACCCTGCCTGACATTGGTTGACATGCAAAGTAACATTTATGTCATGGGAATCAAGAAGTGAGGTAAGCTGAGGCTTGAGCATGCTCAGTTTGAAACCTACAGGTGCTGCCTTGTGATTGGCCAAAGATCTGCAGGATACAGAAACCTCTTTTGGAGCAGAGACCCTTTTTGGACCTGGCTAGGGTCACCAGGTGGGCCTGGGGCTATTTTCCTAGGAGCAGCCCCTCTCCATCGACTTCTATTGTGATTTGTGATTAGATCACCCAGACCCTCCAAATGTCACTATTTTCCAGGGACGTCCCTGATTTAGAGAGGCTGTCCCGGTTTCTGATTTAATCGGGGAATGTCCCACTTTCCCTTAGGATGTCCCTATTTCCAATGGAGAAATGTTGGAGGGTATGGAGTTATCTGACCCTCTAAGTCATCTGAAGGCAATCCTGTATAGGGAAGTTTTTTTTAATGTTTAATGTTTTCATATGTTTTTATATATGTTGGAAGCCGCCCAGAGTGGCTGAGGCAACCCAGTTAGATGTGTAGGGCATAAATAGTAAAATTATCATTATGGAATGAGACGTTCCTATTTCCATTGGAGAAATGTTGGATGGTGTGGATCACCCTCTTTGCTGGCATCGGTCCCACCAGCTTCGCAGGTCACATGACTGAGTGGAACAGTCCTAAGATCCAGTTTGAATCCTCCTCCCTCCTGCACTGCCTATCCCATGTCCCTGTTTCAGGGCTTATGATGGTTTAAGGCCTTCCAGGCTAGGAGGAACCAGGAGGGTCCTGGGAGATGTGCTGGCATAACCTGGCTGAGCTCCACTTGTAACCCAGGCAAGCTCAGCCCAACAAATTATGTTTCAGGATTCTAAACTGCCATTTTGAATTATCCATTCTGCGTTTCTTGTGAATTTCCTATTTGAGCTGCCATCTGTGGCTTAACTTCCTACCCAGAGAGCCTTTAATTCCTTGTTATAGATTTACTGGTGGACCTGGACAATTAAGACTTTCAGCCTCCATGTATTTCCATCTTAAATATGTACGTGCTTTCTAGAATATCTTCTTAAAATCTTAATATTATGCTGTACAAATATGAGTTCCATACAGTGTTTTATTTCTAAAAAATAATGTTTAGGGGTACTCTCATTTTCCTACTCAGTTTGAAATATTGCCCCTCAATGAGGCTAAACTTAGATTCACAAAACGTTTAGGGGTATGTGTACCTTGTGTACCCCCAGAAAAAAGGACTGGTTCCATATATTACCTGAGTGTAGCTGAGGTTCACCCACTTTCAGCTACATGCTCAGGTTGCAATGTGTAAATGTATTGATCCGTGATGGTGGAGCTATAAGCGTAGCCACTCCTCCTTGGTCACTGTGATCCACCCTTTGCCCTTTGAATTGATGAGAGCTGGCCCATCCATGGTAAGCCATTAATTTAATTTTAAAATCTGGAAATTAGAAATCACAAACACAGAGAAACACAAATGTATTTTTTAATACAATTGTTATGTATTCTTCTCCACAGATATGAGCAGGCCTACCTGACTAGTCTAGTTGGCTTTCGTTCGGAAAAATATTTCTGGATCGGCCTTTCAGATGTAAAGCAACCAGGCACATTCCACTGGACCAATGGAGACAGTGTTCTGCTCACCCACTGGAATGCAGAAATGCCTGGTAGGTGCTGCCTGAAGCCTAACTGAGATTGTATTTCACAAAGGGTTTCAACTAAAGTGGCTCTTGTCTTGTGTCTCCAAAAGGGCAGCTTCCGGGCTGTGTTGCCATGAGAACTGGGACTGCAGCTGGATTGTGGGACGTTGTGAACTGTGAGGAGAAGGCACCTTTCATCTGCAAACAACAGGCAGAAATTGTGACAACTCCTGCCCCAACAACAATTCCCCCTCCCCCATGCCCAGAAGGATGGCATCCAAGCAATTCTAGAAGCGTGTGTTTTAAAGTAGGTATAGAACCTCTTGAGTCAAAGTTCTTGTATTTTTCAGTAGCAGAGCAAAGAGGGAAATAGTGGCTTTTGTCTGTCAGTGAACCTTTAAAGGTTTTTGGGAGTGCAACTTTTAGTTTCAGTTTAACCGCTCAGCACAAATTATTGTTATTCTTTTTATTGTGCAGTTTCGTTAAGTTTATTTGAAGTTCAAGATTTAGAAGGTAGAGGGCAGAAGGTAGATTACTGGTTTGGAGAAGGCTGGGAAGGATTTCTGCCTGCCAAATATTTTAACATTATCAGCAACAAAATGCTGATATTGTTCCTGCCAGTGCACAAGCAGCAAAACGGGATGCACTGCCCCGTCTCCCTTCTCAGCCTTGCCGCTGCAGAGATCCATCAGTCACCCTCCTCCAACGTGCGTCCGCAACTCATGCTACTGTACATGAGCACACATTACTCAGCAGTGTAAACACACAACAGTGCTGGCTTGAGGTGTGGATACTAGGCTACGTTTATTGAACATAAATCAGGACAAAGAAAACATGGCTTCTCTCCTTGTCATTCTTCTCGGAGAGAGAGAGACAAACAAAAGTACAGTGGTACCTCGGGTTACATACGCCTCAGGTTACATACGCTTCAGGTTACAGACTCCACTAACCCAGAAATAGTACCTCGGGTTAAGAACTTAGCTTCAGAATGAGAACAGAAATCGTGCTCCAGTGGCACGGCGGCAGCAGGAGGCCCCATTAGCTAAAGTGGTGCTTCAGGTTAAGAACAGTTTCAGGTTAAGAAAGGACCTCCAGAACGAATTAAGTACTTAACCCGAGGTACCACTGTAATTCAGAGCAGATGTTCCGCTCACGGGACTCCAGCAATCTGTGCTGGAATGTAAACACAGACATGCGACATGTAACAATCCCACATATCTGCAGCAAGGGTGGAATGGAATTCCCAACACTCCACACAGACAGGACAGAGAATTAAAAGTGATATAACATGAAGGGCGTTTTTTTAAAAAATAAAAAAATCTAGAGCAACCTTGTCCATCATAAACTTTTGTAATCATCGATAATTAAGATAAGCTTTTTGCTTTGTTCTTCAGCCTGTTAATTGATGCCTCTTCTTACATCAGCAGCTAATTTGTGTTCTGGATAAACCAGTTGTCATTAGTTCCAGTCTCAAAAAAAGAAGGGAAGTTTTGCTGACCTGATGCCCTAAGAGCTAACTTTATTATGGGCTATTGCGCAGTGTCTGGGGGGCCCAATGGAGGTTCTTCTCTCCAAAACACTCCTCCACTTCCGAAAACAACTCCTTCTCTCTGCAGAGGCATAGGAAGGGGGGGCGCCCTGGGTGTCATCACTGAGGAGGCTGACATTCGGTGCACCACCCACCGGCGACTCCCAAGCCTACCCTAAGCTGTCGATGTGGTGGTGCTGAGGTGACAAAAAAAAATATGCACTGGGTACCACCTGACTTTGCTGTGCCTCTGTGTCTCCGTGTGCAGCAAGTGAGGTGAACCCCAAATAATCTTCCTAAAAGCTGGTGTTTGTGACAAATATCTAATTGTATTCATATGCATCTAGGGCTATAACAAAGACCTTCGGGACAAGAAAACTTGGTTTGAAGCAGAAGATTTTTGTAGAACAATTGGGGGGAACCTCATGTCTGCTCACAATAAGGAAGAGCATCAGCTGCTAAGAAGGTTGGAAGTTCCATAAAATGTTTATTCACGTTGCCTCAGAATCAAAAGCAATGCTGGTTAGGGATGGGGAAGAAATTTGTTCTGTTTGCATCTTAATGTGAACTTCCCAATTTTATGTATTTACACCCCTAAACCAGTAGCTGGAGCAAAACTCATATCTTTTTTAAAAATTCACACTCTAAACCCCTCCATGTCTCTCATTCACACACTAACAAATGTGTGGCACCAGAGGGATCCCTCCAAAATGCTCTTTATTCCAAAGGGTGAATCCACATCCTAAACTGGCAGAATCAGAGATCACAAAAGCAGTGTCATCCCTCTCTTCACCTTGCCAGGCTTTCCTGAAAGCAGATGCTGACACTGGCAGCTCCTAGCTTCCCTTTCATTCTGCCACTTCTTCTACACTCTTTCCAGTGGCCAATGGCTAGAAGCTGCCATGTTGTTTCTTAGAAGTCCTCCTCACAGAACAAGCTCTGTTCTTTGATAGGGGGAGCCTCTGGGAAGTTTGAAGTGGCAGCTCCCAGCCAGTAGCTCCTAGAAAGTGTACCACTGCTATTATACCATTAAATTGTTAGGTCATAAAATTGCGGGTTTGTGGGTTGTTGTTTTTTTAAAAAGTACAGTGCAGCAAACGCTGAACAGGGAAAGCATTTCAACTCAGCCTTAGTAGCTTTAATCACCTTTAAAATTTGTGCCTCATTGTGGTAAAAGGTAAAGGTAAAGGTACCCCTGCCCGTACGGGCCAGTTGTGACCGACTCTAGGGTTGCGCGCCCATCTCGCTTAAGAGGCCGGGGGCCAGAGCTGTCCGCAGACACTTCCGGGTCACGTGGCCAGCGTGACGAAGCTGCTCTGGCGAGCCAGCAGCAGCGCAGCACACGGAAACGCCGTTTACCTTCCCGCTATAAAGTGGTACCTATTTATCTACTTGCACTTAGGGGTGCTTTCGAACTGCTAGGTGGGCAGGAGCTGGGACCAAACAATGGGAGCTCACCCCGCCGTGGGGATTCGAACCGCCGACCATACGATCAGCAACTCCTAGGCGCTGAGGTTTTACCCACAGCGCCACCCGTGTCCCTTTTCCCTCATTGTGGAGAGCCACTCAATTCCTCATTATCCTCTTACGAGAAGGAACCACATAATCTGAAATGTGAATTGCCCCTTTCTCTTTCAGTTGTGTAACAGATATTGCAGATATTCGTATAGGCACATGTGCTAGGATAGCAGAAAGAAGGCAGAGGAGAGAATGGCTGTGGTGCTGCCTCAGTACCTATTTTAACTGAGGATTAACAATATAAGGATCAGGCACAGTCAAGAAACACCAAACAGTTTTTGTATATAATGAAGAAAGGACTGGGATGTCTATTGTGATTAGTCAGATATTTTGTTGGGTTGCTTGTGATATTTTTTTTTATCAAATTCCTAAATGTGCCCATGGGCCCAAAAGCACAGGGGCCTCAGGGTTTATAAAGTTGTCAGCTGTAAAGATCCAGACTCAGCATTAAATGTGGGTGTGCCTAAGAAATGACCACATGTGATATGAACACACAGGGAGTTCCTGCTCTGAATGGCACACCTGTTCTAGAAACCTGATACTCTTTAAATAAATGAACTGATGACTGTTGCATTTATGCTGTTCTATCAGTTCAAAAGCACATCAAAGTGCAAGTAGATAAATAGGTACCGCTCTGGCAGGAAGGTAAACGGTGTTTCCGTGCACTGCTCTGGTTTGCCAGAAGTGGCTTAGTCATGCTGGCCACATGACCCAGAAGCTGTATGCCGGCTCCCTCGGCCAATAAAGCGAGATGAGCGCCGCAAGCCCAGAATCGGTCACGACTGGACCTAATGGTCAGGGGTCCCTTTACTTTTACCTAGAGAGTATCAATAGTCCTTATTTTGAAAGTTTCAAATCTCTGTATTGAAATCCATTCTTTGTTTCGAGTTTTCTGCACTCTATAATTATTTTTTATATATTTTAGAATTTGTGACCACCTGTGTTGGATTGGTTTAAATGAGTTGGAGCCTGATAAAGGATTTTCTTGGACTGATGGATCTCCTGTAAGTAAATGATTAATGCTGTTGTATTGATACCAAAATTATTATTAGTTTTAAGGTTCAAACACTCCTGCCCTCATACTAAACTCTGACAGATCCCATAGCAGTATTTTAAATGTTTAGCCACTGACATATCCAGCATGAAAGTCTTTGAACATATGCTTTGTATGCTATAACATTTTTGGACCCAATATTTAACACCAGGTCCTGCAGAGTTGCTTCAAGTTGCTGCTTGCCCCATTGGATTTGTTTTATTTTTTTTAAAAAAATAGTTTTATTATTACGATAAGTAAGGAATGGTGCTGGAGGAGACTCTTGAGAGTCTCATGGACTGCAAGAAGATCAAACCTATCCATTCTTAAGGAAATCAGCCCTGAGTGCTCACTGGAAGGACAGATCCTGAAGCTGAGACTCCAATACTTTGGCCACCTCATGAGAAGAGAAGACTCCCTTGAAAAGACCCTGATGTTGGGAAAGATGGAGGGCACAAGGAGAAGGGGACGACAGAGGACAAGATGGTTGGACAGTGTTCTCGAAGCTACCAGCATGAGTTTGACCAAACTGCGGGAGTCAGTGGAAGACAGGAGTGCCTGGCGGACCCTGGTCCATGGGGTCATGAAGAGTCGGACATGATTAAAAGACTAAACAACAACAACAACAACAACAAGGAACACTACATAAAAATGAAGATTTGGTGCAGGAACATTATAACAGGAAAACACACACTGACAACCCAGTTTGCATGTAGTGCAAACCAAACTATGGCTGGATCTAGGCACTTAAAAAAAGCATTCAGTTAAACACATTGCAATCTTTGTATGAGAAAGACTGTCTCACCAGAGTGGTGCATGCCCTAGTTATCTCCCGCTTGGACTATTGCAATGTGCTCTACATGGGGCTACCTTTGGAGGTGACAACTACAACTAAGGAGCAGAGGAGCTAGCTACTGCTGTGCACCCGGGCGCGGGGCAATGGGGGCGAGGCGAGCGTCCAAGGGGGGTGGATCGAGCTGCCCATGGCGGGCTGCTTCCTGGAGGGGTGCTGCAATGCTTTGCCAGCAGCCTTTGTCCGTTTGCTCTTCAATTTGACAGCTCGGGGGCTTCCCCCTCCCAGGAAGCAGCCCGGTAGCAGTGGCAACAGCACACCACCTGCCTGCGACACCCAAGCCTCCCCCGAGCTGTCAAAACTAAGGGGGAAGGGGGGAAGGTCGCCGGCAAGGCGGCACAGTTCGAGGCAGGCTTGGGAGTCACAGGTGGGCAGCGCGCCAAATGTCACCCCCCTCAGTGATGACACCCAGGTCGGACCGCCCCCACCGCACCCCTCTTCCTCCACCTCTGACTGGGAATGGCCGCTGAGACCATATAACACTGGTCCTAAAGGATCTACACTGGCTCCCAGTATGTTTCCAAGCACAATTCAAAGTGTTGGTGCTGACCTTTAAAGCATTCAATGGCCTCGGCCCTCTGACCTCTGAAGGAGCATCTCCACCCTCATCATTTGGCCCAGATACTGAGGTCCAGCTCCAAGGTTCCCTCGCTGTGAGGTATAAATAATATATTGTTGTTGTTGTTGTTGTTGTTGTTGTTGTTGTTGTTGTTGTTGTTGTTGTTGTTGTTATTCTGGTTAGCAAAAATGGAACTCCATATCGCCATCTGGTGTCAAAGCATGAGAATGCATAAGCAATGCATATAAAGCACTTTTTCTTTGCCAGTGTAGCTGAGTCCTCTGTCTCCTTTTCTGTAAATCACTAATGAAATCTTTATTCCTATTGTAGCTTGACTTTCATGAAGGCTTTTCACCTAACTATTACAAAGACAAAGATTGCAGAGGAGTGATTCTACATTATTCATGGTGGAAACCTGAATGGTGTGAGAATTATCACAGCTGGGTTTGTCAAATAAGGAGAGGTAAGATTACTTCTATTTATTTATTTATTTATTTATTTATTTAAATAATGTTTCATTGGTTTTTACACATATTTTCCAGCATATCATCCTTTTAAACATTATTTCAAAATCTTTGGCTATCACAGCATAAGACTCCCTTCAACCTTGACCGATGTTTCTCTAAAATCTTTTCTAATTATGCATTTTGTTACTAGAGTTATTGCTATAAATTCA
Organism: Podarcis erhardii; assembly: GCF_964252035.2. Classification (NCBI taxonomy): domain Eukaryota; kingdom Metazoa; phylum Chordata; class Lepidosauria; order Squamata; family Lacertidae; genus Podarcis; species Podarcis erhardii. Next base: position 20,803,623 of record NC_138513.1, on the reverse strand, counting down.
AATCTTAGTACCTATGCTTAATTCTTTTCACGATAACTTATATATTACTCTTACAAAACTTCTTTTAACCCTACAAGCGATGTCAATTGGTTACAATTGCTTTCCAAATATGTCAAAAACTTCTTCCATTCCTTTAGGAAAGTCTGGTCCTGCTGGTTCCAAATTTTCCCGGTTAATCTTGCCATCTCAGCATAGTTCATCAATTTCTCTTGCCACTCTTCTTTAGCTGACAAAAACAAACCCCTGTGTTGCAATGAGAACCAATCACAGAAATATAGACACAACACATAGGCTAATAATTGTTAAATCATATATAATAGAATAATGATATCATTCAAAAGGTATAATAAATCTATTAGGGTTCATATATACAATGTAACAGACTAGTGGTGCAGAATAACAGACTAGTGGTGCAGAACGTTGAGCCATATGTTCAAAATAGGCGTCAAAGGTCAGTATTATGGGTAAATCAAAAGAAATTTGGTATTAGGCAAGATTTTGAACGGCGGTTATGTTGAAGGCCTTTGCAGATGACTTAGTCATAACAGTGGAAGAACCATTAACTAGTGCTAGAAAAGCACTAGAAAGAACAGAACAAATTGGACAAGTAGCAGGTTTCAAATTAAACAAGAAAAAAAAGTTAGTGAAAAATATGAACTGAGATTTGATTGATACATTGCAGCATCAGAGTGGAATAAAAAGGTAAAGGTACCCCTGCCCGTACGGGCCAGTCTTGACAGACTCTGGGGTTGTGCGCCCATCTCACTTAAGAGGCCAGGGGCCAGCGCTGTCCGGAGACACTTCCGGGTCACGTGGCCAGCGTGACATCGCTGCTCTGGCGAGCCAGAGCCGCACACGGAAATGCCGTTTATCTTCCCGCTGGTAAGCGGTCCCTATTTATCTACTTGCACCCGGAGGTGCTTTCGAACTGCTAGGTTGGCAGGCGCTGGGACCGAGCAGCGGGAGCGCACCCCGTCGCAGGGATTCGAACCGCCGACCTTTCAATCGGCAAGTCCTAGGCGCTGAGGCTTTAACCCACAGCGCCACCTGCGTCCCTGCATCAGAGTGGAATAGATGTTGTTAAAAAACTTAAATATCTAGGAATCTGATTAACATCGAAAAATATAAATTTATTTAAAGACAATTACACACTGTATGGAATGGTATTAAAAGGGACTTAGAAGTGTGGGGTAGAATGAAACTATCCTTAATTGGTAGGATTTAAGTTATTAAAATAAGTGTGCTACTGAAAATGTTGTTTTTATTTCAATCAATCCTATCTGGCAAGGGAAGAAGCCAAGAATTAAATTTAAATGGTTAACAGATATAAAAGAAAGGGGAAGCTTCTCCCTACCAGATTTGAAATTGTATTATGAAGCATCATGCCTTTGTTGGTTAAGGAACGGGATATTGTTGGAGAATACAGATATTTTAGATCTAGAAGGATTTGACAACAGATTTGGATCTATCTATGGTATCACAAAGTAAAAGTTCATAAAGGATTTGGAAACCACATATTTCAAAAGTGATTGTATGAGGTGTGGGATAGATATAAAAATCTATTAGAACGTAAGACACCATGGTGGCTCTCACCGCTTGAGGCAATGAGTGTAAAAAAGAGAAATATGAGTAAAAATTGGGCCACCTATGAACAATTACTAATAGAGATGGAGAACCAATGGAAGCTAAAGCCATATGAAGATGTAAAATGTATGGTGAATGATTGGTTGCATTATCATCAAGTCAATGAGATGTTTAAAGAAGATAAAAACAAAAATGGATTTGGATATACAAAATCAAGGTTTGAATTGGAGTTGGTAAGATTACTTTTATTTTTTAAAAAAATAATAATATTTATTAACATTTTAAAGACTGCAAAAGAAAGACAAAGAATTAAACAATACAATACAATACAATACAAAAACAAAAACACCACACAACACCAAGCCCCAAACATTAAATTAACAAAACCAAACAAACACAATTTAAAACACATCTAATAAGTTCAGTATCTTAACTTTCATTCACTTGTTTCAACGACCTCCTCACACCTCCCTTTTTGTATTCCACTTTAATTAACTGTTTCAGCAATTCCTTTCCCTCTTCCTCTGTTTTCTGCCCTGTAATTTATCTTAACATATTCTAACCTTATTTTTCCCTTTAATATATAATTGTCTTAACATATTTTAACTTTATTTTCCCTTTAATACTCTAATAATCTATTTGTACTTAATTCCTTGTAACATTTCTACTAAAGCCATATAGCTCCTTTCCAACATTTTTCTAACACTCATTAATTTTACAATATTTTTATAAATAGTCTTTAAACTTTTTCCAATCTTCTTCCACCGACTCTTCTCCCTGGTCCCGGATTCTGCCAGTCATATCCGCCAATTCCCTATAGTCCATCAACCTGGTGATCTTCTGTCCGATGCTCTTAACTCTTTTCCAAGTCCCTTCTGTGAGTCTTCTTCATATTTATACATGAACTTTACTTTGTCTTCCACTGATCTTATTTTCATTTTACTTCCTTTGAGGCTAAAGAGTAGATCTCGGGGAAACTCCCACCTAAATATGATTTTATTCCTTCTAGACAGGGCAACCAAATCTCCGTAGTTAAATCTAAGATCTGAAAGGTATTTCAGGACGTCTTTCAAAATTTCCACTCTTGACAGTTGTTCTTCTAAGTTCCTCTGGTATTTCCAACAGTCTCTTATTTTGTTCTTCTCTTTTTTCCCTCCTCTTCCAAGTCCGAGAGCCCTCACAGTTTTAATCTCTTCTTGACCCAAGTCCCGGTCCCAAAAGTCATCAAATTCCTGTGTAAGGAAATCTATCAAACTTTCCTTCTCCAGTTCAGGTAGGGCTCTGATCCTCAAAATCTGATTTTCTTTAAATTCAATCATAGCAGGCATCAACTTTTGGTCATCAAATTGCATCTGTAGGGCTGGGACTCTCTCTCTCTCCAATTGTGTTACTTTAGGTTCAACGGCAATAACTTTCTCCCTAGCCTTCTCCGCAGTTTGCCATGTCAAAGTAGATTTCTGTGTCAGTTTCTGAATAGTTTCTGTATTGGTGTTCACTTTTTGTCCCAAATTGTCAATTTTGGTAGTTACCACATCCACCTTTTTGTGAAGCTGTTCCAGTGAGTCACTTATCTTACATAATACAACCACTAAGGCCTCTTCTGTCAACATTCTTAACCGATTCAAGGTCCCCAGAATCTCACAGGTTTTTATCTTGCAGCTGGAAATTCCCCCAGCTCAACTCTTGTGACAGTTTCAAAAGCTTCCTCTAGAGGGAAACAGTTCCTCTAGAGGGAAGCAGTATCTATTTGTATTAGTCCTTTTAAACTCAATTCAAACAATAAAGTTAGTTTCAATTTTCTGTTACTTTTGCTCCTTTTTAAACACAGACAGAGACCATGGAAACAATGTATTCCTCTTATTTAACTAACTGTCAGTGAACCTTCTAATCACGGTCAGTCCTGTTGGCAGCCCGTTTCCAGGATCGGAGCGGTGGTATATTAACTCTGTTCGCTCTCTCCTGCAGGTATACTCAGTCCAAAACTTTCCCCCCTCTGCTCCTGCCACCAAGGGGGGTTTAGTATTTTTTACTGATGGAAATTTAGTCCTTTACAATAGGTTTTCCGAGACTTCAGCTTGCATCCTCATTGCTTCAATCTATTTACAAAAGGGGAAGGTGGACTTCCTGTTTTAGACCTCCCCGTTTCGGCACCAAATTAAGACGTTTAAAAATCCAATTCTCCGCTCTACTCACGGGTAGTTGCTTTAAGATCAAATTGTCCACAGGAAAAAGTCAGCACTCTCCGGCAACAGCTATGCGGCTTCGCTCCGTGGAAGAAGCAGTCAATTCGAAACACTGCACCGCTCACCCCACGTCGCTCCGGATCCCCGAAACCGGGTTTCCCCGCGAGTAGGGGAGGCGCAAAAGGTGCCAGCCGAATCCCACGTTCACAGGCTTCACCCGCCTGTGATTTCTAGTGGGTCTCCGCCTTCGTCGTGGCGGCCAGACCCGGATTCCTACAAAGCAAATTCCTCCCGATCAGAGGAATTCCGCCATTACCGGAGGCGCTAACCCGGAAGTCCCGGTAAGATTACTTTTAAATTACAACGAGTTCGTGAAGCAAAGTGAAGAGGACTTTTTTCTGCACTGCTGAAACTGGCTTTTTATTTATTTTATTTTTTAAAAAAAAAAACATGCTTGCTACTCACCTGGCCTTTTGTGATGAGGGAAAAAATAATGTGAAATTAATTTAGCTTTCATTATGAATGTTGCAGAGTCCAGAGCTTTGGCCGCCATTTTGATGAGAACAAGCTCGTTGTGAATACAGGAAGCTACTGATAGTTCTTTCACATAGGGTTATTAGCTGTGTCTCAGAAATGTAGAAGTGTGAAATGCTAGAAATAACCCTTTACTTTCATTGTCATGGACTCCTGTTTCATTTTTCAGGTGTACCATTAAAACCGGAACCAAGCAATGATTTTGGTATGTTGGCTCATACTGTCTTCTCTCACGTCACACGGGTCTTCCTTAAGCAGCATCATGACAGGTGGGGGTGGGTCTCTCAAGTCAAGGATGCTTCTGTCAGGAGCCAAAGATACTTGTGCTCCCTGACCCTGGGCACTCCAATTCCTGCCTTCCCTCAGAACAAGCAGATTTTAAGTAGCCCTAAGGAATGTTGGGGAGGAACTGCTCTAGCAGTTCTCTGCAGCCATTGAAAGTTTGATGATGATGATGATGATGATGATGACGACGACAACTTATTTATGCCCCGTCCATCTGTCTGGGTTTCTCCAGCCACCCTGGGTGGCTACCAACATAATATTAAGAATAATAATAATAAAGTGATAAAACATCAAACATTAAAAACTTCCCTAAACAGGGCTGCCTTCAGATATCTTCTAAAACTCAGCTAGTAGTTTATTTCCTTGACATCTGATGGGAGGGCATTCCACAGGGAGGGTGCCACTACCAAGAAGGCCCTCTGACTGTTTCCCTATAGCTTCACTTCTCACAGTGAGGGAACCGCCAGAAGGCCATCGGAGCTGGACCTCAGTGTCTGGGCTGAGACACTTTTTCAGGTATACTGGGCCGAGGCTGAGGAGCCAATGGTAGATCTCCCTGGTCTGGGCTTCCTCACTCCTCTGAAATGAGTTACACAAAAATGCAAAAGGACTGTAGCTCAGTGGTAGAACATCTGCTTTGCATGAAGGAGGTCCCAGGTCCACCATATGTCCAGGAAGCACTGGGAGAGATCCCTGACTGAAACCCTGGAGACCACTACCCAGCAGTGTTGACAGTATCCTCAACTAGATGGAGCAGTGGTCTGGCTTAGGCAGCTCCCTATGTCCCTAAGTTTCAGGTATTCTTGGCTGCTCATTATCATATTCTCATATTAGTGAGCCTTGGGAGTGGTTCTCCAGCTGGGATCTTCAGAAAAACCACCTGGCTATCTGAAGTTTAGTTGCACTAGGCAACTATTGAGTGTGATTGAGAGTTAAGAGAGAAATTATCTCATAGAATCATGGAATTGTTGGAAGGAGACCCTGAGAATCATCTAGCCCAAATCCTCTGCACGTCTACTGGGAAGTAAATTTCACTGATTTCTGTTAAAGAGGAATGATTCCATTCCTACCCTCCCTCTCGGACACAAACAATATCATCCACTGGGGATGAAGGCTAATCTGGTGCTTAGCCCAGACTGAAATAGGTCAAAACCATCAGTTCTCCTCAAGAGGATCTGAACCATGACCAACCTTTCACGCATCTTGCCCAAAAAGAAATATGGGTGGCTGACTAGCCACAATATGTGGAGACATAAGCTAGTACCTTTAAGCACGCACAGAGTGCTTTTTCTTCAATCTTACATACTTGCATTTCAGCCCCCACCCCAAATCATGCCATGATCATCACCACTGAACTAGTCAAGTTTTTCTTCAGAATCTGTTGTTCATGGTTCCAAGGTGCTCTTTCATTTTAATTATATATTATTACGGTCATACAGCTGTTTTGTTGTTGGTTTACTCTAATGTAGCAGTGTTAAAGCATGCAGTTCTGGGGGCAGGAGGGTGGACATGTTCACGGTGTGCTTCAAAACTGAAATAACACACATCACTGTTGGGGTCACCCCAGTTAGGACTATTAAAATTGCATGGCTTCACCACTGGTTGTGTGAAGTAAATTTATTTGTACTCTTGTATTTCATTTTATAATATTTAAAGTATCTTAAATTAAATGGGGGAAAAACATTTCTTCTTCTTTTGCAGGATATCCATTTCAAGTAACTGAAGACGGCTGGATTACATTCAATGGCACTGAGTACTATTTCAGTAACACAACTTTAACTTCAGGAAGAGCCCGGAGATTCTGCAAAAAGCACGCTGGCGATCTTGCTGTTATTGAAAGTGGAAGTGAAAACAAGTTTTTGTGGAAATATGTAAGAAATATATGAGATATATTTTCCCTTCTGATCACATATCACTAGGTTTTTTGGGTTTTTTGTTTTTGTTTTTTAAAAAAGCCAGATGAATTGTCGGATCATGACCATTTTGTTGCCTGCTATACCTTTTCTTCAGGATGGTGTCACCAGAAGCTTGCAGAGATTAACAGTGCAATCCTATGCAAGTTATACTGCACACATCTTACACTCTGTGCAGCTTCCAACATATATAAAAACATAATAAAACATTAAACATTTAAAAAACTTCCACATGCAGGATTGCCTTCAGACAGCTGGGGGGGGGGCAGATCCTTACACTCTAACATTTCTCCAGTGAAAATAGGGACAGCATAAGGAAAAGTGGGACATTCTGGGATCAAATCAGAAACTAGGACAGCTTCTCTAAATCAGGGACATCCCTGGAAAATAGGGACACTTGGAGGGTCTGAGTTACTTCACTCAGCACTGAATCAAAGCTCTGTTTCTCCCACAGCCTCCATTGCAGCCTGAGGCTCTGCCCCTAGAGAGAATCATTTGCCCATCCTTTCTTCTCTGGTGCTTGAGAAAGAGAGAGCAAAGACCGACCCACACAAAAAACGGAGATTTGTAACTGAATACCTTTTTCATGTGACAGTCAGCTGAGATACATTCTAAGTAAATTATCAACTGTCAGGCACTCTGCTTCTCTAGCGTTAAGCTTCAGTGGAAGTTTCCATGCTACACAGAACGCATACAGAGAACAGTTATTTTCCATTTCAATGTACAATTAAACACTTATACTTAACAATCAGGGAAATTCACGGGACTTTGGAATCAGCAGATTCTGCTGACTACTGCTAGTGTGGGGACGGGGGACGGGACAACGACGACTACCAATGGTACCTTCCTACTCTGCTGGGCAAAGCTGGGATCTCTGCCACAGCAGAGACATCTCAACCAGCAGCATTCCTCTCTGGACAAGCATTGAGGTGACCATATGCCACCCTAACACACACACACACACACACACACACACACACACACTGTCCAGGTATGAATTGAGAGAGGAGCCAGGTTTGCTCTCTAACTTAGTCTGGATTCCAGTTGTTGAAGAAAAGAGTTTCATGCCCTGCTTTTAAACTCAGTTGAAGAGCACAATCACTGTTGCTCTTGTTCATCGTTAATAGCTTCTTTCCAATATGGCCTGATTTGTAAACTCTGAACTCCATGTAGAATAACTGACATATTTTCAACTGGAGAACACCAGTACTTTATTGTGTTTCTTCCCCATCTTCCCCTGTGTATGTTGTAGGACATTACTTTCAGAACTGGAGGAAACCTTTTCATTGGTTTAATTCTGGGTCCGGATAGAGGTTTTGGGTAAGCGAACAGAAAAATAAAAAATGGAAATCAGATTTTAAAATGGTAATTATGTATTAAGTTTCTCTTAGATAACAGCTAGATTGGCATTAAGATAATCTGGATATAAGGATGTTCTGCCAACATTTTTGCTATTTTGAGCAGATACACTGATTGACACTACAGGCCTACGGTCTCTGCGATGGTGCTACAGAGGCCATAGGAAGCTTGCATTTCTTGCTCTGGGAGTGCAGAGGGAGGTCTGATCTTGGAGAGAGCGATTTCGTTCAACTACTTTGTCCTTATCTTGTCCCATTACTATGAAAGCTCAATGTCAGTAAAGCTGGAAAGCAAGTGTGTGCCAGAAACAGGCTAGGGGGAAAGCTTGGCTCCAAAGGATCCAGCCTTCGCGCTGCTCCCCAACCTGGTTTTGAGGCTGGCGGTAGGGGAAAGCAGCGCTTCCCCCCACCGCCAGCCCCACAAGCTCGGTTGAAAAGCCCGCAGGAGCGGCACGCTCTTTAAAGGGTGCACGGCTCCTGTGGGCTTTTGCGGGAGATGGGGGAATTCCCCACCTGCTGCAAAAGCACACAAAAGCTGTGCGCTCTTTAAAGGCTGCACGGCTTCTGCAGGTTTTCTATGAGGTGGGGGAATTCCGCACCGCTCTTGGGGGCGTTTCCCCAAGGAGGGAGAAGGGACTGAATGGCCGAGTCAGTCCCTTCTCCCTCCTGTGGGCTTTTGCGGGAGATGGGCGAATTCCCCCACTTCCTGCAAAAGCACGCAAAAGCCGTACGCTCTTTAAAGGCTGCACAGCTTCTGCAGGCTTTAAAGAGCGCGCCGCTCTTGGGGGCTTTTCCCCAAGGAGGGAGAAGGGACTGACTGGCCGAGTCAGTCCCTTCTCCCTCCTGTGGGCTTTTGCGGGAGTTGGGGGAATTCCCCCACCTCCCGCAATAGCAGAGAGAAGGTCTGGGAGAAGTGCACAGGCTGCGTTCAGCCTGTCCGCTGCTCCCAGAGCTGGGGGGGGGGGGGAATCATATTTTTTTCATTGATTTTCCCCTCTGAAAACTAGGTGCACCCTATGGTCAGGTGTGCCCTATAGAGCCCTGCTCTTTCCAGGTAGGTAAAGGTAAAGGACCCCTGACAAGCCCTAAGAATTATCTCTTTTATTAGGCTGTCAGCACTCCTTTGCCTCTCCTATTTGCATTAGGGCTAACGGTGCCAACCTCTTAATTACAATCATACAATGTTATATTTCCTCCAAGGCTGTCACACTCCTTTCTCCCTGTACTTTCTTTCTCCTCTGAGAAAGAGGGCACCACTCTCCTCTCTTCCTGAATCCAGCTTGGAAGCTGTGCACCCCTAGTTTCTGTTGCCCTCTGCTCCCAACCACACTCTGAATGTGGTTCAGCAATGACGTTCAGCTTTTCATGACACTACAAAAAGAGGGTGAGAGTACTTTTCAGCTGGTCTTCCTATCACACTGCCCCACATTCAGACCCCATCCCTCACCATAGGAAGGTTTTTCAATGTAATGTTTTTTTTTTAATCGCCATTATATCCATTAATCCTGCTCAGCATTCTTAGTGCTGCCAGCTTTTCTTGAAGAGCCAAGTCTCAGGCTTGGAAATTCAACACCTAAATATTTCTTTTCTTAGCCAGACATTCTCTTTGTTAAAAACAAAACAAAAGTCATCGTAAACTTATGAAGTGCAAATGAAGGACTAAATACCGCATGTTATCTTCTATAGCTGGGTGGATAGAACTCCAGTGACCTATGTAGCCTGGGCACCCTGGGAACCCAACTTTGCAGACGAAGCCGAATTTTGTGTGATCATGTATCGTGAAACAGGTAATTAGAATAAAATGTTACTATTATAAGCAGTTATTGAGAATGTGCATGCTTAATGGTGAGGATTAATATGAATAGGCACCACACACTGAATCACAATCACTATTCCACCCAAAATTAAAACATTAAACCAAGGATAATCCATTATGTTAAACCTCAATAATTGTCTTCCTTTGCATAGGGCAAGGTATTAAAGTGTTTTAAAGGATACTGAGGCATGGGGCCTCTTACTACTACTAGCTATTTTTGCCATTATACAAAAGAAAACTCTGGTATTTGGAGACATAAGGAAGTTAAACAGGAGAAGGATTTTATTTTACAACAAAACAGGTAAAACAAAAGATTTTGTCACGAGATAGAGTTCTTTCAAGAAACAACAACAACAACAACAATAATAATAGATGTCACGGAGGGGTCAAAGGACTGCGCTATGCTGCCCACCTCCCTGTGTAGGGGGAGCCCAGGCAGCCACTTGTCAGGCACCCCCCTCCCCGTGTTGGCCACGTGGCTATTCAGTGAGGGGGCCTGGGATTCGGCAGCAGACAGGGCAGGGTGGGAATCCCTGTGTAGGGCACTTGGTTCGTGACCCCCCTGCCCAAATTTGTGGGCCCAGGCCTATGGTCCTCCTGCCCACCAAGCTACGCCCCTGTCTGAAACAAGTTGGTACTTTCTGTCAGTTTCCCAACCTTCTGTAAATCAAATTACTGAGGCTCCTCTATTAGTATACCAGACCAGGGGATCACCCCACCCAACCTATCTTTTTGGGGATTATACTTCTCTCACTGGAAGTTTTATTCCCTTCCTACTGAACTGAGACCCACGTAGAGTGTTCCCTCGCAACTCCACTTCTCCTGCCTCGAATTCAGCTACCTGGTTCTTATACTCTTGAAGGACACTCATCACTAGCTTTCAATCTAAGCTCAGAGACTTCTTTCTCTGGCTGTGGATATTTTCCTCAGGGCGGAATACACCCTGCTCAGAGGCTATTTACAGTATCCAAATGAATGCCAGGAACTCAACTCTCAACTGCTTTCCCTTTTCCCCTCCCAAAGTGGTGAGCCCACCCTGCTCTGGCTAGCTGCACCCGCAGCCAGTCAGAGTAAGGCTGCAACTTAGCTCTCTGCATCACCACACTCTGGCCTACCTGAACTTTCCATCACAGATACCAATCAAATACTTCTGACTAGACATTGTTAGGATTGGGTTGTAATTCAGCATTCTCTGAGCAAAGGAGTACAGCAAGAGAGAGTTTAGGAAATACTCCCCCGACTGATTGTTTATATGTTGTTTTAATAACTTCGAAGGCTTTAATTAAGTCATTTCTAGTATGAAGTACTCTCTCTATATATATTTACATTATAAATCACCTCCTATATGAAACTGCATAGTACACTTGCAGTACAGCTGTTATTGTTGCATTTTATTTTTGTTGCTAAGCTATCACTTGGAATACATACCTGATGGGCTGTACTAGTGATTTGAGCTTACCTATTGACTCGTAACAACTTATCTGTTCAGGCTTATGGAATGACATCAATTGTGAAACTGAGAATAGATTTATCTGTGAAAGGCGTAACAGTTCTGCCCCTTCAACTGTTGCTCCGACAACGCCTGAACCTCTTGGAGGCTGTCCTCAAGGCTGGCACTTCTTTGGTAACAAGGTAACTAATACAGCTATTGCAAATATATTGGTATATCAGCCCTTTTCAGATACTATGGCACAGGCAATGAATACTTTTCCAGAGTAGTTGAAGATGCACAGATTGCCCTCCATGTCCCTAGTTCTATTCTATAGATTCCACATCCTCCCTCAGCCTTCGGTACATGCTATGAAGACTGAAAAGGTCTGTTGAGCTGCAAAAAAGGAAGTAACAGTGAAAGTGATAAATAATGTAAACTAAAACAAAACGAAACCTAATTGTCAAATAGGGGAATTGGCATTTTAAAAGCTCAAGATATATGCAAGCTACAGAAAAGAGCATTGAAAGTGGCTTCAAACTAAGTGTTCAGCATTTTTTCGTGCTTTAAAGTTAAATTAGCATTTATTAAACGACCATCTGAAAAAATACAGACTGTTTTGCTTCCTAACAAAGAGCCCAAATGCTGTTATCCTAGAGACAACACTTTGAAGAGTCTTGTTCCTCATTTCTGCCTTCCTCCATCCTTGTCTGATGGCATCATGTGATGTAGGCCCTCTCTCAATGGCATATCTGCACTTGCAGAGCTATCAGCAGAGATAACTGCCCTTTCTAGAGTACATGATTTCTCCCCAACCCTGATCCCATGGGATTCCCCTTCCAGTTCGTGAATCGGGGGTGGGGGTGGTTACAATGACTCTAAAACCCAGTTAAACTATCAGTTTCTGCTACTGCTATCCTGGCACCGTTTCGTGACTCTTGACTGCATTAAACAATTCATGGGTGATGGAATTTTGAAGTTTCCCCTGTTGTAAACAAAAATTGCCCCTTTCCCTTATGGGGTATCCAAGAGCCCATATAGAGTCGTTACATAGGTTCCCTATTGGTAGGAGAGAAATAACTGTGGCCAACCAGAGAATATTGAGAAGCAAAGCAGCTAGTAAGCTTGATCTTTATTGATCTGTTGCAACAGGGTGCTCCCCTCACCCGCAGGAGGAACCCAGAAAAATGGCGCGGAAGGCCTTATAAAGAATTTTGAAATTGCCACCCTGTAGATCAAGACCACCCCCAGAAACATCATACATACATCACAGAAGGGGTGTAACCTAAGACCACCCCTCAGATACATCATACCTACATCACAGAAAAAGGCAGAAAAGGCGGTCTTAAAACAGAAATTTGAATGTTGTTTTTCTCCTGTTGTTGTTTGTCTCCTGTCTGGCAGGTTACTTGATTGGATTGCCTGGGTAGCCTGGCCAGTCTTTTGTAGTGATAAATACTTAGTTCCTGGACCAGGTCACAGGGTCACACCCTATTCAAACAAAGACATACCCTTAAGACAGGATTTGTGAAGGAAAAGACAATGGGGAGGCTTTTCCATTTTCCTTTGACCTTGCAGAGAAAACATTTGGTCAGTTTAGGAATCAAAATGGTTCCAGGTTGGTCTTCTTGTGCTGATCTATGTACGTGCTTGGTTGGTACGCTTATGAACATTACCATATATCTAAGACCATAAAATTCCTATCATACCCTCTCCCTCACAGTGCTTCCAACTATTTGGCCTTCATGAAGAAGAAAGAAAAAACTGGTCTGATGCACAAGCTACTTGTGAAGATCTAGGAGGAAACCTGGCTAGTATTCCAAACAAAGTCGTTCAAGGTGCGGTCAATTGTTTTAAAACACTCTAGGGGCTACTGCCCCTAGTAGCCAACTCTGCCTACCCACCAGTTTCCATTCCATTGCCAACTTTTCTTTCTTTATGTAACCACCTCACCCCAGCTCCATGTTCCCCATCCCCTCACAGCTCCACAAACCCCCACCCCAATCCCTATTCTCCACTACACCCAGCCAGTTATGACTGTGTCTGCAGATGTGTGCAAATATTGTATAGGGAGTGGCTTCATATTTGAAAAGTCCTGGCACTCCTACTCAAGGTATCTTCCTGTCAGAGGAATTACTGGAATGTGATTCTAGCCATGACTAGTATCTAGTGATACTAACCATTTATTAGATAAAGGGCATTAGTTTAACAAATCTGTCATGTAAATATGTGTGTTTTTTTCATTCAGCATTCCTGACACTGCATTTACAAAGTGCTTCCACTGATCCTTGGATTGGACTGAGTAATACTTTCAGTCGAGGCACATTTGTATGGAAAGATAGAAGTGTTGTCTGTTATACAAACTGGGCCAAAGGCTTCCCACTTGGGAATTATGGTGTAAGTACTGCCTGTGAAGGCTTTCATCTCTTTCTTTTGGATCCATGAAGCTACTGTCATAGTGGATATCTAATCCACTATGCAAAATTGCAAAATTGCAAGTAAAACTGGTGTTGAAAGGGGGCAGGACGCAGAAATCCCCAATTACCTATAACAGAACCCCGGTGTAAGTGGCTTCCATAGGGGAGTCACAGAATGAATGTGGTTGGTCAAGGGAGCCATGGACTCAAAAAGGTTGAAAACCATTGCTATAGAAGAAATGGGATTCAAAATGACTGCAAAAGATTAGACAACGGCTTCAATGGGTCAAAGAAATCCCAATCAAAATGTAATCAACGTTACTCTCCACCTCCTGCCCCTTAAAACAAGAAATGTCCTACGTAGTATTTATTTTATTTTTATTTATTTAATTTCTATACTGCTTTATATTTTTAAGAAAAATCTCAAAGGGGTTTACAGCATATTAAATCAATAAAACATAAATAAAACAATCTGAAGAAAGTCAAATATAGAGTATACAGTCAAAGCAACGTAACAGAAAACTAAAATATCTTAAAGATTTCAAAATAAAACATTGCAAAGGAGATCAACTTCAGAATGCATACGGTATTTAACATAGTAGGGCTGGGTGAGTCTGGGCCCCACCTCCTAGGCCAGGTGGAAAGGGCCTTGCGATACAAGGGCTGTATAACAAATTTGACCAAGTTTCAGACCAAAACAAAGACCAGAGGCATTTCTTCTTGGAATAATAGTCCCCAAGGACACCTCCCCCAAAGAGTATTTTTCTATGCAACAACTGCAGCTCGGATTTTATATGCTCAAAAATGGAGGGGGAGAGAGCAGTCCCAATGAGGGAGGAATGGCAGTTGAGGATGACAGAATATGCAGAACTGGCTAGTTTAACCAGCAGAATTAGAGAACAAGTGGAAAGCATATTTAAGGAGGGTTGGAAAATGTTTCTAGAGTACATGAGGAATCATTGCAAACAGATTAGAACATTAGTAGGTTTAAATTCAGCAGTCTAAGTTATGTTGAGATAAAATGAGAAAGAAAAGATAAGGAATGACTAGAATGTGCAGCTGCAGTGGATGGTTGGAGGAAGCTGTGGAAAGGTGAAAGGGAAGTCAATGTTTAATTATTTAATGTATTGTTATAATGAATGTAAAATAATTTTAATGATGGAAATCGCAAAAAATTGGGGTGGGCGTGTTTCAAACCAAAACAGGCTGATTTGGGGAGATCTAGGCATCAGTTGAGTAAGGCTAAATATAGCTCTGGATCACTGTGGATTACACCTGGCTGGGTGGTCCAGAGTAATCCATGGTTATCAGTGGGTGAAGTGTTAGGTAGGGAAGAGAGGCAGACATCAGGTGTGCAAAGGCAGAGAGTAGATGGCTCTTGTTTGACTGTTTACTTTCTTACATTTTCGTTTCTTAGAAAACCGTCTGCGTTTTTATAACAAAGGAACCCGAAAGAGAGGCAGGACATTGGAGAAGTGGAAATTGTTATTCAAAGAAAAGCTACATCTGCCAAAGAAACACTGGTACGTGTTTAGAAGAGAAGTAACAGAGAACATTGCTAAATCCATCTTAATGAGTCCCAACCTGTTTTCTGTGCCATTTCATTTTGACCAGAAAGAAAACCGGATTGTCAGCAATGTAGTAGAGATTCCATACTGCCTATTATACAGCAAAGAAAGCAGCAGTCATGACAGCATAATTTTATACATGCACTGAAGTGAACCATGATGCCAAAGAACCCCAGTTACTATATGTGCCTACCGATATGCAACTTGATTTTTCTACAGCTCATCCTAAAAATAGGACAGTATGAGGCTGCTGACATAGGTTTAGTTGTCTTCTAGTGTAATAATATGGAGCCCAGTTCAGTTGATCAAATCACAGGCTTCTCCACTGACCTGTTCAATTTTTAATTTTTTTTTAAAAAGACCTAAACCCCATTTGTACAGCCACACTCCTTGGAGGGTGTTTATTGAACCCACCTTGAAAAACTGCATAGTCTTTGGAAACAATGAAGATGGGCTTCAAATAGGTCTGTGAATACTTATTAGGAATTTGATTGTAAAGAAAATGTATTCTGTGGTCTGATCCAGATCTGTCTTTGATTAAAACTTGACTGAACATTGGACTTGTCCACATTTAAAAGTACACAACAAGGTTTCTAAATGTTTCATTTCAGATTTGTATAAGATGTTGCAGGATGATTGTATTCAGAAATTTAACAGAATCATAGAATGGTAGAGCCATCTAGTCCAACCCTCTTCAATGCGGGAATCACAACTAAAGAATCCCTGATGGGTGGCCTTCCAACCTCAGTTTAAAACAGAACTGTTTCGGTGTCAGGTGAAATGAAATTTAATGTGTAAAATGAGCTTTTGCCTTTTCTCTTTATTGCTTTCCTATAGACCTTGCATTATCACGCTCTGAAATGACGATTCCAGTCTCTGGCTATACCCTCTTTGGAAACAGCAGTTACTCTCTTGCTGGCCCCAAAATGACATGGGAAGAGGCCCGGAAAAAATGCAATTCCGAACAGGCAGAGCTTGCCAGCATTTGGAATCCCTACATTCAGTCATTCCTGTGGATACAGGTGTTAAAATATAGGCAGCCCATGTGGGTTGGCTTGAACAGCAAAATGGTGAGTATATGCAGTTAACATTAGCATATTCACATCAAAGGTTTGTATTCAAAGGTATGTAGTTAGAAAGTGCAGGGCTTTTATTAACTCATTTTATTGAGCATAACTTCCCCCAAACAGCTTTGGATATAACCAATTGATAATGTATAAACACCCATAATAACCCAAAAGGTTTTGGCAAGAGAGCCCCTCCACCCAACCACTCTACATTTCTTGTTTATCTCCCAGAGAGAAAATCCTTTTCTGTTTCTCATACACACACCCTCAGAGGAATTGCCCATTCAGAAATAATATCCATTAAATAATATCATTTAAAAACACAGTAATACCTTTCATGAGCATTCTCAGAAGTACCAACTCCTGTACAGAATCCTGCTAGGGTGGCATGCATGTGATTAAACAAAAGAAGAAGAAGAAGAAGAAGAAGAAGAAGAAGAAGAAGAAGAAGAAGAAGAAGAACCTTTGCCTTCACTCTCATCTGTGGAAAGAAAAAGGTTCCTCATGCAGTAACTTAATTCTCCAACGCATAGGTCTTATGTCTTGTAAATCCTATACCTCCCAGAGCGGCTGGAGCAACTCAGTCAGATGGACAGGGTACAAATAATAAAATAATAATTATTATACATTATGTTTATAAGTCGTTGTGGCGTTTGCCCCCTAGGATGTGTCAAGGAAAGGGTTAAAATTGGTGTGATGTGATTGGCCAGTGAGAATGCAAGGGGGGAGTAAAAGGTAGAGGGGAGGTTTTGAAAAGACAGTTGAGGTCTGGGAGTTGTCAGTTGAGGTTTGGGAGTTGGGAGTTGGGAGTTGAGGTTTGTCAGTTGGGAGTTGAGGCTTGGGTGTTAGAGAAGGAAGAGGGTGGAATACGCAGTGGGTTGGTTGAGTTGTATTGTGAGAGAGTGAGAGGAATTGTTAGGGAGTTAGATAGATAGTTGGGAATAATTCAGTTTGAAGTTGCAGGAACTAAGATTTAAGAAACTGACAAGAGAAAAATAAACAGCAACCATACGCTTGTTCCTGCACTTAAAAATAAACTTGATTATTTGTTTATGTTAACAACTGTCTGGACTCCGTGTGTCCCCATGAGCAGTGGGGTGGTGGCAGCGAAGAAAGCAACTGCAGTGGTGGCACAGGGTCAATAGACCGTGAAACGTCCGGGGGCCCTGTGTGATCGCCACAGTCGTATATAAAGTTCAGTTGTCAGGCAAGAAGATAAGCAATTCAAGATGTTTTCTGCTGTGCAGCTGCATTTACATTCTCTCTTCTTCATGCTGCTTCTTTCTGCAGCAAATGCACACACAAGGGCTTGCAACCAGCATATATTAATGGAGGCAACTACCTTTCCATATGACTTCAGAGGTTATAAATATAACAATACCAGAATGACTTTCCTGAAAGATTATTAAGGGAGTGAATGTGTGTGGACATTAGAATGAAGAAGAAACCAAAGTAAATCACATGAAGTGCATCTTATGGGAAATGAACCCAAAATGTTTTTTTCAAGTGTTGTTCCACTGTGCATTTGTATTTTAGACTGGTGAGCAATACAAGTGGATCAACAACCGGAGACTGACATATACGAATTGGGCTCCTGAAGAGCCAAAGCAGAAGATAGCCTGTGTCTACCTAGACCTTGATGGTCACTGGAAAACAGGAACTTGCAACGAAACATTCTTCACGGTCTGTGAGCGACATCATGGTAATCAAAGAAAAATATCTGTTTTAATATGAGACATCTAACTCTAATTTCAATAAGGTTCCCATTTGAGCACAGAGATGAGAAAAGTGTTCTTGGTACTTCTGCCTCTTTCATAGTAAATAAATGAAGAATATGATACTATTCAAACTATCAAACGATAACAAATAGATCAGTGAAAATAGAGTGGAGTTTACAATAAAGAATCCAGTATCAGATAACTCCATTTAGGTCCCACTGGTTTTGACTGAAGAGACATAGGAGTGTTGTTGTTTTTAAGAAAACATTCCCAACTTTCTAATTTTCAGGCGATGTTGACTTTCTAAAGCTATTAATCCTTCCATGTCTCAGGAGGTTCAATGCACTGCTTTATCCACAAGAGCAGATGTTACAGTTTTGGGGTGCATAACATTATCCCATAATTCTTTGTAGACAAATTGGTCTGAAAAATGCAAACATGAGAGAAGCATATGTGGGTTAAAAAGCACACCCTGTCATCTGTCCAGGGGTCTTTGAGCTAGGCACCTTGAAAATTCATTTTGTGGTGAGAAAGAATGAAAGGATTTTCTTTCCACCTCTGATGCAAGTTTGACCTGTCAATCAAAACAAAGCTCTCCTTCCTTGCCCCCTCCCCACTGCGATGTCTGCTGTACCTTCCCCCGTCATGTGATGCTGGTGTTCTGGTACACTCATTTTCACATTCAGCAAGCACTTGTCTGAAGCAGTTTGTTTCAATCGTTGCTCTACATGCCCTTGTGAGTGGAGCACATTTGTCCAGTGGCATGGCAGCTCCAGGACGGGGTGAGCATCAGCTTTCTGCTTCTCACAGGGCAATTTCAAGATCCAGTTGGAGGCTGAGAAGTCTCAAGGGATTTCACAAGGGGCTGGTGGGCCAATGGCTTCAAAGCCTCAAAGACACATCTGCTGGGACCATTTTCTTGCTTCCTGACCTGCCCCTCCCCTCGGTGTAAGTACTTCATCAAACTCTTCGGGTGTCTTCCTGTTTTACTTTCACAAGCTGCAAACCTGCAGCTGCTGCACAAATATCTGGATTGCCATCAAACACTTCCATGGTCCCTGCTTTGTGCAAATAGTGCGAACAGATTCCATTTCACCTTGTACAAGCCCAAAATTCCTCTAAGGTACCCTGCTTCATCTCCTGATGCATGATTTGTCCAAATGTTTTTCACATCCCTAGTATTTATAGATTTTTCAGGTAACTATAATTTTTTGAAAAAAAAAGAAAAATATGTTTTTTCCATAACAGGTGACATCCCAGCGGAAGCACCACAGCGGCTAGAAGAATGCCCTTCATCAAAAGGATACCCAAAAGCTTGGGTTCCTTCTCGGACTCATTGCTATCAATTCTACCCTACATCAAATACATGGGCAGAAGCATTCATAAGATGTACTCAGCTAGGTGGGTGCCATTTTGAATCAGATCAGTGGCAGTGGTGGTTAGTATCCAATACTATAGATAGAACAGTCCCTTTGAGTTCAGTGGGGCTTATAGTGGATACAGGATTCTGAACTTTGACCAGAGACAGAGGCTGAAATTCCTGCCAACAACAAATGTGTGTTATCTTTGAGGCAGTGAGGTTCTCTGAATGAAAACTGTGTTGTTTAAATCAGTAAGATTCATAAGGTTGGACAAACCAGGAGGAATGGAAGAAATAACCCTTCGCCCAGAAACTTATTTCTTATTTTCTGAATCCAACAACAGAAAGTTTTAGCGTTCAAAGAATGTTGAGAGAGACCAGTATACAGGCCGGACACCAGGAATCAACACCATTAGGCTGCTGTCCTGAGCCCTCTCCTCTGATGGACTCACCATCCAGTCTTTCTCCCCTTCACTTGCATTCTCTCCAAGCAGGCATGGTGTGGTCAGAAAGCTTGGTTTCTGTGGCCTGCCATTTTAATTTCCCCTAAATACGTATGAGCCCAGACTGAGTATTTCTCCGCTGTTGGGGGAATTACAATGGTATGTGCAAATGGCAGTGCCTTTTTCCTGGTGGTGATGTAGGTGCCTAATGCAAGACTTGGCGAATGAAGGCAAACATAGGGGAGATGAAGTGGTTAGAGTTGCCAGTGCCTTGAAAATGAGTTTCACTAACTCATGTCTTCATTGCCCTAGAAAGGTGCTCTGTCACCCACCCACTGTTGCTGCCATCTTGGTCTGCCAGCAAGTCTCCATTCAGTTTTCATTTCCTTCCCACCATATCCACCAGTCCAGAATACTTATACTATTATTTCTCCTTGTATCACTGCAGCTCATTAAATGAAACTTGTATCCTGCTTCAGACTGATGGATCACATTGCAACAATTTCTATTTGATTAAAAAAAATGAATTATTTAAATTGCTTCTGCTTTAGAGGCTGGCATAGCAGACATGACATCATGTACTTTTGCTTCTGTCTTCTAATGATCTTTTCCCCAACTCATCAATATAAAATATCTTGATAGAGTGTTAGCTTTCTCTTGGGTTGATGCTAGAAAGCTGTAGAAATATTTTTAGTGTACTGTAACTTGAAGAACAGGGCGAATTATGGTGTGTGTGTTTTTAAGTATTAAAGCTCCATTTTTTTGTGAAGCATCTACCTTGCAAATTATTTTCTGTTGAAATTTGACTGAAGGACTTTCTTTTTCATTATGCACTTAATAAACGGACGAAGTTACAAAGGTTCTTCTCCACTAAAACATTAACCAATTGAACAGCAATCATAGAGATTTGAAAGACATGGATATTCAGTAGAGGCTGGTGCCCATTTGGACTTGGAGGGCAGCAGGCAGGGAAGCCAAGAGTAAGTGAAGCCAACACAAGTTGGCAGAGTTAAGCCAATGATAGGCAAAGCCCAACCAGCTCCAGTTTGTCGCCATCCTCCTCCCTGCTGACTTATACAAAGGCAACTCTGAGACAGACAGGAAGTGCAGCCCCTCAGTTATAAGTAAAAAAGTGGGGATGGTCAAGGACACATTGAGTTTGGTGGGGCAATGCCCTACCTGTTCTGAAAGGATCAGACTCCACTGGGCAGACACTTTCTCTTACATCTCTATAACTTCATATTGTTGTCAGTACCAGTCTTACCCCAATGGGCTGCTTCATGTTTATTTTTAATGGGAAGACAAATTTTAATGAGTTGACTTTACCCATTTGATGTTTTCTAGGTAGCACCTTGACTTCAATAGAAGATTCAGATGAGCTGGAATTTTTGGTGAAACACACTCAGCAATTCCGTCAACGAGAATTTTGGATAGGATTATTCCAAAATATAGATGGTGATTGGTTTACATTTAATATTTATTTTTAAGATAACAGATTTGTAATATTTATCCATGTATATAAGTATGTTAAGATATGGCACACATTTATTTCTTTATGAAATGAAAGAGCTCAGCTGGGAATGCCATCAGTGTTAGCAAACAGAGCTAGCAAATTCATTCCCGTTTGCATTTATGAGTGCTCTTGGCAAGCATTCAGGGGGAAAACCTCACTCATGTTCAGAGTAATATCTCCTGGCATGTCCATTATCATTTTGCCTTCTGCCCCTCCAAGGGAATTGTACCCTTTCCCCACATCCTAGTGCAAGCCATGGAAGAGAGGTGTCTAGCAATAATTAAATCCACAATAAAAAGTCATGATAAAGAAGCAATATCAAACCATTGGAGAATCAACTTTAAGAAGAACATTTAAATAGGCTGCATGTTGAAACTTTTTTAAAAAATTAAATTACTGAAGAAAACAGAGAGTACTTCCAACCACATCATCTCAGTAGGCCAAAACTGTCTTTAAATCAAAAGCACGTAGTCTTTAGCGAGGGGGGCAAAATGAGCCTTCCTTGGCAGGGAATTCCAAATCCTTGGAGCAGCTGTTGAGAAGGTCCATTATCAACTTCCTCTAAAATAGGCACCTGGTGTAGGTGGGACAGATTAGAAGGGCATCTTTGGAAGATCTGCACACTTTTAAAATAGGTTAAGGTAGTCTTCAGGTTGCCTGATCCCAAGCCATTTATGACTTCTGCCTGAGTAAACATGCGTTGCATTTGACTGCCTGAAACTTCCATATTGTCAGACTTATTAATAAAATTAGGGGGGAGAGATAGTTTCCTCTTCCCATTCTACTACTTGATTGTTAATTCAGTTCATTATATGAAGATAGAAGAGCTAGTCATTTGCCACCAAAACAGAGTTGTTGCAATTTGCTACTGATTTAGCAAAACAGTTTTCAAGTATGAAAAACATGTAATTCCTAGCTTAGAGAAAGGAGAACAAGAGGTTTAGCAACTGACAATGTTAATTATGGCTTTGATCTGGAGTGCCCCCTCTTTCACAGGACACCCACATATCTTTATCTAAATGCTGTTTCTGAGAGCCAGCAGCCATTCAAAAATATATGGTTCGGGGACAAGGGGGGCAGTAATGGCAGAAATCAGAGATATCCTCACCATTTTTCACAAGCAGAAATATGTAGGACATAAGCTTATTTCAGCAATGTATTATACAATAATTGAGGTTGCATGCATATGTTCCAGACTGAAAAAACTTCAGAAGAAGAACAGCAAGAATACTTTTAAAATGAATTTCCAATATAGAATGCATTGCAACGTGTTGCTCTTCCCTTTATAGTCATTATAACAATCATGTATTTTTGTAATTAGGAGAATGGGTATGGGAAGATAACACTGCACTGGATTTTATTAACTGGAAAGGTGAATACCCCATATATGATCCAGAATATGAATTTATGGGATCTGCTTCTGATGCCCCTGACTATCACAACTATTGCATTTTCCTGTATGGTGATAGTGGAGAGTGGATCAGGGGAAACTGCAAACATTCACGTGGATTTATTTGTAAAACAAACAAAGGTAAGACTTCAATGTTTATTATAGTTGATTTAGTGATACCTATGATACAAAGCAGTATCTGAACGCTGAGAAGACTTGCAGATCTTTTTTCAGCCAGAATTCACTGGAACTCATTTCCAGCACCTGTCAGGCGGGCGCCATTGCCATTATAAGAGAACAAGGGAGGCATTCATGGTGAGTTCCGGTATCTCTTTTTCTAGAAAAATAGGACTGGAGACGTGTATAGAATCAATAATACACTCCTGTCTAACTGTTCTCTGGCTAGATTCATAGTACTAGAAGTATATCTTTATCTGTCCTCTTCTTAAATTTATCCATGAATTCATGTCTATGGTTCTGCTGCCCAGATGGGGTAGGTTTCCAGTTTCAAGCCTGAGTTCAAGGGACTGAGATGGCTTTTGTGGCCTTGGCATATGACTTATACCAGGAGTTGGACAGGAAGAGTGTGGCCCTGTTGGTTCTGCTGAACCTTTCAGCAGCTTTTGATACCACCAACCATGGTATCCTTTTGTGCTGCCTTGCTGGGATGGGACTTGGAGGCACAGTATTGGCTGTTGTCCTGTGTGTCCCTCAGCGTTCTGTTCTGCCCCGCATGCTATTTAATATTTATATGAAACTTCTGGGGGCGGTTGTCTGGGGTTTCAGGGTTCAGTGTCACCCATATGCTGATGACACCTACCTAGCTCTATTTCTCCTTTCCACCTAAATCCAAGGAAGCTGTCTCGGTTCTAAACCATGCCTGTCATCTGCAATGGACTGGATGAGGGCGAATTAACTGAAACTCAATCCGGCAAGATAGAGGAGCTCTTGGTCAGTTGGAAGGCAGAACAGGGGATAAGGATTCAGCCTGTGCCGGAACGGGTAACATGCTCCCTGAAGACATAGGTTCACAGTTTTGACATGCTTCTGAGCACAGATGCCTAGGTCTCTCTGGTGGCCAGGAGTGCATCTCCGCAGTTAAAGCTAGTGCATGAGCTGCTCACATTCCTTGAGATATCTCATTTGGCCACACACCTTAGTTAAATCCTGCTTGGATTATTTTCATGTGCACTAAGTGGGTCTGCCTTTGAAAAGTGCTCAGAAACCTCAACTAGCTCAAAGAGATGAAGCCAGACTCTTGACCATGGCTGATTATATAAGGGAGCATAGAAATCCCTTGTTACATTAGCTTCATTGTGTAATTTGCTATGATATATTTTATTGCCCCTTAAGCATATCCTTTATTTTACAGTTTTTGAAGAGGCAAGTGGAGTACCTACAAAAAGTACAGGTAAGACTGTTTTATGAAAATAACCAAGTTATAAGTATAGGCATGTATGTTATCTGGAGCACTGGACTAAACATCCCCCCCAAAAAACCTTCCAATTCAAAATTAAAGAGACAATTGTCTGAGGGTCTTTTGAGAGGATTACCTTTGACAGGTAGTGGACATCCTTAAAATGACTGCTGGCAACCATTTACTCCCATCCCACCCACCCCCAAAATTAATTATCCAGATGTAGCATTGTTCTAGGGCATTCTGGGAGGGAAATGGCAGCTGCCACACAGAAACAGAAGTGTCACTCCTCCTAGCTGCTTACTCACATAGGCTATGTTGAGGAATTTCTGCGCCAAACCCCTTCAGACTAGTAACTGTAAGTTGTCACAGACTCCAAAGGCAAGCTTGTACTCTGATTCACTTCCATCTGGGAGCTTAATATCACATATCACAAATAGGACATAGGCTGCAGGTTTTGTTTGTTTTTATCTGATCAGATTTTTCACAGAAAGAGTATATCTAGATTAAATTGGGGTGGAGGGGAGATATAGGTACTTTGATGCGAATGTTGTCATGTAGATGCTGCAAAATAAATCTAAAAAGCACAGGAGGAGCACTTATCCCACCACAGACCAGCACAGTCCTTTTTGGGTCCCACTATTATAACGCATGTGACAAGAAATGAGAAGAAAGCCCAGACCACAAAGAAAAAAGAATTGCCGGAAGAAATATCAACAGCCTCAGATATGCTGATGACCCAACCTTGATGGCAGAAAGTGAGGAGGAATTAAAGAACCTTTTATTGAGGGTGAAAGAGGAGAGCACAAAATATGGTCTGAAGCTCAACATCAAAAAAACCAAGATCATGGCCACTGATCCCATCACCTCCTGGCAAATAGAAGGGGAAGAAATGGAGGCAGTGAGAGAGTTTACTTTCTTGGGCCTCCATGATCACTGCAGATGGTTGCAGCAGTCAAGAAATTTAAAAACGCCTGCTTCTTGGGAGAAAAGCAATGACAAATCTAGACAGCATCTTAAAAAGTAGAGATATCACCTTGCTGACAAAGGTCTGTATAGTTAAAGCTATGTTTTCCCCAGTAGTGATGTATGGAAGTGAGAGCTGGACCATAAAGAAGGCTGATTGCTGAAGAATTGATGGTTTTGAATTATGGTGCTGGAGGAGACTCTTGAGAGTCCCATGGACTGCAAGAAGATCAAACCTATCCATTCTGAAGGAAATCAGCCCTGAATGCTCACTGGAAGGTCAGATTCTGAAGCTAAGGCTCCAATACTTTGGCCACCTCATGAGAAGAGAAGACTCCTTGGAAAAGACCCTGATGTTGGGAAAGATTGAGGGCACAAAGAGAAGGGGACAACAGAGGATGAAATGGTTGGACAGTGTTCTCGAAGCTACCAACATGCGTCTGACCAAACTGCGGGAGGTGTGGAAGACAGGAGTGCCTGGCGTGCTCTGGTCCATGGGGTCACGAAGAGTCAGACACAACTAAACAACAACAACAACAACAAGTTAAAGTCCAAAGCTAGTAATTAAATTAAATTTACATTGCACTCACCATAGGTGCCAATTTCCTGGGGCCCTGAATGCCCAAGCACCCACAAAGTTCCCCATGAAGGGGCCGGGCACCCACTAATTTCATTGCCAGAGCCATGCATGCTTCATATCAAAGACCAGGCTGAGGAGTACAACCTGATGAAGAATGGTGGGAGCCTACCCCTCCCCCTGCTCATGGCCAGGATCCTGAAACTCCACAGGAGCAGTGGAGTAGTGATGATTTGGAACAATGGTTCACTGAGGGGCACAGTTCGGAAGGCAATAGTTGGGCAGAACTGGGAGGTGAAAGCAAGAAGACCAGGAAGAGAGTGAGCTAGCAGACTCTCTTGCACTGGAAGATGTGCAGCCTCTCAGTCCCAAGGCTAGGAGATTAGAAAAGCTGGCTGTGCAAAAGGCTCAATGATTGAGAGGTCAGGTGGCCAGGAGACGAGAGGATGGAAATGCCTAGAGGGAAGTAGGAGGAACCTTAATTGGGAACACCTGCACTCTGAGAATGGTCACTTGTTCCTTTGCTGCATTCATTAAACATTTCTATTACTGGTAAGAGACTGCTTACCAGTAATACCCTTTGGAGGGTTGCTGTCTTTCTGAAAGTGTTCATTTAGGGTTCCTATATGTCCGGAATTTCCCAGACATACACGGTATACTGCAGTCAGCAGCAGTGTCTGGGCGGAAATCGGGAAAATGTCCGGGGAAATCTGGGTGAATGGCAGCTCATGTTGGTAGTGCCGTTTTTGCTGATTTCCCATAAAAATAGTTTGAAAATGGCTTTTTTGAGATTTTGCAAAACAACTTTTCTGTCCGGATTTTCACCGTTTGAATATGGCAACCCTATGTTTTTAGTAGTGACATGGCAGGCAGAATCAACAGCTCAACCTTCTGTATGGGTCTGTATGGTTGTTCTGCTGGGGAAAGTATTTGATGCTCTCTCTGTGCGTCTTACATATGTCTTACATATATATATTTCCCCCCAGTAGAGCAAGATGATGTTCCAGAATTACCGCAAGGCAGACTGATGATGGTGGTTCTCCCGGCTCTCCTCATCGTTATTGCTGTGGGTGTTGCAGTCTATATTTTCTACAAAAGAAGACACAGACAGCCACAAACTTTACTAGCGGGTATCGAGACCCTTTCGCATCAGGACAGCACAATAGTTTCTCAGAATCAGTACTCAGAATTTATTGTGGAGAAGCAAGAGGGGGATTAATACATTCAGGCTCAAATGCTATGCACATTTACATAGGAGTAAGTGCCACTGAACTCAATAGGACTTACTTCTGAATGAGCAGGTTTAGGATTATACTGATAATTCATTTATTTCAAAGAAGTAACCAGCCGGACGACGACTGAGGAGGAGGTGGAGCTGGCCCCGCAGCATTAAGCTGCTAAACACGCCCCCTGGAGACACCTGGCTGGCTGCCTCCGGTGGGCGTGGGCACCAGCCAGGTGAGGAGGGGCGGGGGCTATGGCCGCTGGCCAGGAGGTGGAGCTCGGGCTCCCACCCACAACCACTCCCCTCTCTTCCAGGGAGGAGAGTCTTTGTTGGGAATTGTCCCAATATGCAGGGGCACTTTCTACAAATGGAGTCAGGATGTAGAATGCTCTGAATGTGTAATGTTTATTCAATAAAAATATATTCTATGCAGAGTATTTTCTACTGGAAGATTTTTTTTTTCAAGCTAAGGATCATGTTGTTGGTATCCTTCAGTTTTGCCACAAAACAGTGAACCATTCACACATAAAGCCCTTTAAGAAAGCTAAGAACCCACTCATCAGGTAGGGGAGAAAAGAGCCAAGGATGGTGAACCTACTTCCTCCCCTAGGAGGACCTCCACTCTTCTTCTGAAGAGCCAGTTGCAGGTCCAGGCATCATGCTCCCCAATCCCCAACTCAGATAAATAAGAGACCAACAAGACTGGTTTGGATGAAAACAGGCCACACCTTTATTGAATACAGATGAAAGAGGTTTGGCTTGGGCATGGAGCATTCAAAATCCTTCTGGCCTGCCCGCTGGAAGTGATGCATAGGTCAATCTAGACGGGGATTCCTAAGACTTGCATCAAATAGGGTGACCTCCGCAGGGACCGCCGTTTGGGGGAGTGCCTTCAGCCCTGGCCCTCCCTGGGCATGTGGACATGACCATTCCCCCTAGATCCCTTTAACAGGCTCCCCCAGCTTTTGGAGAGGCAGGCGGAGACTACAACTTCCCCTCCATCCAAGACCACGGATTTCCCCAATGCTCAAGTCCAGTTGTGAAGGTTGCTATGAGGCAGGCAAAACCATCGGGTCAGAGGCACTTTGCCCAGTGGACAAATTCCTACCGGGCCCCGTAAAGAACAGCGACTACCGTAGCCACAGCAAAATCCTTGACTATCAGCCTAAACCAAGGGTGGGTGGGGAAACCCGACGAAGGGACAAACAGGTGCAGGCTGCTTAAATGGCCACGGGGTGGACCCAATGGAAGCCTTCCCGCTCTGTCAGCTCCACCCCCTGGCACAGCCCACGCCTCAGCCTGCATCCCCATTCACCAAAGCAGGGTGCAGGCTAGGATCCGGCTCCTGATAGGAAGGGCACTGAAGCCATGGTTCCATCATCAGGACCCTTGTGGAACCTCTGCCGTCCTGCAATGCTGCCGCACCAAAAGGGGTGAGTGGACTTGTCAGGATTCACAAAGGACTCCATATGTGCAGCCAAGGTGCTGATTCAGAAAGAGCAACTGCATGCAAAACAATTCCTTGTATATGCAGTTTGTTTCCATCTGGATTGTGCCTCAGCCGTTTTACTTGTTTGGATGCCTTTCTGATGAGAGCTTAAAGCTCTACACTTTTCTTTGCTTCCTTCAGTGTGATAGAGAAAGCTTTCTTTGCTCCCTCAACCCAGAAACTCACATTGGCTGCTGCTCTCAGCATAATGAGGCCAGGAGGACACAAAGTGCAATGAATTAGATGCTACTGGGCGGGGTGGAGAGGCTTTTAAAGGAGATGGAAGTTTTCAGTGGCATCTAGTCGTGATGGCTATGTTGCTTCCATTACTGGAGGCAGAATTCCTCCGATCACTCACCACGAGTGAAAGAAGACTGTTGGACTCATGTCTTGCTTGTGAGGTCCCCATCACAAGCACTGGAGGGCCACCCTGAGAATAGAATGCTAAATGGGCCTTTGGTTGATCAAGCAGGCCTCTTCTTATCGGCGGGGGAAACTTGATTCACAGTTACTCCCCCTGCCCACCACAAAGTCTGTGTATTTTGTAATATGAAGGCAAGAGTGGGAGCAGAGCTAGCAGAGGTACCAGGGAGGGTTACAGCACTTAAACACAATATTGAAAACAACTGAAAACAACTAACAATTATTAAAATGAGGTGGGCCCTCAAAAATACCTCAAAGGTCAAAAGCCAGGGGAAAGTGGTGTGTCTTCAGCATCCTCCAGAAGCAATATAATGAAGGTGCCATGTGCACCTCTGTGGGGAAGGAGTTCCACAGTTTAGCAGCTGTCAGAGAGCGCCTTTTCCTGGCTACCTTCGCCTCTGAGGGTGGGGGAACTACCAAGAGCTGTTCTCTGCCGATTTCAGCAGCAAAGTGTTCTGTATGGAAGGAGGTGGTCATTGAGATATTTGGGGCATGAGCACTTTGAATTGGGCCCAGAAATGAACTGGCTGCCACGGCAGCTGTTTTAAATGGGTTATATGCGATACAAATGGAACCCCAGCCAGCAATCTGGCTGCTACATTTGGACCAACTGAATTCTCCAAGACAACTTCAAGGACAGCCCTATGAACGTCTCCTGAGAAGTAAGTCTCATTGATTTTAATGGGCCTCAAATGCGTAGGTGATTGCAACCTAAAGGTTCTTTCTGGTTGTAAGCTTCCATTGTTGGCATCAGAAACCGACAGGGAAGTAATTCTTGCTAAATAATAAATAATAAAAAGGTAGACTCCATTCGCCCCAGTTATCCAGGCTTGATTCACAATCACAGCAATGGGGTGAAAACTGCTTCTATGTTATCAGGTTTCCATGCTGCTCTGAAAATACAAATCTGATTTCTGGTTGAACTGATCTGATTGTGTGGTAGTTGCCAAATCTAGTAGTACACTTTTCCAGGTATTGCTACTGCTGGTGTTTATCACAATCTGCCTAGCCACATGGAAAAGAAGTTAACAGGAGGGAGGGTTCAATGTTCACCAATCACTTTCTGATTATGATCCTCTTGTTAGACCTCATTATAAGTTATATTGCTGATTACCTGATGGAACTGGCTGCATTATTTTCTGTTGCTTACACTCCTTTCAAGTACATTGGATTATTTAAAAACATTAAACTACATATCTCAAGATGTATATTTGTGTCAAAGAATGTAGTTTTAATAGCACCAAATAGCACAATTTTTCTAAGCAGCAGGATGTTGCTGGTAATACAAAAATGTTTGAGAAGAACAGTAACTTCTCAATAGATTCTTAGGGCATCCATTGCTATGAGCTCCTTTTATGACCCTCAGCTACTACAACTGCAACTGTTCTACTACTACAACTGTTCCTGTGCTGGGATAACTTTGCCTTACTAGTTCATACCCTCCAACATTTCTCTGATGGAAATAGGGACATCCCGTTCCATAATGATAATTTTACTATTTATACCCCACACATCTTACTGGGTTGCCAAAGCCACTCTGAGCCACTTCCAACATATATAAAAACATAATAAAACATTAAACATTGGGGGGGGGACCCTTCCCTATACAGGATTGCCTTCAGACAGCTCAGGGGTCCGATAACTCGATACCCTCCAACATGTCTCCAATGAAAATAGGGACATCCTAAGGAAAAGCAGGACATTCTGGGATCAAATCAGAAACCAGGACAGCTTCTCTAAATCAGGGACGTCAGTGGAAAATAGGGACACTTGGAGGGTCTGCTAGTCTTCAAGATTGGATTACTGCAGTGGACTCTTTGTGGGTCTTTCTTTAAGTCTTGTCTGGAAACTACAAACATCTACAAAGTTAATGAATACATAACTACTAACTATGTGAAACATCAGTATGCACAACAATTTTACAGAACAGTCCTGCATCTCCTGGGTGACGAACCATCTTTCCCAGAGAGCCACATTTCTTCATGGTTTGGGGCTGCATACAAACATTTCCTTTTCTTTTATAAATTCTTCTGAATTATCTGCTAATGGGCTAACCAGGCACCAACTCAGCAATTTGAATGAAAAAAATCATTTGACCACTTTTTCAAAATATTCAGGAAACTTCATAACATTGCAGATGACTTTCACTTCTCAATTCTTTTGAACTCATTATACTTTGTGGTTGATCCACATTTTCCAGATGTGATTGAGGAAGGAACTAGGCAGTGCTTACCAAACAGAACAGCTGCCCCATGTCCCCAATCTCCTTTGAACATGTTGCTCTTTATTTGCTTCCTGGTGTTATTTCCTTCTCTAGAAATGCACATTGGTTGTTGCTGGTGAAGACGAAAAACAAACAAAAAAACCCCATACTGCTTCATGAAGCCAAGAGAACACAAAGTGTGCTGAATCAGATGCTACAGAGGGTGCTATGGGTGGAGGAGAAGGTGGTCAATGAGAAGCCATGATGATGATATTACCTGTAGTATCAGAAAGTGTATGTGTCTGAGGACCACTGCAATTGCATCCTCCTTGTAGGCTTCTTACAGGATCTAGTTGGCCACTATACAAATAGGACTAAATAGGCCTTTGGTCTAACCAAGCAGGGCTCTTTTCCTAGGAAGGGGAATTTGCCTGCACAGTTGTTCACCACCCTCCAATGTCTGTATTTCCTGTAATGTGAAGCAGACATTGGGATCAGAGCCAGCTCCACCATTAAACTAAGGTGACAGTTGTTCAGGGGGCAATGGCATCAAACTTCTGCCTCTGCATCTGAAGCCCCATGACCATTGTCCCTTATTGGAAGACAGAGGTGTGTGTGCTACATGGCCTGTCCTGGCCTCACTAAACTAGCCTTTTGTGTCAGGCACAGTGCAAGTTGCTGTTTCATTGCCAGTGTTGAAGGAAGATTCGACTGCCATTCCAGTTGGCCTCTGTATGTGGAATACAGAGAGGCAGTGGGGCAAGAGCTTGGTAGTTTTAGACACTGAACTTAATGGTTTCCCAGGCTCCTCCATTCAGATAGCTATTTCAGTGTTTCCCAACCTTGGGCCTCCAGCTGTTTTTGGACTACAACTCCCATCATCCCTAGCTAGCAAGACCAGTGGTCAGGGATGATGGGAATTGTAGTTCAAAAACAGCTGGAGGCCCAAGGTTGGGAAACACTGAGCTATTTGGATTACTTCGGTTGTGAAGCACAGAATAAACCTTTCTCTCACCATTCCATTCTTTACCATTGCTTCTACATTCCTGACTTCTTACAGCAAAACTACTACTACTGCTACTACTGCTACTACAAAGCATTTTGTAAACCCTGGTGTGTGTGTGTGTCTGGGAATAATATGGTGAGAATGTGCAGTTTAGCCTTTTAAACTCACTTAAATCATAACAATATCATGAGTTAATGACCACAGGAATAAAATGGGGTCTCACATACATTGTCTCTCTTACACACTGTGCCAACAGATTCTCACTCTGTGACTTTTGAGCTACTTAACAACAAGCATCCACAGCAAGAACCATCCAACCTGTGATGGCCTGGGACTCGGGCTTGGACTTGGAGCCAGAGGAGTCTCAGTCCGCACCGGATCCTTTGCCTCAGGCGGCAGCTGAACCTGGTCTGGGGCCTGATTCTGAAGAGCCTCAGTCTGCACAGGTTCACCTGCAACAAGCACCAGCTGGTCCGAGTCAGGGGCCTGAGCCTGCCCTGGCTCTAGATGCGGTGATTACCTCATTGCCTCCAGCTGGGCAATCACTTACAGCTGCGCCACTACCAGTTGGGTCAGGAGAGGCTGAGGCGGCCTCTGGGTCTAGTAACCTGCCGACATCTCCCGAGCTGCAGAGACTGAGAGGTCTGAGAGAAGGAGAGACCTGAGTACTTGTAGGAGGAGTGCTCACCTTCTGGCAAGACAGGGTGGTGAGTCACCAGGGGATCAGGACCGGCCGTTACCCTGACAGAGATAAAAGGCTGCTGCACCCTGCCCCAGGTTGCGGGAGCAAGGTTGCTGTTTGCCAGAACCTGTCTGTCATCCTGTGCCTGGCCTTGCCTGGTTTCCTGCCTCGTGTCCTGCCTTGGCCCTGTCGGACTGACTCCTCACGGAACCCTTGGATTCAGGACTGGACCAGGACTGCTTTACTCAGGTTACCCCCAGGCCCAGCACACAACCCTTGTCCATAGCAACAGAGCAAAAAAACAAAACAAAACAAAAACTAAAGACAAAAGAGGGTGGTATTTCTCTCCCCTTCCCAGTCGTGAGGAAACTTCTGGGCCTCAAAGGGCTGATGTTGGCTATCTGCTTATGATGGAAGTCCATGACAAGAGACGTTATTCCCAGCCACCACTTCAACTTGCTTGGCTTACATCTGCCAACCAAGACTATAGGGATGGGGGACCTCAGGCCTAGGGACTGTGGTCCTCCAGAACCCCTAAGTGACCCTTGGATCTTTCCCCCAGCCACACACACTTCCCAGCCACTGGCCCTGTTTTGTACCCCTCCCCCTTGAGTATTTTGCCTGTCTAGAATGTGCCGTTGAAGTATGAAATTAACATTTGCTGCTCCACCCACTAGTATGTGGTCCTTTGAAAGTTTCCTAGAACAGAATATGGCTCTCAGTCTGAAAAATGTTCCCCACTCCTGTTATGGATCAAGACTAGATTACTTCTCTGGCAGGCTTCTTGGAATCAGATCCCTCCCCCCGGTGGCAGTAATAAAGCAGATCAAAAGAAAGGAGTGTTCTTACCAGATAAGATCTTTAATAATCATAGCAAGACACAAAGGAAGTCATAGCATGTTAAAAAAATGTGTTGTTCCCAGTAAAGGTTTTCCCTCTGTCCCCATTAATCTACATCATTCCTATGTCGGGTAATCTGATCTTGTTGCCATTGCGCTTTCTGTTCTATCACTCTCAGAGCCCATCTAGTCTTAGGCAAAGGTGGAGTCAGTAATGCTTTCCAAGGACACTGAATCTGCCAGCTGTCTCTCTCTCCTGGTGTTTCCTCTTCTAGCTGCTTCTCACCCAATATTTCCCAGCTTTTCCACTCTGGCCTATGCCCTTCTGCAAACCACTGTTCTAAATCAATACTGTCCTCCTGCCCTTGGAAAGGTTCCCACCATTCCTCCTCATCCACTCCCTAACAGTCTCCTTCCGCAGTGTTTCCTCTACAGGAGGAAGTGAGCACTGGAACAATATAATTATTTAATATGAACCATTAACAGTGTTTTTATCTAAATTGCAAATGCAAGGATTTTCCATATACAGTGGTATCTCGGGTTACATACGCTTCAGGTTACATACACTTCAGGTTACAGACTCCGCTAACCCCGAAATAGTACCTCAGGTTAAGAACTTTGCTTCAGGATGAGAATAGAAATTGCACGGCAGCAGCGGGAGGCCCCATTAGCTAAAGCGATGCTTCAGGTTAAGAACAGTTTCAGGTTAACAACGGACCTCCAGAACGAATTGAGTACGTAACCAGAGGTACCACTGTATAAGCTGATTTACATCACTGACACAAAATTGAAAGGACTCCAGTAAACACATGAGCATTGTCTACAATCACTGTAAGGTCTTCACTGTAGCCACACAGTTGCTCCCTCTCAATCAAGGATCCAACTCATTTAGGAGCTCAGAGAGCACTTAGAATACTCCAGTGGAATTTCCCCATGTTAAACCTTTTCAGCAATACACACAGACATTCTCCATTTCAGCGTCAATTAAACAATTATACTTAACATAGTGTTATTGCTTCCAACTATGGAGGCAGAGCATAGCCATTATGGCTAGTGACGATTGATAGCTTTTTGATCTGTCTCTGGTCCTTTTGATCTTCATTTCCTGAGGCCAGAATCAGAATCAGCTAGCGGCTCTCTCAGAGCTTGGCCATGGCTTAAAAGCAGCATAGTTATCAATGAGGATCTCCTATGTACATCCTTCCTTAGCACTATGTACTGTTGCCTTGTTTTGTTACCTTGTGGAGTTGTACCAGCCAAAATAACTAAATAACTCATGGGTTTTCTGCAGAAATAGATCTTTTCCATGGAAGCTGGTTAGCAAAAGTGTGTGTGTGTGTGTAAGAGGGAGCCTAAGTACCAGCCTAAGTGATGAGAAACGAATCTAAATATCCCAAAGATGATATGCAAAAATAGATCTTTTCCGTGGAAGCTGATGGGTTAGCAAAAATCTGTGAGTGCGTGTGTCTGTGTCAGCACACACACACTGCAATCCGTTTGTACTACTACAATGAATTTCATGTCAAACACAGAAGTGAAAATTTCATTCTGCCTGACTCATTTATGAAGTACTTGAAAAGCAGCAAACTCTGATTTGTCTTATTTCCACGGGAGTGGTATGATAGGTTTGATTGTGGCCAATGTCTTCCCTTTGGCTCCTAAATCTCTTGCTCCTCATCCAGCCAGCTTTTCAGGTATCAGGTAAGCTCTTCTTCACTTCTATCACCATTGTGAACTTAGCAATAAGTGGAGCTGCATCTTTCACATAATTTTATCTGGTGAAATTTAAATCATCTTCTGAAAGTTAATGTTGTACAGCTAGGAAGTTAAATCCATGAAATGTTAGATTCAAGGTTAATTGGTTTAACATTTTTATTGCTTATAACCATAAGAAAGGTGTGGAAGTCATGACAATAAATTAATGGCCAACATAGTTTTGAATACAATTTATTTATTTGTGTTCTATTGTTGAAATAAAGAATTTACTTCTTTCCCTTCTTTTCCCCGTTACTTATTTTTGCACGATACAGAAATAAATTGTAAATATAAGATAAATATTTTTTGATCTAACAATATTACACAAGCAATATATCCAACATCTGCATTTACATCATAAAAAAGCATCTGGTTTATATATCACCGCTATCCTTTGCACTGACACAAAGCTATTTGATCTAGTGGAACCTTCCATCAGTGAAATAGGGAAAGGGGCAACATTTGCCATTTCTCACTTCCCTTGCATCTCCCTCCCACCCCCATGTGCCAAAGATCCCCCAAGAGGGTTGGGGTCCTCCCCATTCGGCTAATGGAGGGCTCTGCTGGATCAATGAGCTTTCCTTCGGTGTGAAGGACAATACTGGTTACAGCCCTTTGGAGCCTCTTTCTCATGAAGGGAAATCACCACATTGTTAGCTATACTTCAATAGAAGAATCATTTTTTGAAGTGGCTGGAGTTCTTTAATCATGTAGATGATGGTCTATTAACCTATGTAGTTTTAATTTCTAGATATGTTAGATAACCAATTGCTCAATTCATACTCCTTACTGCTGATACCAGTTTTAATGAATCAAGGATTAGTCATGCTTTATGTTTTTGTATTATATTGCTTTTAGGGTTGCTGTTGTCTTTATTTGTAATTCACCTCTAGATTAGTTTCAAGCAAAAAGGTGGTACAGAAATTCTTTTAATTAACTAAAGCAATAATATATCAGTTGTTCACCATATGTTTTCTTTTATTAAAAGCAGATGACCCAAAACATTGGTCACAGCCCATATAATCCACCAAAGCTGCTTTTCGCCAGTGGGTAAATGAAAATATAAGGCACTCGGGTGCTGCTGTAGGTTAAACCACAGAGCCTAGGACTTGCTGATCAGAAGGTTGGCGGTTCAAATCCCCGTGACGGGATGAGCTCCCGTTGCTCGGTCCCAGCTCCTGCCAACCTAGCAGTTCGAAAGCACATCAAAGTGCAAGTAGATAAATAGGTACCGCTCCGGCGGGAAGGTAAACGGCGTTTCTGTGCACTGCTCTGGTTCGCCAGAAGCGGCTTAGTCATACTGGCCACATGACCCGGAAGCTGTACGCCGGCTCCCTCGGCCAGTAAAGCGAGATGAGCGCTGCAACCCCAGAGTTGGCCACGAGTGGACCTAATGGTGAGGGGTCCCTTTACCTTTACCTAAATGAAAATATATGGCACAATACAAGGGTCATATGTTTTTCCCTGCACAGTTAAATTGTTGGGGTTTTGGATGGAATTGGCATCAGAGAGGGAAAGGATCAACTCACTCTTCCTTATCTGGAAGGGTTGGCCCCAGCACTGTGGTTTTAACAAAATAGAAAGATGTTAAGGGAACCAATTTCAGATCTCACACATGCCTACTTTGTCCTTCAAACACATTAAAGAAATATAACATAAAAATATTTCTGCTGGCATGGTTGAGGGTTTTTAGAAGTTTTATTTATAAAGATTTTAAAAAAACAAAAACAAAACCTCACCATGAAAATGAGATGTTGCTTAAAAATAGATACCAACAACAATAGTTAAAGGTAAAGGGAACACATGACCATTAGGTCCAGTCGTGACCGACTCTGGGGTTGCGGCACTCATCTTGCTTTATTGGCCGAGGGAGCCGGCGTACAGCTTCTGGTTCATGTGGCCAGCATGACTAAGCTGCTTCTGGCGAACCAGAGCCGTGCACAGAAACGCCGTTTACCTTCCCGCCAGAGCAGTACCTATTTATCTACTTGCACTTTGACATGCTTTTGAACTGCTAGGTTGGCAAGAGCAGGGACCGAGCAACGGGAGCTCACCGCGTCGCGGGGATTTGAACCGTCAACCTTCTGATCGGCAAGTCCTAGGCTCTGTGCTTTAACCCACAGCACCACCCGCGTCCCTTGCCAACAACAATAGCATAGTATTTAGAATAAAATAAGCTGCAAACTATATCTGCCACAAAGAATCAAAATTAGTGACTTATAAATGGAATAGTTTATTGACCACTGAATAATAAGGCACTGTACTGGATCATGAAAATAAAGTACAGTATTAACATGAAAGGCATTTCTCCCTTTTCTCTTTCAATATTACTGCCTCTTATTCTGAATCCTGGTATTACCATTCTACCAGTGGTTGGGTTATTGGAAAGTATGTGGAACTTCCTCCCTAGTTTCCTATTCTTCCTCTCTTGATTTTACAGACAGTGACAGCTTTCTGATATATAATGAAAACCTCAAGCTCTGTATACAATCTCAGAAATCTGGTTCCATCATCGTGGACAACTGCGATGAGGATAATGAGGGGCAACACTTCAAGTGGGTTTCCGACGACCAGATTTTGAACATGGCAGTGAAGTTGTGCCTGGCAGTGCCTTCCAAGTCAAACCTGGTTGCCCTCACCCTCTCCCCCTGTAATGAGACGAGTGAACTTCAGAAATGGGAGTGCAGAAATGAGAGCCTCCTTGCACTGGAACAGGGGGATTTGTTTTTAAATCCCGAAAGTGTCCAAAAAAGTCGTCTTATACTTTCTAAAGTAACCACCAGCAAGAGTACCTGGAAGATCTACGGAACGAAAGACAGCCTGTGCTCTAAGGCCTATGAAGGTAAAATTCAGAGAATCTGTCCTCTTTCTCTAGATGACCAGATGGTCAAGGCTGACATGGTGCTAACCACATAACTTCAAAACATATCCAAAGAAAACCCATCTTGTAGCAGTCATGGGAGTCCAGTTTTCATCAGCACCAGTGCAAAGGGAGAGCAGCTGTTTAGCCCTGTTTGTTTCTGTCATGGTTATGACATAAATGTCTCAGCCCAGCCTCTTTATCTCTCTGACCATCTCTTTCTATATCTATCTAACACACACACACACACACTAGCATCTTACTCTTTCCTTTAACAAAGTACAGTGGTACCTCGGGTTAAGTACTTAATTCGTTCCGGAGGTCCGTTCTTAACCTGAAACTGTTCTTAACCTGAAGCACCACTTTAGCTAATGGGGCCTCCTGCTGCCACCACGCCACCAGAGCACGATTTCTGTTCTCATCCTGAAGCAAAGTTCTTAACCCAAGGTACTATTTCTGGGTTAGCGGAGTCTGTAACCTGAAGCGTAGGTAACCTGAAGCGTATGTAACCCGAGGTACCACTGTAGTGATAATCTGCATCCAGCCAAATTCAAGTACTGTACTAAGAAAGCTTTCATGTCATATTAGAAGTGGATGGCTTTATTTTTTGGTCTTGGAGGGCCCAACACTTGAAACACAAAATGCTGCTACCAGGACTGGGGTCTCTGGGCTGTAGACCTGGAGGTTCAAGGGTAGCGATGGTGTGTGTGTGAAATTCTATTCAGTTGCATTTAAAGCTGAATCCACCACATCTGCACTTTTGAAAAGCAATACGAAAACTGAAACACAGCTACCCTTCAAAATTTTCTAAAAATTTTCGATAATGTTCTCCGAGTATTCACAAAAAGGCATCTAATAGGAAAGCGTGCATTAAAAAAAGAATATATATGTGAAAATAACATA
The DNA here is from genome assembly GCF_964252035.2 of Podarcis erhardii. Lineage (NCBI taxonomy): Eukaryota > Metazoa > Chordata > Lepidosauria > Squamata > Lacertidae > Podarcis > Podarcis erhardii. The sequence goes on along the minus strand of NC_138513.1, from coordinate 20,764,700 downwards.
CAAAATGCATTATGTAAGGGAAATTGCAAAAAAAATTGCATTAGTCAAAACTGCATATAAAAAATGTGTGCATTAGGAGAAATTCTAAAATCACGGAGAAATCTTATGAGGATTTTTTAAAATAAAAAATTGCTGAATCTCTCCTTCCACAGTAGACAAATGCACCCTTTCCAATAGATGTTTAAATGATGTTTTGAAACTGTAAGAATTACCCGGGTGGGGGGGACATGCAAGGATAGAAATATAGCCCAACAGTATCAATTCAATTTCTATTAGTTCCATTTGTTTCATTGGTTCCACTAGTTCCATTTGCCTGAGCAGGAAATGCTTTCACTTCCTTTGCATTGCAACAAGGGGGCAGATTAACCAACACTGGGTGGTTGGTAGCTTTCTGTTTATTTCGAACTCTACTCCTGTGTAGAAATTTCATGATGGGCACCAGAGTTTAAGTATGCATAGAATGCAATTTTAGTATATGTGCTGCCGAAGCAATGTAATGAAAATGATATATAGATGGTACATGACCCCAGTTAAACTTGCCAAAATATACCACCTGTCTGATAATAAATGTTGGAAATGTAAAGAAAATGAAGGAACATTCTTTCACCTCTGGTGGACGTGTCCTAAAGTGAAGGCTTTCTGGGAAATGATATATAATGAGCTGAAAAAGGTATTTAAGTATACCTTCCTTAAGAAACCAGAGGCCTTCCTTCTGGGTATTGTCGGCCAGAGGGTGATAAAGAAGGACAGAACTTTTTTTTTGTATGCAACAACGGCAGCAAGGATACTCATCGCTAAATATTGGAAGACCCAAGATCTACCCACACTGGAAGAATGGCAGATGCAACTGATAGACTATATGGAACTGGCCGAGATGACCGGCAGAATTCGAGACCTGGGAGAGGAGAGGGTTGAAGAAGATTGGAAGAAATTCAAGATTTATCTACAAAAATATTGTAATTTGGTTGAATGTTAATAAGGATGCTAGATCATAAACAATTGAGCACCACTAAAATAGTTGGAATTAGGATGATAATGTGAGATTGAGGAAAACATAAAAAATCTTTCATTTTTAGAGAATTATTAATTATATTTAAACGAGTGGGACATAAAAACGCAAACAAGTTGATAAATTGCTGGCAAAATTTTTTATCGATGTAAGTGGGAGTGGGAGGCGTGAGGGAGTCCAAAGAAGCTATGAAAATATGTTATGAAACATGCTATATTGCTTTTTAATTGTGCATTTGTATTTAAAAATCTCAATAAAATATTTATTAAAAAAAATAAGTATGCATAGAATGCAGCCTACTTCAAAAAGACTTAGGAAGACAGCAAGATACTTTGTACCATGTCAAAACTTTGGCTCATCCACATCATATTGTCAGCAGCTCTCCAGGGTTTCATTCAGAAGTCTTTCCCAACCTTTCCTAGGGACACCAGGGACTGATGATTAAAGGGAAGTTGTACATGTGCATTCATGCAACAGAATGAATGTTCAAAACCTAGTTAATGTCAATGGGGAAGCCTGTCTACACAGAAAGTCAACATATGCATCTGAGTATATCTGGCATTCTGTGTTGAGGACTTTGTCTTCATCTCTTCTGCTTACCAACTTCTGTTCTTATCTCATAACAGATCAAAATTATTTCATCATTGCATCTATTCAATTTTCTTTTAGCTCTCTATACCTTAGAAGGCAATTCTTTTGGAGCCCCCTGTATGTTTCCATTCAAGTATCGGAATGAATTGTATGCTCAGTGCATAAGAGACAATGATGAACATGGGCGACTTTGGTGCGGAACAACTGCAGATGTGGATAGAGACTCTTTAACCGGATATTGTCCAGCGAAAGGTAAACAAAAAGGGTTTGTTTGAGCCTTTGGCATTGTGCATTTGTTGCTTAGAGGAATGTTCGTCTTAACAAAGAGAAAAGCGAACTAGTCGTTATTATATCTGTTCTACAGGTTGTGCTACTTAAGAAGAAAATGGGGAGAGGGATCTTTCTCCTGTGAATCAGAACAAAATGAATTGTCAGTAATGTCAGGGTCCCCTTACAGGATCAGGCTCACACTTCTTCAATTGAAAGGAACAGATGTCAAGCCAAAAGCAAGGTCCACAGTAGAGTTGGCAAACTGCTGTATGCAGGGTACAGCCAGTTTTCCTCTGGCCCTCTCATCTCCTTTGAGCCAATCAGCTGTTCAATGGGGAGCAGCTTAGATGGAAAAGGATTTTGATATTCTCCAAAGTGTGCAATTGCAGGTCTTTCCCCTGCTGCAAGAAGATCAAAGCAGAGGGAAAAATGTCTTGGCAGACTTCTGTCCCTTGAAAATAGGCTTTTGCATTTTTTTTCAGTTGCATACCTGCAATTTTCAGGATGCACTTACAGCTTGACATTTGACACACTGAATAGGCATAAGGCAGGGCTTGCAGTTTACCTGCACATTGACCTTCTCTGTATTGTTTTCATGGGATTACTGCACGGCTGCCAACAAAGAAGGGGTCAGATTTTGGGGAGTCAGCTGGGGCCCTAGACTCTTAGCTTTAATTTTTAAAAGATGGAAGCCAGTTGGACAGGGGTGACTAAAGACTCTTTAAGCGGACATTGTCCAGTAAAAGGTAAAACCAAGTTTGTTTATTTATAATATACAGTTTTAATTTTTTTAAAAAATCACGGGGAGTACAACATATAAGAATAAGACAGGCCCTTACTTTGCCATCATGTATGAGCTGCTTAGAGGAATGTTTCTCCTACACAGAAAAAGGGGAATAGTCATTATTGCCTCTGTTTTACTGATTGTGCAACATAAGCAGAAGATGAGGGTGGGGGGAACTTTCCCCTAAGAGTGAGAGTAAAATAAATATAAAGAATGCCAGAGCTCCATACAGGATTAGGTCTGCACTTCTTAACTTGAAAGGGATTGAGATGATGATGTAGTTCAGTTCAAGACAAAATCAAGGTCTAGAGCAGAAGTGGGGCAGCCAGATTCCATTTGTCCCTTGGTCTTCTTCCAACCCTCAGCTGTTAAGAGGGGAACAGCTGAAAAAGTTTTGATGTTGCATGAACCATGCAGCTGCAGATCCTTTCTCTTAAGAAGACCAAAGCAGAGAGGGAACCAGAAGGTACAATTTGAGTAGAGCTACTAAAATGAAATATGTGCCTTTGTTTCTATGTAGAACAATGGTCTCTGTGTGTGATGGTCTGTTAAAGATGACTGTGTCTGGTCCTTCCTGTTTTGGGATCTGGCCAGTGGTGACTCATGCAGTGGGTGGGGTAGAGTTGTATATACATCCATGCATTAGGTGTGAATGTCTACAGGGATAAAGCCAACTCATGTAAACTAACCTGAAACCTGAAGTCCTCTTTGCACACAGGGTTCCAGGAAGCGTAAATAGAAATTGATGTGGTTAAGTTGCTGTGCCTGAAGATATCCCCACCTAATGCTTGAATATTGCAAATGGGGCTTCGGAAGCCACATTATTATGGAGGGAGGCCAAGGGTGCTGCTCTATATGATTTGGGTATCCTCTGGAAAAGTGGTATCTTGATTAATCAGGTTTATCTCACTTGCAGATTTAGCTTTGCCATTTGTGATTTTATAATTTGACACTAGTGTTAACAATGCTTACAGATGATGAATTCTTCTGGACCAAAAACCATTGGACAGGGAATCTCTACCAGATCAATTCCCGCTCAGCTCTAACATGGTACCAAGCAAGAAAAAGTTGCCGGCAACAGAATGCAGATTTACTGAGCATCACCAGTTTACATGAACAAGCGTACCTGACAGGTAGAACATAATAAAGCACACTTAAAGAAGTGATCAGTTCTAATAATATTTTGCTACATAATCAATATTGTCTCAACTATAGGGAGCAATTTCATAAACATAATATAATAAGTACTCTTACTCCCAGCAGAATTAATTTGAATGTCATCCGTTTCAAATGATCCCACTGCAGATTATTCTTTGCATTCATGGTTACCAAATCTCCTAGCAGGTCCTCTGTGTCTTTGACAACAGTAGAAGCAGAAATTAATTGATTAAATCTAATGAAGCATAGCATCGGCATACTAGATGAAATGTTTCATTATATTAATTTCTGCTTAAAATTTAGCTATACTGGAATAAAAGCTGCCACCCTAGAAGCGACTTTTGTTGTGGTTTAATTTTGCTTCCTTCCACCCAGCTTCATAATTATGGATCCCATAGCTACATAATACAAGACAACTGATTTTCTTTTCATTGAATAGGATTAATAAATAGTATGACTACTGCCTACTGGATTGGTCTGATCAGCTTTGATGCCGAGAGTGGATGGCAGTGGATTGGTGATCGTCCTTTCAGATATTTAAACTGGGCTCCAGGTAAGTGAATCGTAATATATATATTATTCTATCTGAATCATAATATATATATATTATTTCTCCCGTGTTTTAGTGTTTTGTCCCTGTAGTTTCTTGTATAGATATTCCAAGAATACTATTTTCTCTTGAGATATAAATGCTTCTGCAAACAGGAAAACAAATAACATGCATTACTATTTAAAACATTACGAGCTACTTTTTAGCAGTGCTCCTAAAAATGCAGAGCCTCCAAATGAATGATAAATACAGTGTTGCTATGTTAACACAGGGCATAGATAATTATTGTTTCTCTCACTCTTTCTTAAAGGGAGCCCATCCCCAGAAACAGAAAAATTATGTGGATCAATGCTGTCTAAGAATGGCAATTGGGAGAATGATAAGTGCCACCAGAAACTTGGATACATTTGCAAGAAAGAAAACTCTTCATTAGATGTTTCTTTTATTCCTTCAGGTAGGATGCTAACCTGGGAATGAAGTTTACATATATTTCATTATGTCATAAGTTGTGGAGTTTGCCAATGGCAGTATTACATTTTTAAAAATCTTATCTCTAGCAGTGGAGGTTTTGCTGTTTGTAGCAGTATATGCAATATAGAACACTTTATTGATGTCCGGTGGCCCAGGAACCAACTGCCACGGCAGGTTGCCAGGAACGGATAAGACAAGAAAAAGTCATTACCATCTGCTTTTTCATTCAATATTCACAGAGAGAGGCTTGGGAATGCAGCCTCTTGGAATAATGACGTTGTCCCGAGTAAATCTCCACCCCTCCTTTGCTCCCTCTTCCTCATTCATCAACAGCACCACCACCCCTACGGTAGCTGCTTAGGGTCATTTGTCATTTGTCTTTGAGCCCTTTGCTCTCCTATATTTAAGGTTTGCTAGGTTCTGGGAGATGGTGGGTCTGGAATGCTTTCTAGTGACAACGTATCAGCGAGCTGCTGCTCCGGCTCTGCCTCCTCCTCCTCCTCCTCTCCCATTTTTTCCCAACTTTCCCCCTCATCTGCCTCTGAGCTGCGGCCTCCCTCAAATCCCTGTTGTAATTCTGAACTGTCTTCTTCTCTAGAAGGGTCAGGCTGGGGAAGCGGTCTCCACTGTTCCTCCTCTGCCCAGTCCCTGACAATTGGACTGAGATGCCAGAGGATATATTGTCATTAGCTAAGAATAAGTTATCAACTGTATTATTAAACTTAACAGGTAGCATTCCCATCTGTTGTTGCCATTACACAGCAAATCTCACATTCCCATAGGTGAAATAAATGTATTTGAATACAATAATGGTTGGTAATTCTATTGACAATAATACCCTCATGGTAAAGAACTGGCTACTCTGTCTTGTTAATATTGATTGTCAGATTTGCCTCTGACATATTTTATATACACAAATTGAGGAATTGAGATTATGACATCCTAATAACATAACACACTTTCTTCTTTAAAAAAATCCTCCAGTCATGCTATCTTAAATTTGTTCTCTTTTTAGATGGCTTGAAACCAATTAAATGTCCAGATGGCTGGGCTGCATTTGCAGGTCACTGTTACCGACTTAAAAGAGACCTTAAAACATGGAAGAATGCATTATGGTCCTGCAGAGAAGAAGATGGAGATTTAATAAGTATTCACAGCATTGAAGAATACAGCTTTGTCATATCTCAGCTTGGCTACCGTAAGTATATCTAGAAAGTTTGGTCCTTCTGGTATCTGCTAAATTAGTGAGATTAAGAGAGAGAGTTTTTTGTTTTGCATTTTTGTTACCACGTGCAAGAAGGGAATGTTACCCTGGGGGGAGGGTGAAGCATCAGTCTGCTGTATTGAACATGAGACCCAAATGTGAGATATGGCACTATTACAGCCTTCACCAAACTTCACCAAACCTAGGTCTCCAGCTGTTTCTGGACTACAACTTCCATCATCCCTTGTTGTTGTTTAGTCGTTTAGTCGTGTCCGACTCTTTGCGACCCCATGGACCGCCAGGCACTCCTGTCTTCCACTGCCTCCCGTAGTTTGATCAAACTCATGCTGGTAGCTTCAAGAACACTATCCAACCATCTTGTCCTCTGTCATCCCCTTCTCCTTGTGCCCTCCATCTTTCCCAACATCAGGGTCTTTTCCAGGGAGTCTTCTCTTCTCATGAGGTGGCCAAAGTATTGGAGCCTCAGCTTCACGATCTGTCCTTCCAGTAAGCACTCAGGGCTGATTTCCTTAAGAATGGATACGTTTGATCTTCTTGCAGTCCATGGGACTCTCGAGAGTCTCCTCCAGCACCATAATTCAAAAGCATCAATTCTTTGGCGATCAGCTTTCTTTATCCCTAGTGGTAAACAAATTTAATAATAATAGGATCCTGTGAAACACCTGAGTTTATTGCAATTAAAGTCTGTGAGCAAATAAACAAGATGCATTTGTGTTCTTAGAGTCAACAGATCTTCTCTGGATAGGACTGAATGACCAGAAGATTCCAAAGTATTATGAATGGAGTGATGGTTCTACAGTGAGACTCACCAAGTGGCAGAAAGGAAAACCCGCACACATAAATGATGAGCAAAGTGCCTGTGTCATTATGAATGGGGAGGTAAAAAACACGGAACCCCCAACAAAGATGTATTTCCTTGGATTCAGTTTTGTGTGAAAGATCAAATACATCCAGGTCCTGCTTTCCGAACACAATGCGTTCCCAGGAATTTGTTAGGCGAGCATTCACATAACAAGTTGACAATTTACATCATTTCTTATGGGAATATTTTTAATCTGTCCAATCACTCTCCTCCCTCCCTCCATGGTTTCTTCCTGAAATGGCTGCAGCCAACCAGGAAAAGAGATGCAAAGGGGGGGGGGACTGATTTGTCTGCTCTCTCCTGCTCCCTGATTTGTCCGATCTCTCTCCCTCCCTGCATGGTTTCTGCCCAAAAAAGGTTGCCACCGACCACAAATGCACAAACAAGTAAGGAGGGAGAAGATTTTGGCTGCTTGGATTTCTGAATCTGCGGTGGGCATAGCGAGGTCTGGGTACTAATTCTTCATTTCCGATAACAAAATTTGTGGATAACGAGCGTTCTGATAGCAGGACCTGTGTGCATAGTGGTGCACCTGGTGCACTTTCACAACCCCAGTCTGTCCTACTGTCCCAGTAAGCGGCAGTGCTGCTGTCAGGAGGGCATCTCCACATGACACCCTTCCCCATACCAACTGCTCTTGTTGAGACCTAATTGTATGTTACAAGGAGGCAGCAATTTCCATTCCATCTCATGTTAGTCACAATCAGCGCTGTTTCTCTTCTGCTACATGTAGAACCATCTTCTTGAGAATGTCACCTTTAGTCTTTTGATTTTTGTTTTTAAAAGAGGAAGCATTTCACAGATATGATTGTGCCAGTACTAAGGTGGGAATTGCTTGTTGAAATATCAGAAGCCAAACATGTCGCTGAATAAAACTTCCACTCATTGGTGGTTAGGCTCCAATGCAAGACTAATTGTTGCTTCTCATAAGAAGAAAAATTACAAATAAATTGCACAACTAATAAAACTAAATTGCAGAATACATTTTGTAAGGCAAAAGATTGTGCACAATCTGTAATAACTGAAGAATTCAAGAGAATTCAGCAAGAGAATTTGAATTGCCTAGCATCAAACTATGCTTTTTAAGGACAAGATAATGCAATAGAAAGCTTTGTATCAACACAAAAGACATCAAGCATCAAGAAAATGAGGAAGTGTATACTTCTTCACTGAAATGTTTATTTCTTTATTTTTCCATTTCCAGAGTGGATATTGGGCAGATTATTTCTGTGAAGAGGAACTTGGCTTCATCTGTAAAAGAGAACCGTTGGGATTTCTTCCTGAAGAACCTGAAAATGTTGATCCAAATTGCAAGAAAGTAAGTCTAAAGTAAACTGTACAGTAGTTTAACAAATGAAAGAAGGTTGATAAATAAAAGTTTAGGAAGAGAATTTATAATGTCGGACAAAATTAAGAAAAGAGGAGTAATATTGTATATAAAAAACAAATATGACCCACAGCAGATCTTCATGGACGAGGAGGGAAGAGTGATAGCTGTACAGTTAAAGTCGCAAGGCAAATAATAATAATAATAATAATAATAATAATAATAATAATAATAATAATAATATATGCCCCAAATGAGAGGAAATCAATTTTACAAATCTTTGGAAGAAAAATTATTTGATTATATGGATCAGAAAATAATAGTAATGGGGGATATGAATGGGGTGGTTTCCCTTGAAATGGACAGAACAATATGGAAAAAGAAGGCTCAAAAGAAGGGAAACTCCCAATGGCTTTTTTTAAGTTGATGGAAAGCTTGAACCTAATAGACATTTGGAGATTCAAATATTGATTAGAAAGAAAGTACACTTTTTTCTCTGAGCCAAATCAATCTGCCGGAAGAATAGACTCCAGTGAACTGACAATAAGAGTGGGGAATGTGGAGATATTGCCAAGGACTCTCTCAGATCATAATGCAATATTATTGGATTTGAGAAGTGAAGGGAATTCAACATTTAGATGGAAATTGAATGAAGGCCTATTAGATAATTAAATGATTCTACAAAAAGCCTAAAAAACTATAAAAGGTTATTTTGAATTAAATTTGAATAAGAAAACTGATATAAATATGGTGTGAGAGACTAGTAAAGCAGTAATGAAAGGTTTCTTTATACATCACAACATGTTTCAGAGAAAGTTAAGGGAGAAGAAAAATATACTTTCATTAAAAATGAAAAAGAGTTAACTAAGAAACCTGGAAATACATTGATAAAACAAAACATTAAGGTGCTGCAAACCCAATTTTCAACGTTAATTAATTAAGAAATAGAATGGGAAATAAAATATATAAAACAAACAAAAATTGGACTTGCAAATAAACCAGGAAAGCTTTTGGCATGGCAATTGAAAAAGAAACAAGACCAAAATAAAATCAATAAGATAAAAGTAGAGGAGAAATTAATAGATAACCTACAAGAAATTAGAAAAAAAATCTTAAAATTTTATAGAGACTTATATAAAGCTTGAAAAGAGGATTTAGAAAAAATGGAGGACTATTTAAGGCAGAATAATTTACCAAAAATTCTGAAAGAACAGAAAGATCATTTAAATGCACCAATAACAATGATAAACTAACCTAACAGTGTGGTCTTTTCTATGCTAAAGGGGAAGGAAAGGGAAGCTTTGCAAATGATTTAAAAGGGGGATATTTTAAAGGTCTAATAGCCTGCATTTCCACACATTACTTTGCTGCATGTTTTCTTTTTTTAAACCTCTGTTTGTATTATGCCCCAAAATCTCAATCTAGGAATCCAGGGAAATCTTATTTTATAACTAAATTCTGACACATTCTGGTTTCAACTGTACAACATCTATGATACCTAGTGCTGGATGTGGATTTCTGTTCAGCAACATTGGTTCAGCAACATTGCTACCAGCAACAAGGTTCAGCAACATTGCTACCAAAAACACGTCTCCAAACTTGTAATACTGTAGTAACATGTGGTTGTTGGTTCTTCTATATGAACAGGGCTGGAAAAGGCATGGTTCCTATTGTTACTTAATTAGCCAAACATCTGCAACGTTTTCAGAAGCAAATACATTCTGTGAAACAAATAAGGGATCACTGGCTTCTGTGGAGAACAGGTAAAAGGAAGCCCATGGGTTTGTTGTTCGGAGGGCGTGTTTTAGTCTATTCTCCCCCTTGTTGGGCATGAAAGAGAGAGAAAATGACTTTCCTGTGTCTATGGGCTGTTTCCAACTAAGGTTTACTCAGAGTAAACCTTCTGAAATTAATTGACATGTGTTATCCATGTTCATTAATTTCAGTGGGTCTACTTTACTCTGAATAGGACTAACAACCTTTTCTGTGAATGAAAGGTGCAATGCCTTTATTTTAAGATGCTAAATTCTTTGGCCACATAACAAATATTAAGATTTGACCTGCAGCATGCAACTAAGCTACTTTCTTGAATGAGCGGCTCCTCTCATTTCTTGTGAATTTCCTATTCGATTTTCAATCTGTGCCTTGCCTCACTTTCCTGAAACATCTGCACTACATGGGTCTTGCAGTCTTTGCCACAGACTTAATCATTGTCTCAGTCTGTGTTTTTCTGTCTAAAGTGAGTGAATGTTTTCTAGAATTCCTTCTAAGATCCTTAATGCTATGTTGTATGTGGCCACTTGTGGCCTAATGTGCAGTCTGGGCTGAGATTCTTCTGTTTCACAGTTTCTTTCTCGGGATGCCCTTGTAGTTTTTGTTTTGTACTTGTGAAAGAGTTGTAGTCTGAATTGTGCTGATAAATTCAACATGCAGGTGTATTGCTTAATGATAGTGGACCTGTAGGCTTAAGCACTTCCATTTTTTCACTGTGAGCTATCTCTTGTCATTCCAAAATGTGCATTTTGACTGGATGAGAGCTAGCCTCTTTTAAAATGTAGGAAATTAATAATCATTTGAATGCATCAATTACACATCGTTCCAGTGTGGTGTAGTAGTTAAGAGCAGTGGACTCGTAATCTGGTGATCCGGCTTCGTGTCCCCGCTCCTCAGCTGCTGGGTGATCTTGGGCTAGTCTCACTTCTCTGAAGTCTCTCAGCCCCACTCACTTCACAGAGTGTTTGTTGTGGGGAAGGAAGGGAAAGGGAGATTGTTAGCCACTTTGAGACTCCTTCAGGCAGTGATAAAGCGGGGTATCAAATCCAAACTACTATTCTTCTCTTCTTCTTCCCTACAGATATGAGCAGGCCTACCTGACTAGTCTAGTTGGGCTTCGTTCTGAAAAATATTTCTGGATTGGCCTTTCAGATGTACAGCAACGAGGGACATTCAAATGGATCAATAGAGACAATGTTCTGTTCACCGACTGGAATTCAGGAATGCCTGGTAGGTACTGCCTGAAGTCTATCAGGAATATTATGATGGCAAGGGAAAAAATAGATATACAGTCATACCTCAGTTTTCAAACATTCTGGAAGACTGTTCGAGTTCCAAAACGTTCAAAAACCAAGGTGCAAAGGGAAGTCTGCCAATTTTAATAGAGAAAATTGAGAAAAATAACTCAGCGGAAGCTGCTCGACTTTCAAGGCGTGTTCGAAAACGGAAGCATTTACTTCCGGGTTTACGGCGTTTGAAAACCGAAACTTTTGTCAACGGAGAGGTTCAAAAACCGAGGTACCGCTGTATAAGAAGGAAAATTCCTGGATGCAAGTTGGGGGCAAGTACTCTTTGGTGAGAGAACTACAGCAAATATTTAATATACATACAGTGGTACCTCAGAAGTTGAACATAATCTGTTCTCTAAGGACGTTTGACTTTGTTCAATTTCCAAGGTGCAGCTTCTGATTGGTACTTGCAGACAGCGGAAGCCCCATTGGACGTTTGGCTTCTGAGGAGCGCTCAAAACCCAGAACACTTACTTCCGGGTTTTCGTCATTCAGGAGCCTAAACTTTAGGCAATAGTGCCGTTCGACTTCTGAGGTACCACTGTATATATTCAGCTAAGTAACTCATTGAAATGTGCTTTTCCATGCAGCATCCAGAAAAGCTTGCACAGGCAGCAAAACTTGGCTTAGTTCCAAAGTGTTGTAAGTGCCTATGTTATTGGAACAGGAGCTCAAGAGAGGCTTGTTAGAGTTATGTGGTCTGAACTTGGAGCAACCAGCTTAGCCCTCCTCACACACTGAGCTTCTCAGATAGACTGAAGAAAAACAAATGCTTGATTACCTATTCCAGTGGTAGTCAAGCTTTTTATACCTACCGCCCACTAATGCATTTTTCAAATTTACTTACCGCCCACCAGTGCTGCAGTAACATGGGGCGTGGAACCGTCTACCACCCACCTGGAATCCTGAAATGCCTGTTGGGATACTGCTGGGGAGACAAAGGCATCATGCCCCCACGCTGTCTCCGACTTCCATTGACCTCCCGTAGAAACGCAGTATCAATCAATTAGTGACATGAGCTCCAGAAATAGCTTGCCACATTCCAGAGCTGATGCATGCTCTATCAGCAGATAATGCACAGCGAAAGATGCATGCAGGAGAGCATATTTACAAGTTTATTCAGCGTTGGTCAGAACAAAGAAAAAAACATGACTGCCTGCTTCAGTGTCTCAGACACAGAGAGAAAATGAAAGCATAGACACAACAGAAACATCCTGTGAACAGGAAATACGCAGGCTGTGACACAAACATCCTGCTCCCTTTAAGGTGGAACGGAAATATCCTAACATCCTCCCCCTTTCCGTGTAACCTGTAGTACCCGTGGTTCAACCTAATTGCAACCTCTGTACATAAACCTTAAGTTGTTCTCTGTTAACAACCTTAGACAACAGATCAGCAGGAATTTCATTTCCTGCCATGTAGGACACCTGAATGAGTCCTTTCTGAATACACTCTCTTGCACGATGTAGCTTAATCTGCAAGTACTTGGTTCTTTGCTTGCAACTCTCTGAGTTCAGCAAAGCCAAACAGGATCTATTGTCTTGATACACTTGTATAGGACATTTCACAGAAACTCTGATGTCCTTAAACAGTTGCATCAACCATTCACAATCCATGAGTGAAAATGACAGAGCATTGAGTTCTGCTTCACAGGAACTTAGGCTTACTGTCGTCTGCTTTTTGCACAGCCAGTCAAACAGACAGTGGTTGTACATGTAGCATACTCCAGAAGTGCTTGTACCATCCGTGGTGTCACTTCCAAAACTAGCATCTGCAAAGATTTCAAGACCTCCAGTCTTCTGACTGGTGAACCTCAGCCTGTAGTGCAAAGTCCCTTTCAGATCGGCGTACTAGACGCAAGTCTTCTGGACTCATCTCCTCCTTCTTAGGAGAAAAGTGACCAATGGTGAACAGTGGTTCTTCCAGTTCATTGTCAGATGCAACAGATGGTCTGACTGAGGCCTTTGTGCTCTTGTAGTCTGCTGTGTCATCACTGTCGCTGACATCAGCAGCAGCGCCGCCCACTGAACTGGAATCCGAACTCTGATCATCATCATCATCCTCAGCTTCCTCAGCTTCCTCAACATTATCTGCTTTTTTCAGATCACCTTCATCCTCTTCTGGGTAACTCTGGAAAATTCCCACATTTCCCCCCCACTTAGGATTGTACTCAACACTCTTTGTGAACTTAATGGACTTAGAGTCAGTCATCCATACCCTGTATGAACCTTTTTCGTATCCCATGAACAAACCATGTGCCCCACGCTTCCCAAGCTTGTTGCTCTGTGGGGTGTGTACCCACATGTCAGAACCAAAGATTCTCATGTGCTTGATGTAAGGTTTCTTACCAAACATCTTCTCATAGGAAGTACAACCAATAGGTGATGACAGTCTGCGATTATAAGTGTAAACAAACGTGGACAGAGCCTCCCCCCAATACTTCTCAGGGAGATTGGCATCATGCAAGAAGGTTTTCAGGCCTTGAAGCAAAGTCTGATTTGCTCACTCCGCAAGTCCATTCATCCATGGCGATCTAGGCGTTGACAAGTCATGCTGGATTCCCTTCTCAGTCAGGAAAGCTTCAAACTGCTGAGAAGGGAATTCAGCCTCTCGATTAGTAAACAAACAGCCAATGTGTTTACTGTGAACATTCTCCAACCAAGCACAGAATGCCTTGAACCTAGGAAATGTGTCCGATTTCTGCTGGAGGATAAACACATGAATGTACCTGGAAAAGGAATCAATTAGAACCATGAAGTACCTTGCTCCACCCACAGAGGGCTCCACCCACAGAGGGCGCAACCAGGTCTGCGTGGACTAGCTGGTAGGGTTTGGAAGCCTGCCTGCTAGATTCCTTGCCTTTTGGAGCAACCTTCACCTTGTTCTCTGCACAAGATACACATTTCATGTGAAACTTATAGGGTTTGATGTTCAAACCCTGAACCAACTCAGGCATCTTGGCCAGCGCCTGCCAAGACATGTGACAAAATCTTCGATGTGCTTCATGAATGCATCCTGCATGAAGAACTTTGTTAGTTTGTGCAACACAACAAGAATCAACATTAGACACAGCAACAGCACCATTGTCATCATAAGTTAAACAGAACAAACCATCTATAAACTTTGCATGCAAAATGTCCTCTTTGCCTTTTCTGATGACACAGACGCTCCTCTTGTAGGAAATCTCAAAGCCACGCCCAGTCAGCTGTGGGACACTGAGCAAATTGTCTGCAGCACCTGAAACATAAAGTACATCTTTGATGGTTGTGTGCAGACTTGCCAGTTTTACAGTCCCTTCTCCTGCGATTCGCAACGTCTTTCCATCAGCCTGGTGGATCTCACCATCTTGAGGTGTGAAGGAGATAAACAGATGCTTATCTTTTGCCAGATGGCGGGTGCATCCAGAATCAATAACAAATCTGGCCTTGGCCTTTGGAGCAACTTTTCCAGCAAGCAAAACCTTGTTTTCCACCGGCTGGGCTTTTGCTTGTTGCCCCCCTGCTCCTGGCCATCAAACTTGCCTTCGGCTTTTGGAGAAGCAGTGCTAGCAAACAAAGCCTTGTTTTTCCCTGGCTTGGGCTTTCCACCCCCCTTCTGCTTTGGGCCATCTGCAGGCATCTGTCTCTGTTTACTTCTGGCCTTCCGGTATCTGTGAAGATGACCTTGGCTCCCATGAGAAACAGAGCTCTCAGCTGCTGACTCCTTGGCTCCCCCTGGAGGCTGGAATGCTGCCTGGGATGACATCACAGTCAGCTCCCCCTGCAGCTTGCAACCGGTGCCCTCAGCATCCGTGCATTCACTCACATTCTGGGAAACAGCCAGGACCTCCGATGCAGTCAAACTCTGGGCTGGGATGACTGGCAGATGAGCTACTTTCAAAGCATTCCACATCTGACGTGCTGTGGTGTTTCCAGCTAGCGTAGCAATTTCCTCCAGAGAGACGGACAAGACTATTATGTCTATGGCCCTTGAATCTTGGGCCCTCCATCTATCTGTCAGAGGAACTGGAGGGGCTTCACACACAGTATGCCACACTCCAAACTGTCACAGCAAACTCTCACACCACACAGCCCAGGTCTTGTAATTGTGCTTTGGGCACTGAGCAGCTTCAGAAGCTTGGAAAAACTCCATTCCAGCTCTTTACTTGAGCCGTGAGTCTTTATGCCTTCAAAAACTCCTTATCTCGGCAGCTCATTAATCACGAAACCTCTGGCGTGGCTCCCAGGCCAATTAAGCCAGCCGGACATCAAAGTCTCTTGCCGCGGCAAACAGAAAAGCCTTATTTGCTTTCGCTTTTCCCACATACCTCAACGCAGTCTTACTCTCCTGTAAGTGCCGTGAATCTGGGTGCATAACCTGTTGTTGGGATACTGCCGGGGAGACAAAAGCCATCATGCCCCCACGCTGTCTCCGGACTTCCATCGACCTCCCGTAGA
Organism: Podarcis erhardii; assembly: GCF_964252035.2. Lineage (NCBI taxonomy): Eukaryota > Metazoa > Chordata > Lepidosauria > Squamata > Lacertidae > Podarcis > Podarcis erhardii. The sequence goes on along the minus strand of NC_138513.1, from coordinate 20,748,955 downwards.
AACGCAGTATCAATCAATTAGCGACATGAGCTCCAGAAATAGCTTGCAACATTCCAGAGCTGATGCACGCTCTATCAGCAGATAATGCACAGCAAAAGATGCACGCAGGAGAGCATATTTACAAGTTTATTCAGCGTTGGTCAGAACAAAGAAAAAAAATGACTGCCTGCTTCAGTGTCTAAGACACAGAGAGAAAACGAAAGCATAGACACAACAGAAACATCCTGTGAACAGGAAATATGCAGGCTGTGACACAAACATCCTGCTCCCTTTAAGGTGGAACGGAAATATCCTAACAATGCCCACTAGTGGGTGGTAGGGACCAGGTTGATGTTAGGTACTGAAGTTCTCACCCTGGGCCAGCAGGGGGATACTGTAGATAGTTTTCACTCAGGTCTACATATGCAAATAAGGAATTGAAAGTGACGTTCAGTGATTGGATAGTTATAGAAAGTTGTTACTGTTGCATTGTAGTGGAGCTCTATATAAGCAGGCTGGCTGAACCCTTCAGTTCAGTTCTGTTCTGGGCCTGTGAATAAACAAGAGCTGTTTGAAGAATCACTGTGTTGTCTGATATGTTCACTCACAACTTAACAGTTGACTATCCCTGACCTAGTCCCTCCAAGGTGAGCTGTCCTGGCAGGACAGCTTACTCTTTGGTCTTAACCCCCTCATCCATTATTTAGTCTTAAGCAGGTTATGTGAGGTGGGCTATCCAACAGAATCATATTTTACAAAACCTTTCTCTAGTTGTTTTGAATGCCTATGAAGAAAAGCTCAATTGACGTGGCTCTTGTCTTGTGTCTCCAAAAGGGCAACAATCTGGCTGTGTAGCCATGAGAACTGGCACTGCAGCTGGACTGTGGGATGTTGTGAACTGCAAGGAGAAGGCAGCCTTCATCTGCAAACAATGGGCAGAAACTATGACAACAACTCCTGCCCCATCAACAATTCCCCCACCCCCATGCCCAGAAGGATGGCTTCAAAGCCCTTACAGAAGTGTCTGCTTTAAAGTGGGTATACTGCTTCTTGAATCCAAGCTCTTGTTTGTTTCAATATCACAGCAAAGAGAGAAATTACTTTTGTCTAAGTGAACCTTTTGAGATATTTGAGGATGTGATTTTTAGTTTTCAGTTTAACTGCTTGGTGCAGGATTTTGTTGTTATTCTTTTTAAAGTGGCTTTTAGTTCAATGTTTTGTACTGTGGTTTATTTGAAGTGTCAATATTCAATTGCCTTTTAAATGTTCCTCCACACAGGGCACCAAGCCAAAGTAGGGGTGCCACTGCAGGGTGTTTCAGTTATGATGTAGTACACACGGGTGACGCTGTGCTCTAAACCACTGAGTCTCTTGGGCTTGCCGATCAGAAGGTCGGTGGTTCAAATCCCCATGATAGAGTGAGCTCCCTTTGCTGTGTCCCAGCTCCCGGCAACCTAGCAGTTCAAAAGCACACCAGTGCAAGTAGATAAATAGGTACCACTGCAGAAGGAAGGTAAACGGTGTTTCTGCGGGCTCTGGTTTCCATCACAGTGTTTCATTGCACCAGAGGCGGTTTAGTCCTGCTGGCCACATGACCCGGAAAGCTGTCTGTGGACAAATGCCTGCTCCCTCAGCTTGAAAGTGAGATGAGCACCGCATCCCCATAGTCACCTTTGACTGGACATTACCATCCAGGGGTCCTTTAGCTTTTCTTTTCTTTTAGTGCATGTGCAGAACAGAAAGCAAGAGTCGGGGGGGCACTGAATTGTGTCCTTGCAGAGGGTGCCACTGAAATTTCAAAGTCCAAAGTCCACCCCTGTCTCCAGGTAGGGATGGGAGGGGACACTTCCTGAACTCGCATTTTGTCAACATTGATCAAAGTTGTTCAGTAAGACCAGATACCAAACTGCCCCCCCCCTGAAAGACACCCCTACATTGATAGTAACACAGTAGGTGCCTTTACTAGAGTCTGAAGATCCAGGGAGTCCAGTCTACCTGCAACTCTATCACCAAGAGGGTGGAAATGAGGCTTAATTATGCTTGAAGATATTTATAGCAGCAACATCTATGTATCTAGGGTCCAAATCTTGTGAGATTTGCTGGAGACTATCAGAAATGGTGCTCAAGCAGAAGAAGTAACATTCATTGTTGTCATCGTTTTATTGTTTGTAGCCCACCCATCTGACTAGGCGGTGCAACTCTGGGCAGCTTTCAACATTTTAGATATGTTGATCTTTACACATTAAAAAGCTTCCTCCTCTACAGGGAACTTTGTAATCAGTGAGTTGCTGAGCCATACCCTTCTATAGATGAAAAAAAGACTGTGCTTGTGCAGTTAAAATAGGACTTGCAGATGGGAAGATAAGATTTGTGCTTCCTAATCTGACCAGCTGTTTCAGGTACTGCCAGTCCTGGACTTCCTTGTGCAAAGGCAGGTAGAAGACACAGCTGGTGGAAAGGACAAAACATAGGAGGGAAGTTCTAACGAGCAATTGGTGGGAGTTTCCCACCCAAATCTATTTATTTATTTTTTAAAAAAATGTGCAGATTAATCACATACTTTTATGCCATGTCTGCTTTGGCCCTTAGTTACCATTGTTACATGTCAAATAGGGGTTCGTGCAAACCATGCAGATCTCACTGTGAATGGAATTTGCAAGATTCTTACCAATATGCAATTGTATTTATATCCATTTAGGCCTATACAAGTAACGTGCTAACTTGGTTTGAAGCACGTGATTTTTGTAGAGCAATTGGAGGAGACCTAGCTTCTGCTAACAGCGAAGAAAAGGAGGGTTTGTACCATCAGTGAGTTTTATGAAATGTTTATTTCTTCACATTGTCTCAGAATCAAAAACTGTTCTGGTTACCAGGTAGACTGAAATATGTACTGTGGTGTTTTGGGCTCAGACCCAACTTCTGCTTTTTAACTCAGTGTCTTTGGGAACTTGTTTGTCCATTGTGACTATCCATGCCCCCATGTCAGACATTTCGGTATAGTGCTGATAATAGGATGGTATTTTTTTAAGGTTCAAATGTGCCCGTCAACCAACCAAAAAGGAGGTAGGGGTCAGGGTTTATAATGTAGTCACCTGGAAAGATTTAGAATAAATAATAATAATAATTTAATTTATTATTTATACCCTGCCCATCTGGCTGAGTTTCCCCAGCCACTCTGGGTTGCTCCCAATCAAATGTTAAAAACAGTACAGCATTAAATATTAAAAACTTCCCTAAATAGGGCTGCCTTCAGATGTCTTTTAAAGATAGGATAGCTGCTTATTTCCTTCAGATCTGAAGGGAGGGTGTTCCAGAGGGTGGGCACCACTACCGAGAAGGCCCTCTGCCTGGTTCCCTGTAACTTGGCTTCTTGCAGCGAGGGAACCGCCAGAAGGCCCTCGGCGCTGGACCTCAGTGTCCGGGCTGTATCATGGGGGTGAAGACGCTCCTTCAGGTATACAGGACCGAGGCCGTTTAGTGCTTTAAAGGTCAGCACCAACACTTTGAATTGTGCTCGGAAACGTACTGGGAGCCAATGCAGATCTCTCAGGACCGGAGTTATGTGGTCCCGGCAGCCACTCCTAGTCACCAGTCTGGCTGCCGCATTCTGGATTAATTGCAGTTTCTGGGTCACCTTCAAAGGTAGCCCCACGTAGAGTGCATTGCAGTAGTCCAAGCGGGAAATAACTAGAGCATTCTAAAATTTTCTGCACTCTAAAATTATCTTTTATATATTTTAGGTTTCGACGTCTTTGTTGGGTTGGTTTAATTAAGTTGGAGCCTGATAAAGGATTTACTTGGAGTGATGGATTTCCTGTAAGTATGCTAATGTACTGACAGGGAAATTAATATCATTTTTACAAAACCATTTTGAATATGAATGTTGAAGCTCTTTTGTTTTCTGATCAGATCCCATAGCATTGTTTTAAATGTTTAGTCACTTAAATTTCCAGCATCCAAGCCTTTAAGCATACAATTTGTATGTAATCTAATTTTTGGACCCAGCACCTGTGGCAATTCCTGCAGAGTTGATTAAATTGCTGCTTATCCAGTTGGATTAGATTTGTTTTTGTTTTGTTTTTAAAATAGTGCTCTTATTATTATTATTAAGTAACAAACAGAGCATTAAACAATGCACCAATAGGAGCATAAACACCTACATGTAATGCAAAAATGAACTATGGTTTAGTGCAAATGGGAAAACAAAGATTGTGGCTGCTGCCCTCCTTCCCTGGTCCTGCTGATCCTGTACTATCCAAAGCAAAGCCATGATTTGGAAAAGTGGCCATTACAGTTAAAATATTTTTCATCATCTGAGGCTCTTCTTCATGCGCCTCCTCCATGAGAGGTTTGGAGGGTGGCAACATGACAAAGGGCCTTTTCTGCAGTGGCACTCTGCTTGTGGAATGCTCTCCCCAGGGAGGTTTGTTTGGCACCTTCATTACAGTATGACGCGGCAGCTAAAAAAGCCAATGCAATTCTGGGCTGCATCAATAGGGGTATATCATCTAGATCAAGGGAAGTAATAGTGCCACTGTATTCTGCTCTGGTCAGACCTCACCTGGAGTACTGTGTCCAGTTCTGGGCACCACAGTTCAAGAAGGACACTGACAAACTGGAACGTGTCCAGAGGAGGGCAACCAAAATGGTCAAAGGCCTGGAAACGATGCTGTAATGGTTATAAGGGGTTACTTGTGCGTAAGTTGCCGTTACTTTCGGCTAGATTGCCTGGCTAACCATGCCTTGGCTGACAGCCCTCCACTCTGTGGCCGGTCAGTCGCTTGCAGAATCCGTCAGTGGGTGTTTCTTGAACCTCTTCCAGCATAGAAGTTGTTTGACGCCAAGTCTCTGCCTACTCTCCCTGCGTGGAACTCTTCTGTGCAAGGAAGGACTGGGCAGAGGTGTGCCTGCGCTCTCTCCACTAGTCTCGGGCGAAGAGTCTTGGATACCCCTCTCTGAATCCTCCATCTCCCTCCAGTGTGGTGTAGTGGTTGAGAGCAGTAGTCTTGTAATCTGGGGAACTGGGTTTGCATCTCCGCTCCTCCACATGCAGCTGCTGGGTGACCTTGGGCCAGTCACACTTCCTTGAAGTCTCTCAGCCCCACTCACCTCACAGAGTGTTTGTTGTGGGGGAGGAAGGGAAAGGAGAATGTTAGCCGCTTTGAGACTCCTTAAAGGGAGTGAAAGGCGGGATATCAAATCCAAACTCCCTTCTCTGCTGGTGTTGCACTGAATTCCTTCCCCTCTGCTGGTCCCCTCTCCTGAATCGCTCAGGATCCTTGCCTCCATCTCTCGCTCCGATGTCAGTTCCCTGACATCCACCTCCCTCCCAGGACCCCCTCCACCCCCGGCCCGACCCTGTGACGTAACTTCGTCTCCCTCTTCAGCCGACAATGCAGGGAATCCCCGGAAGGAGCTGCCGTCATCCTCCGAGGACTCAAACCCCGCTTCCCACCCGCTCCGATTTCTTCGCGCGGGATGGGCTTCCCAGTCCGATTCCTCCTCCTCTGACGCTTCTCCTCCTTCCTCTTCGGAAGCGGGAAAACCCACAAAATCCTCTTCCTCGTCTGTGGTCCCAAATTGCTCCTCCCAGAATCTCTCTACTGGTTTGGGCTTGCCCGGATACCTGTCGTGGAACTCCTCCACAAGATATCCATCATGTATCTCCCCCGCGGGAACCCACGTGTTTTCTGATTCGGGTTCTCCCTCCCAAGCTACCAGGTACTCCACCTGCCGCCCCCGCCACCGTGAATCTAGGATTTCCATCGCTTGGTTGTGGTGTTCCCTCTCCTCTACCTGCGGGTGTGTGATGCCTTCTCCCTCCCCCCCCGGAACTCCCGTTCCCCCCTGTACAGTGAGAGTAGGGACCTATGAAACACCGGGTGGATTTTCATGCTGTCTGGCAACTTGAGCCTGAGTGCCACAGGGTTCACTTGCTGCGTTACCTCAAAGGGTCCCAGCCGTTTTGGCCTTAGCTTCTTGCACTCTCCCTTAAAGGGTAGCCCTTGGGTGGACAACCACACCCGGTCCCCCACCCTTATAGTCTCCCCTTCCTGGCGGCGCTTGTCTGCTTGCCTCTTGTAAACTTCCTTGGCCCTTTCCAAGTTCATCTTAAGTTGCTGGTGCAGGGCCTCCATTTCTTCCACAAACTGTTCTGCTGCAGGCACGCTCCACCCTTCCTCCCCCCTCCCGGGAAAGGCCCTGGGGTGACACCCATAATTGGCCATAAATGGGCTCATTCCCGTGGACACATGCTCAGCGTTATTGTACACAAATTCAGCCAGCGCTAGTCTCTCTACCCAATAGTTCTGTCTCTCGTTGATGTAGCAGTGTAGTTATTGCTGTAAAATACTGTTCGCTCTCTCTGCTTGCCCGCTGGTTTCCGGGTGTTTCGCCGTCGAGAAGCCCACCTCCACCTGCAATAAGTTCATGAGCCTCCTCCAGAACCGCGAGGTAAATTGTTTCCCGCGATCCGAGATGACACTCAAAGGAGCCCCATGCAGCCTGAAGATGTGATCAACAAACAACTTGGCCGTTTCCTCTGCCGTTACTGCATGTGAGCAAGCTATGAAGTGGCACATTTTGGTTAGCAGATCCACTACTACCATGACTGCTGTCTTCTCTCTAGACTTTGGCAAATCTGTCAAAAAATCGATAGATACCACCTCCCAGGGTCTTCCCGGTGTGGGTAAGGGTTCCAGCAACCCTGCGGGGGCAGCCCTCTCCCCTTTAGCCCGTTGGCAGCGGTCGCACCCACGTACATACTCTCGTACATCTTCACTCACCCTTGGCCACCAGAACTGCCTGGTAACCAGCAACATGGTTTTGTGTTGACCAAAATGCCCCTCTGTTGGGTTGTCGTGAAGCTGTTTGAGCACCCTTTCCCTCAAGGTCTCCCCTGGTACGTACATTGCCCCCTTGTAGTACAGCAGCCCTTCCCTTTCCTCAAAGCCTCCCTGGTTTTCCCTTGCTTCCCGGAGTTCCCTGATTCTTGTTTGAGTGAATTCGTCGTGGCGAATCAGCTCGGTTAGTTCTCATTTCCCAACCAACGCTCCCCCACACACCCATCGTTCCTCTGGGAACACGTGTCTGACTTCCGGCAGTCCCTCTCCTTCCGTGTACTCCAGCTTCCTGGACAGCGTGTCTGCCCTTACGTTCTCTTCTCCCGGCACGTACCGGATCTCGAAGAAGAACTTGGAGAACTCCTGTGCCCATCGAATCTGTCTCTGGTTGAGAACTCGAGCCGTTCTCCAGTATTCCAAGTTCTTGTGGTCTGTGCAGACCTGGATCTTGTGCTGGGCCCCTATTAGCAGATGTCTCCATTGCCGAAAGGCTGCGTAAATCGTAAGCAGTTCGCGATCATACACCGTGTAGTTTTGTTCCGACTTGCTCAGCTTCCGTGAAAAAAAAGCGCACAGTCTCCAGCTTTGCTGGCTCCCCCCCGGCTGCAACAACACCGCTCCGACGGCCCGATCCGATGCGTCGGTCTCCAGCCTCATTGGCTTCTGCAGATCCACGTGCAGGAGTTGCTCCTCTGAAGCGAATGCCTTCTTCAGTCTTTCGAAGGATTGTAGGGCACTTTCTGTCCAGACGAACTTCCTTTTGCTACTGAGACAATCCGTGATGGGTGCAGTCAGGTGGGTGAAGTTTTTGATGAACTTTCGGTAGAAGTTGCTGAACCCGAGGAACCTCTGTGCATCCTTCCGTTTTTGGGGGGGTCTTCCAGTCCAGCACCGCCTGCACCTTGCTGGGGTCCATAGCTAGGCCCCTGTCCGACAACTTGTACCCCAGAAATTCAACTTCCCTGGCGTGAAATTGGCACTTCTCCAGCTTGATCCACAACTGGTACTTCTGCAGTCTCTTTAGCACTTCCCTGACGTCCTTGACATGCTGTTTCTCATTGTCCTAATAGATTAGGACGTCGTCCAGAAATGCTACGCAGTTCTTGTACAGCAGGGAACCCAACACGTGGTGCATGAAGGCTTGAAAACAGGCGGAGCCTGACTGTAATCCAAATGGCATGGCTAAGTACTCAAAGGCCTCCAGAGGGGTGAACATGGTGGTTTTCCATTTGTCCCCCTCTCTCATTCTAATCAAATTGTATGCTCCGCTGAGGTCCAGCTTGGTGAAGATTTTCCCCTTCCTCACCCGTGTTAAAATGTCATCAATTCTGGGCATTGGGAAGGTTCTGATACAAGGTTTAACGCCCTATAATCCACGATCAATCTGGGCTGATTAGTGTTCTTTTTGTCCACAAAGAACACCGGACTGCCCCCCACTGCCTTAGATTCTCTTATGAAACCTCTTTTCAGGTTCTTGTCAATAAAGTCTCGCAACTCCTGCATCTCCCTGTCAGACATGGCATGCAGCTTACCCACCGGCAGCTGAGCCCCTGGGAGCAAGTTGATTTGGCAGTCAAAGGGCCTATGTGGTGGTAGCCTGTCCACCTCCTTCTCGCTGAAGACCTCCTGCAGGTCAGCATAATGTGGCGGCACCTCTCCACTCGGTTCCACCGTTATTCCAGCCACTCTGGCCACCCTCAAGCTTGGCTCCCCCCCCCAGACAGTGTTCCAAACAGTGAGCTGACCAGAAGGTGACCGTCCTCTGATGCCATGCCACTACTGGATCATGTAGGGCTAGCCAGCTCATGCCTAATATCGGGGGTCCCGCCAGTGTGGCCACGTGAAAGGCAATGGTTTCCGTGTGCCTGGAAACCTTCATTCTCATTGGTGGGGTTTGATGCGTCACCTCCCGTCCCAGCAGTTCCCTGCCATCTATCGTTGTGACCTGGAGGGGGAAATCCAGGGGCAGTAGATGGAGTTGGTGCTCTAGAGCGAAGTCCTTGCTGAAGAAATTGCAGGAGCTGCCTGAATCCAGCAGTCCCTTCACCTTGACTGGGTGTCCATTTGGGAGTTCTAGCACCACCTCTATGGCTATTGACACCTTGGGGGGGTCTGGTTGGGGCACTTCAATTAGTTGCTGGCCTGGCTGCTGTGCCCCCTGATTGGCAGCCAAGCGTTGGCGTTTCCCTGCACTTTCTCCTCTTCCCCCTCCTCCTTACCACCAGCGGCTCCCATCATCCCTTGCCAAGCCTTTCTTTGTGGACAGACCTTGGCAAAATGTCCTGGCCGTTGGCAGAGGAAACACTTCTTGGCGCCTTTGCAATCCTTCCCCTCCCTCTTGTGTCCTCCGCTGGCGTTTGAAACCTCTCTCGCGCGCGCTCCATCGATTTCCATTGGCTCAACGGACTGGGAAGGCTGCCTTGGCATCTAAGGAATGCGGTAGTCAAGGCAACGCTCTCCTCCCCCCTCCCGCTTCTCCAAAGCACGCGCTTCCTGTCTCACTCCTATCGCAAGCACAGCTTTGGTCAATTCGTCCATCGATTGTGGGCGGGGCATGCAGGAGAGCTCGTCCTTCACGGCTGGGGACAACCCCTCCTCAAACAGCATTTGTATAGGGGGAGAATCTAAATTCCACTCCAACCGGTGTATTAACATCGCAAAGCGGGACCAGTAGTCTCTGACTGATAGGTTCCCCTGCTTGCACCCCATCAGTTCCCGTCTGGTCACACTCTCTTCCACTTGGCTGGAATACATCGCATCCAAAGCCTGAAAGAACTTCTGAAGGTCCTTCAAGGCAGCATTCTGCATAGCCATTAGGGGTCTGACCCATTCACGCGCCCCATCCTGCAGATGCCCCACGATATATGCCACCCTCTCTGCGTCATCAGCAAAGTCATCGTGCTGCAGTTCCAAAGCGTGCTCTATTTCTGTTCCGAACGCGTTATAGTCCTGGGGCTTCCCCCCAAACTTGTGTACCAGTCCTGGCACCTTCCTTGCCACGGGGGTGGGTCTGACCTGCGCATCCTGAGCTGGCCTTTCATCCAGCCGTGCCGTCAGCAGAGCCACACGCTGTTCCAAATCTCGGTTCCTCTCCACCAGATTCTGCACACCTGCAGCTTGCTCCGTGGCGCTGGCACCTCCAGTCTGACTCATGGTCTCCTGCCTGTGCACAAGTAACGTCAGAGACTGACGGATTGCTGTAATGGTTGTAAGGGGTTACTTGAGCGTAAGTTGCCATTACTTTCGGCTAGATTGCCTGGCTAACCATGCCTTGGCTGACAGCCTTCCACTCCGTGGCTGGTCAGTCGCTTGCAGAATCCATCAGTGGGCGTTTCTTGAACCTCTTCCAGCATAGAAGTTGTTTGACGCCAAGTCTCCGCCTACTCTCCCTGCGCGGAACTCTTCTGCGCAAGGAAGGACTGGGCAGAGGTGTGCCTGCGCTCTCTCCACTAGTCTCGGGCGAAGAGTCTTGGATACCCCTCTCCGAATCCTCCATCTCCCTCCCTTCTCTGCTGGTGTTGCGCTGAATTCCTTCCCCTCTGCTGGTCCCCTCTCCTGCATCGCTCGGGAGCCTTGCCTCCACCTCTCACTCCGATGTCAGTTCCCTGACAGATGCCTTATGAGGAACGGCTAAGGGAGCTGGGCATGTTTAGCCTGGAGAAGAGGGGGTTAAGGGGTGATATGATAGCCATGTTCAAATATATAAAAGGGTGTCACATAGAGGAGGGAGAAAGGTTGTTTTCTGCTGCTCCAGAGAAGCGGACACGGAGCAATGGCTCCAAACTACAAGAAAGAAGATTCCACCAAAACATTAGGAAGAACTTCCTGACAGTAAGAGCTGTTCGACAGTGGAATTTGCTGCCAAGGAGTGTGGTGGAGTCTCCTTCTTTGGAGGTCTTTAAGCAGAGGCTTGACAACCATATGTCAGGAGTGCTCTGATGGTGTTTCCTGCTTGGCAGGGGGTTGGACTCGATGGCCCTTGTGGTCTCTTCCAATTCTATGATTCTATGATTCTATGATTCTATCTTGAGGTGCAGGCAAAAATATATTTCTTCTCCCATGCCTTTGGCTAATTAAACAATCTATGGCTTTTAAAACTGGTTATGAATTTTGTTTGTTACTATGTTGTGTATTTTTGTGTTTTTATATTGTAAACCACCCTGTGATCCTCGGATGAAGGGACATACAAAAATGTAATAAATTTTACTATTATTATAATATTTATACCCTGCCCATCTGGCTGGGTTGCCCCAGCCACTCTTGACAGCTTACAACACACACACAAATAATAATAAAACATAAGACATTAATAGTAACAATCAGATCCTGTATAAAAATTCACAATAACTTTAAAATAAACAATGTATATCAAATAAAGCAATATGCAATAATCCATTAGAATCCAATAGTAAGCACTAAAATTTGACTCCAGCTGCTCTCCTTCGTGTTGAAGTGGATACAATAACAATACAGGCAAGAATTGACTATCTGTGTCTAAAATATGTAAAAAGACTTTAATCCCTCCCGGAGGAGATTCCCCCGCTATGTCTTTCACAAAATGAGAACAGACCAAATGCTGGAAGGCTGGCATCCAACACCTCTTGTCCCAATATCAACTACAAGATCTTCAGGCGGTCATGAAGTTGGACAAGGGGCACTTAAGAGATCGCCTCTATAGGTCCGTTGCAGAAAGGGATTTAACCATGATTGCCTCTACCCAAAGTTGACCATGGTTCCCACTTATCCAAATGGAGCACACTCGAGCTAGTTATTGACAAAGCTCCCACTTGCCATACTAAGAATCGCTTTTACAGAATTATGATTTCAATCAATGCCCTTGGCGGTGTTGGATGGACGGTACAGCAAAGTACAGTACAACGAGAGACTTTATCTGTGTGGGCAACCTTATGTACAGGACCTGTACCATTATTTACTGCAATGCCCGCTATATACAGACCCAAGAGACTGATTTATAAAACCCCTGCTTACGAATGGAACACGCTCGAACAGGGTGGAAAGGGTGAAATGGCTGCTGAGTGATACGGATGATTTTGTAACTTATAAACTATACACAGTGGCAGCTAAGAAGATTAGGAGAAAAGAACTAGACAAAATTGCAGTCAATTGCAAAGGTGATTTGGACATTTAAGTTGGCACATTCTACCTGAGAATCCCCAGCTAGTCTCTTACATGCAGCAAACAATTTTTAGGAGACGTGATTGCGATTTATCATATTTGTTATGCCTGATGTTTTATGGTTATTGTTGATTTTTTATGTTCTTCTTGTGAATGATGCCGTGGCCTTTGGCTAGTGCAATAAAGTCTATGAATGAATGAAACACTAAAATTTAACATCGGCAAGTAATATTTAAACAGTTTACACTTATCAATTACAATAAAGAATTACTCATCCATAATCAATAAAAACAGCAGCAAATCACAATACATAAAAAACCACAACGCCTGTTCTCATTAAAAGAGAGCACGTGTTGCGGTGGGGGCCAGACAAGACACCCCGCTGTTGCTAGGCATGTTTGGGATGCTTGGCCCTAGCAGGGATTGGTAGCCAGAGTTGCTGAGGTAATTTTGATGTTGCCAATTTGGGGGTGGGAACAGAGTTTTTTAAGCAGTGCACACAGCAATCTGCCCTCCCTCCCTTGATTTGGGTCTTATGCATTGACCTTGCTATGCCTGTCATGGGGTCGCCTGCTGTTGGGGCAGGGGCCTGGTAGAAATTTTGTCCATTTGGCTGATTGGCTGGTGTTATTTGGTTTTTGCCTACTGCGTAGCAAATCGTCACAACTTTGAGGTTGCGGTTAGGCATTGGTTAAAATTGGTTGGAGGATGGGTAAGGATTGGCTGGGCCTGCCCCTCCAATGCTGCTGCTGCAAGGGAATTCCGTTAAAGGAATTCAGGGGCTTGCCATTCTTTTGTCCAAACCCCTGGAATTGGGTTTGGGCCGCGTAAGCCCCTGGGAGCATGCGGGGAGAAGCTGAGGGCCTGTGTCACAGCTCCAGTTCTCCCCAATATTGTTTCCCCTCACTGACTTTTGCTGGAATCCGGAAGTCAGTTCTGTCCCCAAGGTGGGGGGACAGATAGTCCTATCCTAACCAATGCCTAAGCAACCACTTACATCCATGTATGTTAATAAAGTTGTGGCCAAAATTATGCCAAAAACCTTAAACAAAAATTCTGTGTGATATGTGAGATATTGCGGTAGGGGTGTCTTGGGGCCCTCAACACGCAAAACATACAAAACAATGTAAAAGGATTAAATTAAATGAATGAATGAATGAATGAATGAATGAATGAATGACAGTTTCAGTATGATACTGTGGGAGAATCAGCTGATATGTCTGCCCTGCTCTGGACCACAGTGGGAGTGTGGTGAATTGGTAGGCAGAGGTAAAACATGTTCAGTCGTTGGGAAAACTTGCAATGACAGGAACTGTTTCTTTATAATAGCCTTTCACACCCAGATTGTATTAACAGAGAAATGACAGCTCATCTTTCTCTCTATACATACACACATACATACATACATGTATAAAGAATGCTACTGTAAGTCTGTATCCTTTTCTGTAGATTTCTGAAGATTTTTATAAAGAAAAAGAGTAATGAATATTTATTCCTACTGCAGGTAGACTCTGAACCGTATAGGTATCCTTCACGTCATGTCAGAGACGAAGGATGTGTAGCAGCTTTTGCAGGTTTTATGGGGCTGGCACTTTCCCCATGTGAGAATATGTTGTGTTGGATTTGCCAAATAAAGAGAGGTAAGATTACTTTTGATTTACAACTAGTTCATTAAGCAAAGTGAAAGGGCCTTTTTATTATGGTACACACTGAGGTATATTATGTTCCATTTCAGTGAGAAGCAGGAATCTAGTGCATGGAGGCCATTGTGAATTCAGAAGTACTTATTGACACAATGCATAGTTAAACCATGGAACTTGTCCCACAAGAGGTAGTGATGGCAGCAATATTTCTGAATACCAATTGCTACAAAGGGAGGGAGCATTCTTGTGCTGGTTTCCTACAGGCGTCTAGGTGGCCACTGTGAGAACAGGAAGCTGTACTAGATGGGCCATTGGACTTAATACAGGAAGCCACTGAAGGCTGCTTTGCATTATATTATTATTTGTGCTTCAGAAATGTAAAAATATTGGGGTGTGGCCACAGCACCTGAGGAAATGGCCAACTAAAGAGAGAGTTCTGTAAAGGCACCTGAATCTTTTGAGGTTCTGCAACACTAATCCTGCCTCCATGAGCTAGGAAAGGGAGAATTCATATACAGGTGAAAATGAGAGATCTGACCACCCCTTTTTCAGCCCAAAGACCATGTTTCCCCTTCAAGCTGTCAAGAAAATCAGGCTGCATCTAACATAGCACCTTCAACACAAGATGTCCCAAACACTCCTAGGAAAGGAGAAAGCAACATCTGAGATACATTTGTAGTACAGCAACTAAAACTACAAATAAGAATGGTGGAAAGATCTAAAGAAGGTAACATTAGACTGGGCACTCTCACAGATACAAGAACTTCAGCAGCAACAGCAGGCACTGCTCATGAAAGGAAGATACAATGGTACCTCTAGTTGCAGACTTAATCTGTTTCATGGTGCCGTTCCCACCCCGAAAAGGCCACAACTAAAGCGCCTCTTCTGCGCATGAGCGTCGCACGATCGAGCACTTCTGCGTATGCACGGGTGGCGAACCCGGAAGTAAACACTTCCGGGTTTGCTGCGTTCGTAAGCTGAAAGTCTGTAACAAGAGCGGAACGCAACACGAGGTATGACTGTAAAAGTTTTAGCAGAATGAGAAAGCTGTAATACTTGATAAACTTAAAGGGGCAGGAAATGAGGGACTTCCTGTGTGCCTTTTTCATGAAGGATTGTTGGAGGATGATCTGATTGAATTCATTGTTCCATGGTTTAAGTCTATTCACCCTGGTTTTATCTTAACCACAGATGATTTCGCTTGCCATTGTAGCATCTGGGGGTTCACCTTACTTGCGCCTCTAGGGGGGAAAGGCAGAAGTAGCTTCTATGGGAAATAGAAAACTCCATGGACAAAGACAACAGACATATAAAAGTTATGACGCTGGAAGATGAGCCCCTCAGGTCAGAAGGCGTCCAACATGCTACTGAGGAAGAATGGAGGACAAGTACAAGTAGATTCAGAGCTGATGAAGCGGCTGGGCCAAAGCCGAAAGGACGCTCAGTTGCGGATATGCCTGGAAGCGAAAGGAAAGGCCAATGCTGTAAAGAAAAATATTGCATAGGAACCTGGAATGTAAGAACCATGAACCTGGGTAAGTTGGATGTGGTCAAAAATGAGATGACAAGAATAAATATTGACATCGGGCATCAGTGAACTAAAATGGACGGGAATGGGCGAATTCAGTTCGGATGACCATCATATCTACAACTGTGGGCAAGAAACCCGTAAAAGAAATGGAGTGGCCCTCATAGTCAACAAAAGAGTAGCGAAAGCTGTACTGGAATGCAATCTCAAAAATGATAGAATGATATCGATAAGAATCCAAGGCAGACCTTTTAACAACACAGTAATCCGAGTTTATGCACCAACTACTGGTGCTGAAGAAACTGAACTTGACCAATTCTATGAAGACTTACAACACCTTATAGAAGTGACACCAAAGAAGGATGTTCTTCTCATTATAGGAGATTGGAATGCTAAAGTAGGGAATCAAGAGATAAAAGGAACAACTGGCAAGTTTGGCCTTGGAGATCAAAACGAAGCAGGGCAAAGGCTAATAGAGTTCTGTCAAGAGAACAAGCTGGTCATCACAAACACACTTTTACAACAACACAAAAGACGACTCTGCACATGGACATCACCAGATGAGATGGGCAGCATCAAAATCAGATAGATTATATTCTCTGCAGCCAAAGATGGAGAAGCTCTATACAGTCAGCAAAAACAAGACCTGGAGCTGACTGTGGCTCAGATCATCAGCTTCTTATAGCAAAATTCAAGCTTAAACTGAAGAAAGTAGGAAAAACCACTGGGTCGGTAAGATACAATCTAAATCAAATCCCTTATGATACACAGTGGAAGTGAGGAACAGGTTTAAGGATTTAGATTTGCTGGACAGAGTGCCTGTAGAGCTATGGGTGGAGGCTCGCAGTGGCCGGAGGATTGGAGAAGATCAGTCTACATCCCAATCCCAAAGAAGGGCAGTGCCAAAGAATGCTCCAACTACGGCACAATTGCACTCATTTCACATGCTAGCAAGGTTATGCTTAAAATTCTACAAGGAAGGCTCAAGCAGTATGTGGGCCGAGAACTCCCAGAAGTGCAAGCTGGATTTAGAAGAGGCAGAGGAACCAGAGACCAAATTGCAAACATGTGCTGGATTATGGAGAAAGCTAGAGAGTTCCAGAAAGACATCTACTTCTGCTTCATTGACTATGCAAAAGCCTTTGACTGTGTCGACCACAGCAAACTATGGCAAGTTCTTAAAGAAATGGGAGTGCCTGATCACCTCAACTGTCTCCTGAGAAATCTCTATGTGGGACAAGAAGCTACAGTTAAAACTGAATATGGAACAACAGATTGGTTCAAAATTGGGAAAGGAGTATGACAAGGCTGTATATTGTCTCCCTGCTTATTTAACTTATATGCAGAATTCATCATGTGAAAGGCTGGGCTGGATGAATCCCTAGCTGGAATTAAGATTGCCGGAAGAAATATCAACAACCTCAGATATGCAGATGACACAACCTTGATGGCAGAAAGTGAAGAAGGCTGGTCGCCGAAGAATTGATGCTTTTGAATTATGGTGCTGGAGGAGACTCTTGAGAGTCCCATGGACTGCAAGAAGATCAAACCTATCCATTCTTAAGGAAATCAGCCCTGAGTGCTCACTGGAAGGACAGATCGTGAAGCCGAGGCTCCAATACTTTGGCCAACTCATGAGAAGAGAAGACTCCCTGGAAAAGACCCTGATGTTGGGAAAGATGGAGGGCACAAGGAGAAGGGGACGACAGAGGACGAGATGGTTGGATAGTGTTTTCGAAGCTACCAGCATGAGTTTGACCAAACTGCAGGAGGCAGTGGAAGACAGGAGTGCCTGGCATGCTCTGGCGTGCTCTGGTCCATGGAGTCACGAAGAGTCGGACACGACTAAACGACTAAACAACACCACCTACCTGAAAGGTAGATTTACTTGTCCAGTGTAAAGGATCACTGGGGCCACACCCTTGCATGACCTACAACACCTTTTCCCACCTCTGTTTGCACCTCTGTTGGCTTTCAGTTAATACTATTATGGCCTCTAGTTCTGGACTGTTCATGCTTGGTGAATACGTAAAACTGAAGAGCCAGGAGCAAACTAAATGAAGAGGGGACAGCCTATTTCCTGTAAAAGGCTACTCCTGCCTTTGTCCACTAGAGGTACAAGTAAGCCCAACCCAGTGATGCTATACTGGACAAGCAAATCTACTCTTCTGGTAAGTACATGCAGGCATGGGCATAGGAAGGGGGTGGGGGTGCGTGCCGCCCTGGGTGTCATCCTGAGGGGGGTGACATTCCGCGCACCCCTGCCCCAACTCCCAAGCCTACAGTGAGCAGTAAAGCGGCAGCAAAGCAGGCGAAAGCAACAGTAAAGCGTCGGCAAAGCGTCGCAATTCCCTCCTTCCCCCGGCTTGCTGTAGGCTTGGGAGTCACAGGGGGGTTTGCGCCGTTGCCGATGATCCTGGCTGGAGGAGGCAGGCAGGCAGGCAGGCAGGGGAGAGGACGGGTGTCATCCTTGAAGGGGGTGACATCCGGCACACGCCCCCGCCCGTGACTCCCAAGCCTACAGCGAGCGACAGCCCCAGCAGCTTGTCAGGGCTGCCAGCAAAACAGCGCAGCTCCCCCCTTCCCTCGACTCATCTCCCAACTTGGGGGAAGGGGTGACAAAAAAAATTTCCACACCGGGTACAACCTGACCTTGCTACGCCTCTGCATGCAGGACTTTTTTTCAGCCGGGACTCACTAGAACTCAGTTCCAGCACCTCTCAGGTAGGTGCCATTGTCATTATATAAGAGAAGAAGGGAAATTTTCATGGTGAGTTCCAGCACCTCCTTTTCTAGAAAAATAGTATTGGGTTCATGATCTCATATGTACAGTTATATATATACATTATCACTTTTGAGAAATATTTAGAAAGTACTTATTTATTTTCTGTACTGCCCTTCAATCTGGTATGCAATGTAATGTAACAGTGATTAATTTTATTTTGATATGACCATGAATAGCTTTAACCTCATACATTTACCAGCTTTGGTCTGGTTTTTGTAAACATTTTTTATTTTTATGTACTCCTGTTGGTAATATGAAACAATGCAATACCATATAAATCGCACTATTATAAGCAATATGTGTTTGGTTTTTTCAGGTGCACAGTTAAAACCGGAACCACGCAGTGATATTGGTATGTTGAGTGATTCTACCTTTGCTTAGGTCATGTGTGTCTCTCTTAAGCAGCACTATAAAAGTGGAGGTGGAGCTGCCTTAACAGCTCTTTCAGGCTACTGATGGTTCTGTCACGAGCCAAAGATGTGTGTGCTTCCTGGCTTGGGCACCCCAGTTTCTGCCTTCCCTCAGAACAAACAGGTCTTAAGTAAAAAAAATGGGGAAGGGGCTTCCCCAGAGGTTCTCTTCAGCCACTAAGGGTCCTACTATTGGGATTTCAGCTCCGGTCGTCGAGCTGATAAGGCTCATCTTCTTTTGAGCCCACCCAGCAGAGCATTAAAACAACGCCACAGCGGAAGGATGAGATAATATGGGCTACATTGCTATGCTTTATTACTAAGTTATGCAGAGAGCAAAGAAATATACATGTTCTCTCTATGAGAAGCAGAGAGCAACTGAACAAAGGAAACAACAGAACAAAGGAAACAGGAAACCAGTAACGTCACATCCCGTCTCCCTTTCCCGTGAGAATCCAACAGTATCTGGACTCTGTGGAATGTAAACAGTCCTGTGACTGCAAGCAGCTGCTCAATGAGGAAACAGAAACTAACACCTACCAGGAGCCAATGGTAGCTGCTTTCTGGCCTGGGCTTGCTCATTCCTCCAAAATGGATTACATACAACTGGGGAAGCTCAGTGGTACAACTGCTTTGTATGCAAGAGGTCCCAGGCCCTGCTAGAAAATGTGAAGTCATAAGATAGTACCTTTAAAAACATATGCAGTGTCTTTTCTTCAGTTTTGCATACTTGCCTTTCAGCAAATAATTCCATGGTTGTCATTACTTAAACGACCAGTTTTTCCCCCCATGGGAGATATATTTCCACAGTCTTAGGTGCTCGTTTTATAATTTAATTTGAAAATAAATTATTAGGGTAATCAAACTGTAATAGTTTTAAATGTACCATGGTGTGACAGGGGAATGGAGAGGGAGAAGTTGTTCATTGTGTGCTTCAAAATTGAAATCATATATCTGACAGTCTAAAGTGGGCGAGATCATTGAAGCTGCTTAGCTGCACTGCTGGTTGTGTGAATTAACGTTATTCACACTTGTATACAATAAAGGATGGCTAAGAAATATTTTGATATTTAATATTCATTATTAAAATAATAAAATTGCTTCTTTTTGTAGAATATTTGTTCAGAAGAATTGAAGATGGCTGGATTGAGTACAAGGGCAATGAGTACTATTTCAGTAATGAACAGACATCTGTCGAAAGAGCACGGGAATTCTGCAAGAAACATGAAGGAGATCTTATTGTCATTGAAAGTCGCAGTGAATGGCGATTTGTGTGGAGATATGTAAGAAAAATATGGAGCATATGCTTTCCAATCAAGTATAACTTGGTTTTTTAAAAAAGGGCACATGAATTATTTGATCAAGGCCATTTTTATGTCTGCTAATCATTTTCCTCTGGATGCTGGCATCAAAAGCTTGCAGAGATTAGCAGTGCAATTCCATGCATGTCTACTGAAAAGTAAGTCTCATTGTCTTTAATGGGTCTCATTTCCAAGTAAGTGTGTAAAATATTGCAACCTTTGTGGTCATATACTACTATCATAGCATAAGCCAAGGAAATGAGGCTTGCAAATATATACTCGTGTGTGTGTGTGTGTGTGTGTTTCATTCACCCCCAATAATCATCACATATCCAAAGCACTGTGCTGAAAACAGTTTCCACGTAATCAGGGATTCTACGCAGGCATGGATATATGAATGTGATTCCTGAATGGACTGGTGAGATTCTGTGGTGTAACACATGGAGTTCCTACTTACTGAACGCAATGTGTTCTGTGGAAATCCTTTGGTAGGCGAGAGTTTGCACAGTGAGTCCATAAATTCCATCCATTCCTATGGGAACATTGCAAATGTAGGATTTGTTTGACCACTCCCCCACCCCCCTCTCCAATCACCAAAAGAGAGACAAAGTAAAAAAACTTATTTGTCCAACCTCTCCTGCTCTCTGAATTGTATGATTTCACTTCCCCCCCACCCCTCTCTGATTTCTGCCCCAGAGTATAGCAAGGTCTGGGCAGAATTATTTAAGTGCAGATAAGTGAATTTTCGGATAGCAAGCATGCAAATAGCCAGACCTGTGAGTATTAGACTCTCAAGGCATTGCTGGTGCTGACACTTATTGCTATCTGTTAATAAGGAAGTTAAGATGCGGTGAGGTACAGTTTGTGATTATCATCCTCTTGTTGGATCTCAGCAGAATTTCTATTGCCCATGGAATGGGCATATTCTGTGGCTATATTGTACTACTTTCCAGCACATTTGTATTCTTTTAAAATCTAGGAATATTTGCTTCGATGTGCATTTTTTTTTGCGAAGCATGTAATTTTAATGGCACCTGTCAGGGAACTGCCATCAGTGCTGGAGGGAGAGAGCAAAAGCCAAGTGGATTATAGAGAGCCTCCAGGGATCGGGAGAAGTAGCTCCTCTTCCGGGTAAGAGGATAAACGCAGGTCCAGTGGTGAGGAGGCGCAGACGTCGGAAATGGCGAGGCGGTCCCAGGACTCATTGCCTGGGAGAAACGAGGAGGGAAGGGGTCCTCCGCTGCCCACGCCCTCTCTGCGCAGAAGGCATTCGCGCAGAGAGGGGCGGCGCAGACTGGGTGTAAAGGAGCTTCTTTGTTGGAGGAAGTTTAAGAAACGCCCACTCACGGATTCTGCCAGTGATTGAGTCAGCCATGGGTGAGTGGTGCTCCGGACAGATAAAGTTTACGTTGGCAGCCAAGCAAGGTATTGGCAGCCAGCCAGGGAGATATTTGCCTGCAAGAGCAACCCCTTGGAACTATAACAGCACCAAAGTTAAACATCCCACCCAGAAATAATTTTCTAAGGAACTTGATGGTGCTGGTAATAGATAAAATAATGTTTCAGAGAACAGAATGCTCTTCTAAGTGGACAACAATGGGCATGAAAGATTATTAGTGGGATACACTGTAACTGATTTTATACAGTATAGAAATAAAAACATTCAGAAAATCAGCTAATTACATCAGTTAAAGTATAACATAATAAAAAACTTTCTTTCATGTTTACCCTCATTTTAATTGACATGTTTTAATTTGTTTTAATTGTAAAGCTTTAATTGTGTTTTTAAACAAACACATTATGTTCATCATTACAAACTTCCTATGGAATAACTGAATTATATTGCTCTGGATAATACCTGATTATTTTATTGCTGAATTTACGTTGCATTTACTTCCATTTTTCCTTTGTATGTTTTAGAGCAAGTATTATGGATCTGCTTATTATGCAACTGCTTATTATATTGGTTTAATTCTGGGACTCGATAGAAAGTTCAGGTAAGTGAACAAAAGAAGAAGCGGAAATCAGATTTTTAACAATTGTAAATACTAACTTTATTTTAGATCATAACTAGGTTAGCATTAGGATTTAAGTCTTCTGTATGTAAGGATGTGACACCTGCCCACCATTCATCAGTTACTCTTCTGGTTGACTCTGCAATCCTGTGGTTCTTTTTTTAAAAAATATAATTTTTATTAACAGGCCAATCAAATCACATTAATTCCAAATCACATTAGTTCCAAATCATACAGCCAAATTTTTAAAATTTTGTTGGGGGTACCCATACTTCAAGCTCCGAAAGGAATCCAAACATCACTCTTGCTGCTGCTTTGATTAAACAATTCTATCCAGTTCTGTCCAGATAGACTCTTTGTTATTTTCCTCATCTTCTTGTTGTTATCATATATTCCTTTCTTTATGATCGCTGATAATCTTCACAAGCAGGTTGAAAACAAACATATCCTGTGTGGGTTTTACACTCTCCAAGAGTCATATCACATAAAGGACAGACGCCATTTCCACACCTCCGTAAAGAACATTCCCACAGTCTGTCCGTTGATTTCCACAGGCTTATCAATCTATATCTCAGGGGGCTCTGCCAGGTCAAGAACACATTCCAATCACCATACATTCACATTCCGATGACCCTGGTCCTCCTCCCCCTTGTCCTCCTATGAGCAAGCCTGTCTTAATGAAACTCCATTTGTAACTGCGTCATAAAACTTTCTTTCCATTCCCCGATGTTTCCACCAGTCCTCTCTTTGATCAGTAATTCATTTCCACACAGTTCTTAATCTCCTGCTTGTGATTAGTAATTTGCAACGATTCTTCTTCTTCTGGAGGGGAGGGTTATTGAATACTCACATAAGACAAAAAAAGAAAAGTTTTTTCCTCCCCCCCTTTCCGGTTCAGTCCTACATACCAATCTTGTAATGATGATTCTTCACTTGATTTATTGTCCAGCCCGTCGCTCCGCTCACAGAGATCCCATTATTCAGCAGTCTTTACTCCTGATCTTCACTTGATGTATGTGCATTAGCTTCTTTCCAATTATATATTTCCAATTATATATTTTGAGTTAATGCAAACCAGTGCGTGATTAGAGACAGCGTCAGGGAGAGCCGACCTCACCCAAGGGCTTCGTGCCAAGTGCCCTCACCCCCTTCTTTCGAATCCGGGGGTGAATTATGGACACAGCTGGCAAGGCAGTCCCTCCCCCATTCCCTTGCGGGGGGGCAAATGAGGCTGCATACTCCCATATCAGCCTCTTAATTACTTCGTGTGGGTCGGAGAGATGTTATTGTCGGCCAACTTCCAATGCGCCCCCTGGTGGCCCCCCAATCCTGTGGTTCTTTTGATGGTTTCCTATGAGAACATCATATTTCCTTTCCTGAGAGTGGAGAGGGAGGTCTGAGCTTGGCGGAGACAGCTGGATGTCAGTTACATTCTCCATGCCACCTAAGGAACTTCCATGGCCATTGCCTTGCTGAAATCAATCTCCAATGACTGGAAAGTGAGCGTGGCAGTGGCCGACCAGGAGAAGTCTTGGATCCAAAAGATCCAAAATCATCTTAGTCCCCAACCATGCCCCTGAACTATGGAGAAGCTTGTGTTTGTCAGCATGTGGAAATAATTTAATGGCAAGGGGGATAGAAAATGATGGGGGAGTGCACAAATCCTGCCCCACCTTTAATTCTGCTCTGGCACCACTGGCGCCAACTATAAGGGGCCTTTGGTACCTAAGGAACCAGAAAAAATGGTTGTGGGTGCCTGGCACCCACACCGCTGGGCCTCTGACGTGACTTCTTGTGCTTCAAAAAGCACCAGAAATCATGGCTGATGCCTTGTATAGCCTTGGGGGTGGCATCCAAGGCCTTATTGGGCCTCGGACACAACTTCTGGAGTCCCTAGGAGCCGTTGCGGCACACACAATGTGACTTCATGATGTCATAGCACAACATGATGTCACGATACGTCGCACGCCGCTTGGCACCAATAATCTGGGGCCCAAATCAGCGCCCCTGTCTGCTACAGTGAGCCCAGCAATGCTTGGGATACTGCAGTTAAGCCATTTTCATCATTTTAGTTCAGTTAAAGTACAGTTGCAGTGTGTCCGTTGAGCCCCAGGCTACCTTTTGCTTTAGAGTTTACCTGGTGGATGGTAGCACTTTTCATCACTGCTCTGACTTGCCAATTAACAACAACAACAACAAATATACTTTTCTTACCTGCCTTTCACCAGAAGGTCTCAGGGCAACTTGCAAAGTACAAATGCAGTCTTAAGATTTACTAGGCTGCCACAACTGCCTTTTCTCTCACAGCTATATTAGATCTGAGGGTGCTGCTTCCCTCTTTACAAACTTACTGTGCTCTGTTTGCTCCAAGGTTTGGGGGGGCACAGCCCTCCCTTTTCCTTGTGGCCAGTGTGGTCTAATGGCTAGACTGTTGAACTATGAGTTTGAGCTTGAATTCTCACTCAACCATGAAACTCAGTATGTGACCTTGGACCACCAATGTTTCTCACCGCATGGTGATTAAAATATAATATTATACAAAATAACTGGCAATCTGCTCCCCTATAATAGCAACTCAATCTTTAAAGATAATGATTAGGCGTTTTTTGTTAACAGCATTTTGGATGCTGCCAATAAAAAAATTCTGGCAATGCTGCCAGATACAAAATTCAATTCAACATCTAAATCTTTTCTTAAGCTGGTGTTCCATTGGCTAAAACAAACAAACAAACAAACACCCACAAAAACTGAAAACCATTGTAAAAGTATGCAGTGTAAATGCAAGAGAAATTATGCTGTTCTGTTCAATGATTTCATATTGTTTTCTCTAGCTGGTTGGATGGAACTCCAGTGACCTTTGCAATGTGGGCACCCAATGAACCCAACTTTTCAAATGATGAAGAAACCTGTGTCTACATGTATCGTGAAACAGGCAAGTAGAATAAAAGATTAAAATTTTTAAAAGGGGGTGCATATACAATCAATAGCGGGGCAACTGATTAATTAAAATAAACTACCACAAACGGAACCCATGTCACATCACAATAATTATTCTGGCCCACTGAAGATGTGGGTGGATGGAATAATATTACCGGTATTTTGCATTTCTAATTGTCTTCCTTTGAATCTCATAATATTAAAATGTTTTAGAGGACATTTTGGGTGTCCACACTAGGGCACTAATACGTATGTGGGTCACTACTTTCATTAATGCATTTGCTCACCTTGGTTCACACAGAGAAGAACTTAACACTTGCCAACGTGGTGTGGTGGTTAAGAGCAGTGGACTTGTAATCTGGGGAACTGGGTTCGCTTCCCCACTCCTCCACATGCAGCTGCTGGGTGACCTTGGGCTAGTCACACTTCTCTGAAGTCTCTCAGCCTCACTCACCTCACAGAGTGTTTTTTGTGGGGGAGGAGGGAAAAGGAGATTGTTAGCCGCTTTGAGACTCCTTAAGGGGAGTAAAAGGAGGAATATCAAGTCCAAACTCTCTTCTTCCTCTTCCTCTTCCTCTTCCTCTTCCTCTTCCTCTTCCTCTTCCTCTTCCTCTTCCTCTTCCTCTTCTTCTTCTTGCCTGCTGCATTAGATCAGTGACCCATCTAGTCTAGCATCCTGTTAGCGCTGTGGCCGACCAGATGCCCATAGGAAGCCTATAGGCAGGACCTGAGCACAATAGCAGGCTCCCTTCCTGCAGTATCCAAAAACTGGTATTCAGAAGCATATTGCCTCTGACTGTGGATGTAAAACAAGGTCACTGGGGGTTAAGTAGGCAGTTACAGCCTTGTCCTCCATTCATTTGTTGAGTTTGTAGTCATCACGGCCTCATACTGGAGCAAATTCCATGCACTGTGTGAAGAAGTACATTGTTTTGTCTCTCCTGATTATTCCAGCTTTTGGTTTCATTGCGTGTCTATGAGTTCTAGTACTATGGGAGGGACAGGACTTTTCTCTGTCCACTTTCTTCCTGCCATGCATAATATAATGCACTTGTATTGTGTCACCTCTTACTTGCTTTTTCTCTGAATACCTCCCACCAAATATTGTAATCTTTCCTCTTAGGGAAGTTGCTTCATCCACTTTATTATTTTGGTTGCCCTTTTCTGAACCTTTTCCAACTCTACAATATCCTTTTTGAAGTAAAGTGATGACAGCAATACACAGTACAGTGATGCCTCGCAAGACGAAAAGAATCCGTTCCGCGAGTCTCTTCGTCTAGCGGTTTTTTCGTCTTGCAAAGCAAGCCCATTGACGGCTTAGCGGATTAGCGCTATTAGCGGTTTAGCAGCTTTTAGCGGCTTTTAGCGGCTTATTGGATAAGCGGCTTAGCGGCTTAGAAAAAGGGGGGGAAGGGGGGAAAAACCCCGCAGGAACTCGCAATACATTTTCGTCTTGCGAAGCAAGCCCATAGGAAATTCGTTTTGCGAAGCGCCTCCAAAACGGAAAACTCTTTCGTCTAGCGAGTTTTCCGTCTTGCAAGGCATTCGTCTTGCGGGGCACCACTGTATTCTAAATGCAGTTGCTCCACAAAGTTGTACGTAGAATGGCGTCACAATCGCAGTGTAATTTTCAGTTCCTTTCCTAATGATCCCTAGCAGCGAGTTTGCCTTCCGCCCAGCTGCTGAACACTTGGCTGACATCTTCTTCAAGCAATCCATTAGGACCCATGGTCTCATTCCTCGTCAGTCACCACCAGTTCAGATCCCATGTGAAATTAAGATTTTTGGCAATGAAACAAGAGCAGCTTGTCAAACTGGGACTGGCTCATCAGCAGTTGAGATTATGTTTGCTTCTAGTTACCTTCTACAACCAAAATATTCTGAGGACATGGAAAGTCTTTTCTGACTGGGGTTGGAAACACCACATTGTCCCTTAAAAGGCTGGTATTTCATCCCTGCTGCTCTTCTTGCAAGAAGGTCTTATTTTGAGGCTGCGGCCTAACATGCCTAACCACCAGGCATCTATGATGCCATTGTTTCTAAGGATCTGAACAAGCCAGTGGGATCTCATCCTTTCCTCAGACAGTTTCATAGTGGGGCCATCCTGAAGTCACCTCCACACAGCATAGATTTCCCTCATGGAAGTCTGCTTCTTTTCATCTACTCTCAAGAGTGCTCTTCCTAGTGACATTCACCTTTGCTCAATGGATCTCAGAGCTCAAAAACCTTCATGTGTTCCACAAGGACAGTGTAACAGTCTGAATTATTTCTTCCTTTCTCCCTAAGGTTTGCCACCTTTACACTGCCAGCAGGAACTCAGTTCTTACCTCCTTCTCTCCTCCTGTTTATCTTTCTGAAAGAGACTAGCATTCCCTTGATATCAGTGTTTGTGGACCTTGCAGCTTGGGTAAATTAGATTGGAACAATCACTTACAGCATAGTGCTGAGGCCATCTCTACATCCATAGCGGGGGGAGGGAATGATTTCTTACCTGTAAAGGGGATTTCTGTGCATGTAATAAGATGAACTCAGGTCCCACACTGTAGGTCTTGGGCTGCCTCAGCTTGTGGAGGATTTTTTTCTAGTATGCCTGACCTCTTTTCTAGTTTTTACTTGTTGTTTCTTGTTTGACAGAGTGTTGTTGTTCTGGTTGTGCTATCTTTGTGCCTTTTTCAGTCTCTTAGAGTCTTATATTTTAAAGAGCGAAAAAGAGGACACATTTGCTAACTTCTACTTTTAACTGTGGATCACTATGATGACTCTCATTTTACAAACCCATGAAAAGGAGTACATGTCCTGGAAAAAGAGGACATATGAGATCTCTACTAGGAGGGAGGGTTTTTTGTGCGTGTTTTTATCATATCATAGAATCATAGAATCATAGAATCATAGAGTTGGAAGAGATCACAAGGGCCATCGAGTCCAACCCCCTGCCAAGCAGGAAACACCATCAGAGCACTCCTGACATATGGTTGTCAAGCCTCTGCTTAAAGACCTCCAAAGAAGGAGACTCCACCACACTCCTTGGCAGCAAATTCCACTGTCAAACAGCTCTTACTGTCAGGAAGTTCTTCCTAATGTTTAGGTGGAATCTTCTTTCTTGTAGTTTGGATCCATTGCTCCGTGTCCGCTTCTCTGGAGCAGCAGAAAACAACCTTTCTCCCTCCTCCATGTGACATCCTTTTATATATTTGAACATGGCTATCATATCACCCCTTAACCTCCTCTTCTCCAGGCTAAACATGCCCAGCTCCCTTAGCCGTTCCTCATAAGGCATCGTTTCCAGGCCTTTGACCATTTTGGTTGCCCTCCTCTGGACACGTTCTAGTTTCTCAGTGTCCTTCTTGAACTGTGGTGCCCAGAACTGGACACAGTACTCCAGGTGAGGTCTGACCAGAGCAGAATACAGTGGCACTATTACTTCCCTTGATCTAGATGCTATACTCCTATTGATGCAGCCCAGAATTGCATTGGCTTTTTTAGCTGCCACGTCACACTGTTGGCTCATGTCAAGTTTGTGGTCAACCAAGACTCCTAGATCCTTTTCACATGTACAGCTCTCAAGCCAGGTGTCACCCATCTTGTATTTGTGCCTCTTATTTTTTTTGCCCAAGTGCAATACTTTACATTTCTCCCTGTTAAAATTCATCTTGTTTGTTTTGGCCCAGTTCTCTAATCTGTCAAGGTCGTTTTGAAGTGTTATCCTGTCCTCTGGGGTGTTAGCCACCCCTCCCAGTTTGGTCCATCATCCAAGTCATTGATAAAGATGTTGAATAAGACCGGGCCCAAGACAGAACCCTGTGGCACCCCACTAGTCACTCTTCTCCAGGATGAAGAGGAACCATGGATGAGCACCCTTTGGGTTCGGTCAGTCAGCCAGTTACAAATCCACTGAGTGGTAGCATAGTCAAGTCCGCAGCAGGAGTAGCGATTTTGCCAGCAACCACTAAGTGAAGCTTGACTTCCACTTTCATCTTATTATGTGTACGACAATCCCCTGTACAGGTAAAAAATGGTCATTCTTCATTTGGGAGTGATTTCATCTTACTGATGAACACCTAACTTCTTTATTCAGGCTTATGGTACGACATAAACTGTGGTACTAAGAACAAATTCATCTGTGAAAGGCATAACAGTTCTGTCCGTTCAACTCCTGCTCCCACAACGCCTGCACCTGTTGGGGGCTGTGCAGATGGCTGGCTTTTCTTTGATAAAAAGGTAACTAAGAAAGTGATTGCAAATATACTGGTATATTGCCCCTTTTCAGTTATTATAGCACATACAATGTTTTCCCAGAGCTTGTGGTGTAGTGGTTAAGAGCGGTAGAGATTGCTCTCCATGTCCACACTTCTATGCAAGGGCTCTTTATAGAGGTTCAAAATGAATGTGCACCTAGTTCAGGCGTTAAGCCATCATGATACCGCATCTCTGCATGCCACCACCCCATGTATCTTTTGTACATACTAGAAAGTCTACTGCATTGCAAAATAGAAGTGTCAGGAACAATGAATTTTTTTTTTTTTAAAGTGGTATCTTAAAAGCTTGATTATGGGTCAGCTACCCAAAATAGCAATGAATTTGTCTTCAAACTAAATTTTCAGCATTTGGTTATGTTATTGTTTATTAAATGACAATCTCGGGGGGCGGGGCGGAGCTATTTTCTGTCTGAAGAGGAGCCAGTGAGCAGTGACTGGGTTGGAGAAGGAAGGTAAAGTAGTGTATGATCTACCATTTAAAAACCATTGCAGGCTTGTGGAGGGCCAGAGCAGGAACTGGGTAAATTCCCCCCACCTCTATTTTCCACTGTGTTGGTTAACTTTTTATTAGTTCCTGGCTTCTATATGAAGAAATTAACTACACCACATCCTCCACACAATCTGAATCTCTGTCAAGTCTGTGAATCTGAGGGTTGGGATTTCCCTCTAAAGCCAAGTTAAAATATCCATGTCTGCAACTCAGTACCATCTCATGATGGTTGAGTTCACTAACCATTTCATAATTGATGGAATTTTGGAGTTTTACTCCCCCCGTAGTGCTTCCAGTTTTTTGGCTTGAATGAAGAAGAAAGGAAAAACTGGTCTGATGCACGAACTGCTTGCAGAAATCTAGGAGGAAATCTGGCAACTATACCGAACAAAGCTACACAAGGTACAGTCGGTTCTTTTAGAACATGTTGCTCACATAGACTTATTGTTGACTCAATAATAATAATTTGTTGTTTCTACCCCGTCCATCTGGCTGGGTTTCCCAGGGGTCTGAACACTCATCCCCCACCACCACTTTCTGAACAAGGCCCAGGAGAAAGAAGCCCTTCCTAAGCTGAGTGAAAACAAGGGATGTTTCTTGTAATCAAGGCCTGTTTGTGTTTTTTCCAGGCAAAAATGTAATGAGCTGGATTATGTGGTCCTTTTTAAAGCAGGGATAGCCAATGTTGCATCTGCAATATTTTGTTGCATTAAGAGAATGGTCAGGAATGATGGAAGATATAGTTTTTCTCTGTAAGAAAAACAAGTTTAAAATGTTTTTGTGTTTTAAAAAGATGCAGTATAGTAAGATCTGAAGTGGACCATAGTGGCAACTTCTGCATGACACAATTTTAAAAAACAAAACAACGAACATAAAATATAACTAGATCAGTTCATGGTATCCTATATTGATTACTTATAAGTGAGGGAGAGTATTTACCAAATTCTTTATGATGAAATATGTCCTTGTTTTTATTCAGCATTTTTCATGGTGCACTTAGAAAGTGCCTCAATTGATCCATGGATTGGACTGAATGATATTATTAGTGAAGAGAGTTTTCTATGGACAGATGGAAGTGAGGTCTACTATACAAACTGGGCCAGTGGTTTTCCAATTTATGTAAGTCCTGCCTGCAAAGGCTTTCATCTTTATTTTTTTCAGATACAAGAAATGTTCCCTATTTTCCATTCCTGCAGTAAAATTATATATATTCAGAGTGCCTTCTCAGCATTATCACTCCATTAATGTACCAGTCTTCCCATGCCAATCTTGCAAGGTTAGCTGGCCATGTTTTGATATTTAATACATGGATTGGTATTATGATTGTTAATCCTCATTTTACTCTTTATTGTTCAGTTTACTGTAGTTTAAATTGTTATGAGCCACTCCGAAAATACTCCAGAAGAAGTGTGGAATAGAAATTTTACAAATAGATACATTACATAATTGATAAAATATATAGGAAGCATCCAAGGTCAGCAGCATGTTCTGAGGAGCCTCTGACAATTTTGACTTAAAGCAATTTTGACTTAAAGCCTCTGACAATTTAGACTTAAAGCCAGGGAACTGACATCAGAGCGAGAGGTGGAGGCAAGGCTCCAAAACTATGCAGGAGAGGGGACCAGCAGGGGGGAAGGAATTCAGCGTAACACCAGTAAAGAGAAGGAGATGGAGGATTTGGAGACAGGGCTCCAAGACCCTTCACCAGAGACTAATGGGGAGAGCGCTGACACGCCTCTGCCTTCCCCTTACTTGCGCAGACGAGTGCCGCGCAGGGAAAGTAGGAGGAGACTTGGCGTCAAACAGCTCTTATGCTGGAAGAGGTTCAAGAAACGCCCACTGACGGATTCTGCAAGTGACTGACCGGCCACGGAGTGTGAGCTGTCAGCCAAAGCATGGTTGGCCAGGCAATCTGACCAAAACTGAAGGCAACTTACGCACAAGTAACCCCTTACAACCATTACAGCAATCCGTCAGTCCCTGAAGTTACTTGTGCACAGGCAAGGGACCATGAGCCAGACTGGAGGTGCCGGTGCAGCGGAGCAAGCTACGAGTGTGCAGGACTTGGTGAAGAGGAACCGGGACCTGGAACAGCAAGTAGCTCTGCTGACGGCGTGGCTGGATGAAAGGCGAACTCAGGATGCGCAGGTTAGACCCACCCCAGTGGCAAAGAAAGTGCCGGGACTGGTACGCAAGTTTGGGGGGAAGCCCCAGGACTATAACGCGTTCCGAACGGAAATAGAGTACGCTTTGGAACTGCAGCACGATGACTTTGCTGACGATGCAGAGAGGGTGGCATATATCGTGGGGCACCTTCAGGATGGGGCGCGCGAATGGGTCAGGCCCCTAATGGCCATGCAGAATGCTGCCATGAGGGACGTACGGAAGTTCCTCCAGGCTATGGACGCGATGTATTCAAGCCAAATTGGACAGAGTGTGACCCAGCGGGAGCTGATGAGGTGCAAGCAGGGGGACCTATCCGTTAGAGACTATTGGTCCTGTTTTGCGATGCTAATACACCGGCTCGAATGGGACCTGGATGACCCGCCTATACGGATGCTGTTTGAGGAGGGGTTGTCCCCAACCGTGAAGGACGAGCTCTCCCGCGTGCCCCGCCCGCAATCTATGGACGAATTGACCAAAGCTGTGCTTGCGATAGGAGCTCGGCAGGAAGTGCGCACTTTGGAAAGGCGGGAAGGGAGAGGAGAGCGTTGCCCTGACTACCGCATTCCTGAGATGCCAAGGCAGCCTTCTGGGTCCGTTGAGCCAATGGAAATCGATGGAGCGCGCGCGAGAGAGAGAGGTTTCAAGCGCCCACCAAGGATCCAAAAGGGAGGGGAAGGCTGGCAAAAGCACCAAGAAGTGTTTCCTCTGCCAACGGCCAGGACACTTTGCCAGGGCTTGTCCAGGAAGAAAGGCTTGGCAAGGGATGGTGGGAGCCTCTGGTAGCGAGGAGGAGGACGAAGTGCAGGGAAACGCCAACGCTTGGCTGCCCACAGGGGGGCACAGCAGCCAGGCGAGCAAACTAATGGAAGTGCCCCAACCAGACCCACCCAAGGCGTTAATAGCGATAGAGGTGGTGCTAGAACTCCCAAATGGGCACCCAGTCAAGGTGAAGGCAATGTTGGATTCAGGCAGCTCCTGTAATTTTTTTAGCAAGGAGTTCGCACTAGAGCACCAACTCCACCTGCTGCCACTTGATTTTCCCCTCCAGGTCACCACGATAGATGGCAGGGAGCTGCTGGGAGGGGAGGTGACACATCAAACCCCACCAATGAGAATGAGGGTTTCCAGACACACAGAAACCATTGCCTTTCATGTGGCCACACTGGCAGGACCCCCGATAATATTAGGCATGAGCTGGCTAGTGCTACATGATCCAGTGGTGGCTTGGCATCAACGGACAGTCACTTTTGGGTCAGCTCACTGTTTGGAACACTGTCTGGGCGGGGGAAGCCCAGGTTGAGGTCGGCCAGAGTGGCAGGAATGACACTGAAGCTGAGAGGAGAGGTGCCGCCACAGTACGCTGACTTACAGGAGGTATTCAGCGAGAGGGAAGCGGACAGGCTGCCACCACATAGGCCCTTTGACTGCCAAATCAACTTACTCCCAGGGGCTCAGCTGCCGGTGGGCAAGCTGTATGCCATCTCGGACCAGGAGATGCAGGAGTTGCGGAACTTTATTGACAAGAACCTGAAAAGAGGTTTCATAAGAGAATCTAAGGCAGTGGGGGGCAGTCTGGTGTTCTTTGTGGACAAAAAAACACACGAATGAGCCCAGATTGATCGTGGACTATAGGGCGTTAAACCTTGTATCAGAACCCGTAACCTTCACAATGCCCAGAATTGATGACATTTTAACACGGGTGAGGAAGGGAAAGATCTTCACCAAGTTGGACCTCCGAGGAGCGTACAATTTGATTAGGATAAGGGAGGGGGACGAATGGAAAACCACCATGTTCACCCCCCTAGGGGCCTTTGAGTACTTAGTCATGCCATTTGGATTACAGTCAGGCTCCGCCTGTTTTCAAGCCTTCATGCACCACGTGTTGGGTTCCCTGCTGTACAAGAACTGCATAGCATTTCTGGACGACGTCCTAATCTATTAGGACAATGAGAAACAGCATGTCGAGGACGTCAGGGAAGTGCTAAAGAGACTGCAGAAACACCAGTTGTGGGTCAAACTGGAGAAGTGCCAATTTCACGCCAGGGAAGTGGAATTTCTGGGGTACAAGTTGTCGGACAGGGGCTTAGCTATGGACCCCAGCAAGGTGCAGGCGGTGCTGGACTGGAAGACCCCCAAAACACGAAAGGATGTGCAGAGGTTCCTCGGGTTCAGCAACTTCTACTGGAAGTTCATCAAGAACTTCGGCCACTTGACCGCACCCATCACGGATTGTCTCAGTAGCAAAAAGAAGTTCGTCTGGACTGAAAGTGCCCAACGATCTTTCGAAAGGCTAAAGAAGGCGTTCGCGTCGGAGGAACAGCTCCTGCACGTGGATCTACAGAAGCCGATGAGACTAGAGACAGACGCATCAGACCGGGCAGTGGGGGCGGTGTTGCTCCAGCCGGGAGGGAGCCAACATGCCTGGAGACTGTGTGCCTTCTTCTCACGGAAGCTGAGCAAGTCGGAACAAAACTACACGGTGTATGACTGCGAACTGCTGGCAATTTACGCAGCCTTTCGGCAGTGGAGACATCTGCTAATAGGGGCTCAGCACAAGATTCAGGTGTGCACGGATCACAAGAACTTGGAATATTGGAGAACGGCTCGAGTTCTCAACCAGAGACAGATTCGATGGGCACAGGAGTTCTCCAAGTTCTTTGAGATCAAGTACGTGCCGGGAGAAGAGAACGTGAGGGTGGACGCACTGTCCAGGAAGCCGGAGTACGCGGAAGGAGAAGGACCGCCGGAAGTGAGACACGTGTTCCCAGAGGAACGATGGGTATGTGGGGGAGCGTTGGTTGGGAAACGAGAACTAACCGAGCTGATTCGCCAGGATGAATTCACCCAAGCCAGGATCAGGGAACTCAGGGAAGCGAGGAGAGACCAGGGAGGCTATGAGGAAAGGGATGGACTGCTATACTACAAGGGAGCCTTGCGGGACAGGGTGCTCAAACAGCTTCACGACAACCCAACAGCAGGGCACTTTGGGCAACACAAAACTATGTTACTGGTTACTAGGCAGTTCTGGTGGCCAAGGGTGAGGGAAGATGTACGAGAGTATGTATGGGGGTGTGACCGCTGCCAACGGGCTAAGGGGGAGAGGGCTGCCCCGGCAGGGTTGCTGGAACCCTTACCCACACCGGGAAGACCCTTGGAGGTGGTGTCTATCGATTTTATGACAGATTTGCCCAAGTCCAGAGGGAAGACAGCAGTCATGGTAGTAGTAGATCTGCTAACCAAAATGTGCCATTTTATAGCGTGCTCGCATGCAGTAACAGCAGAGGAAACGGCCAGGTTGTTTGTGAATTACATCTTCAGGTTGCATGGGGCTCCTTCGAGGGTTATCTCAGACCAGGGGAAACAATTTACCTTGAGGTTCTGGAGGAGGCTCATGAACTTATTGCAGGTGGAGGTGGGATTCTCGATGGCGATACACCCGGAGACCAACGGACAAGCAGAGAGAGCAAACAGTATTTTACAGCAATATCTACGCTGCTACGTGAACGAGAGACAGAACAATTGGGTAGAGAAACTAGCACTGGCTGAGTTTGCGTATAATAATGCTGAGCATGTGTCCACGGGGATGAGCCCGTTCATGGCTAATTATGGGTGTCACCCCAGGGCCTTTCCCGGGAGGGTGGAGGAAGGGTGGAGCGTATCCGTGGCAGAACAGTTCGTGGAGGAAATGGAGGCTCTGCACCAGCAGCTTAAGATGAACCTGGAAAGGGCCAAGGAAGTGTACAAGAGGCAAGCAGACAAGCGTCGCCGGGAAGGGGAGACTATAAGGGTGGGGGACCGGGTGTGGTTATCCACCCAAGGGCTACCCTTTAAAGGAGGGTGCAAGAAACTGCGGCCAAAATGGCTGGGCCCTTTTGAGGTAACACACCAAGTGAACCCGGTGGCATTCAGGCTCAAGTTGCCAGGCAGCATGAAGATCCACCCGGTGTTTCATAGGTCGCTGCTCTCACCGTACAGGGGGGGCGGAGGTTCCAGGGGGAAGGAGGAGAAGGGCTCACACACCCACAAGTGGAGGAGAGGGAACACCGCAACCAGGTGATGGAGATCCTAGATTCGCGATGGCGGGGGCGGCAGGTAGAGTACCTGGTAGCTTGGGAAGGAGAACCCGAGTTAGAAAACACGTGGGTTCCCGCGGGGGAAGTAGATGATGGATATCTGGTGGAAGAGTTCCACAGCAGGTATCCGAGGAAGCCCAAACCAATAGAAAGATTCTGGGAGGAGCAATTTGGAACCACCGATGAGGAAGAGGAGGATTTTGTGGGTTTTCCTACTTCCGAAGAGGAAGGAGGAGAAGCGTCAGGGGAAGAGGAATCGGACTGGGAAGCCCGTCCCGCGCGTAGGTATCAGAGTGGGTGGGAAGCGGGGTTTGAGTCCTCGGAGGACGACAGCAGCTCCTTCCGGGGGTTTCCTGCATCGTCGGCTGAAGAGGGAAGCAAGGTTATGTCACCTGGTTGGGCCGGGGGTGGAGGGGGTCCTGGGAGGGAGGTGGATGTCAGGGAACTGACATCAGAGCGAGAGGTGGAGGCAAGGCTCCAAAACGATGCAGGAGAGGGGACCAGCAGGGGGGAAGGAATTCAGCATAACACCAGTAGAGAAGAGGAGGAGATGGAGGATTTGGAGACAGGGCTCCAAGACCCTTCACCAGAGACTAGTGGGGAGAGCGCTGACACGCCTCTGCCTTCCCCTTACTTGCACAGACGAGTTCCGCGCAGGGAAAGTAGGAGGAGACTTGGCGTCAAATAGCTCTTATGCTGGAAGAGGTTCAAGAAACGCCCACTGACGGATTCTGCAAGTGACTGACCAGCCACGGAGTGTGAGCTGTCAGCCAAAGCATGGCTGGGCAGGCAATCTGACCAAAACTGAAGGCAACTTACGCACAAGTAACCCCTTACAACCGTTACAGCCAGTTATATTCTTCAGAGTTGCAATTTTTCTCTCAACTCTGCTGCTTTTATTCTGTCTGAATTTTGCCAACAAGTTAAGGACTTAAGTATAATCTGCCAATGCTCCATTTCCTAGTTAGACTGAATTATTTCCTTCCCACAGCAGCAGTGCCATTCACTTCAATTGTACATCCCCTTGTGTGCTTGGGAATTAAGAAAATTCCGAAAGGCATCTCACCCATTATGTTACACATCTTCCTTGATCCACTGGCCAGTATATCAGGCACTGCCTCTGTCCAGCAATGACTTTTTCTATCTCGGCTTACTAGGACTTAGTTGCATGCAAAGACCAATCTCTCCCACCCAATCTCCTCACCTTCTGCACCCTCTGAATATATTCTAGGGGTTCCCCCAGCCCTCTGAAGCAGATTTGGGTAGGGCATGAGATGTATCCAAGGGAAGGGGGAAATCCCATTGTGCAAGCAGAAATCCTTGTATTGATAGGATGAGTTATTAGGAGACCACCCACTGTTATTGCTTCAGTTTGATGCTCACACCTTTCTTTAGAACAGCTGTGGGGAAGTTTGCCTATGCTTGATCTAAGATAAAAGAATTGCCTCCTGCGCAAATTGATGGCACTTGTCTTATTTGATTTTTATGTTTTAATTCCTTAGGAAGACTGTGTTTTTATTATTAAGGGGACTGGAAATTCAGGAGGAAAGTGGAGAGATGGACCATGTTCTGCCAGGAAAAGCTACATCTGCCAAAGAAACTCTGGTACATTTTTAGAAGAGAAAAAACAAAAAAATATTTTGCAGTTCAGATTGCTTTCTAGAGTCCAAAGCCTGTTTTCTGTGCCATAATCATTTTGTCAAAAAACAAAATTAGATTTCCAGTATTAGAGATTTTGTATTTGGCTGTATAAAGAAAAGAATGCAATCGTGACAACAATATTTTATACATATACAGAGATGAACCCTGGTGTCAAAGAACCTCAGTTGTACACTTCCTGATATGGGACTTGACTTTTCACTATACCATCCCCAAAATAGGACAGAAGGAGGCTGCTGGAAAAAAGTTTAGTTCTATTTCTTTTTAAAACAATTTTTATTAAAGATTTTCATTGTTTACAAAAGCACATGCACATGGGGGTTTTGTGTCAACGTCACTTGGGTAGGTTCTCTTTCTATTCGCTTGTTATATTTTCTTGGTAGTGAGAGAGGTTAGGGTGGCCTAGGGTGTGGCTGGTTGTGTTTGGTTGGCTGCAGTGGGATTTGTGTGTGAGAGAGAGGTGTGTTGTTGGATTAAGTTAGCCATATTGATTCTTTTAGTTCTTTTTTAGTGTCATAATATCTAGCCATGTTGCAAGTGACAGCCTGCCCCCTGATCAATGCACTTTCATTTTAATAAGAAGAATAGACCCCCACAAGTACAGCCACCCTCCGAGGTCGGTTTTTGGACAGAAATTACCAGAATAGAAACAGAAATTTTTATCATCTACGAATGATGGTGGCTAGGAAACTAATTGAAGAAT
Source organism: Podarcis erhardii (assembly GCF_964252035.2). Classification (NCBI taxonomy): domain Eukaryota; kingdom Metazoa; phylum Chordata; class Lepidosauria; order Squamata; family Lacertidae; genus Podarcis; species Podarcis erhardii. The sequence goes on along the minus strand of NC_138513.1, from coordinate 20,711,032 downwards.
AGTCACTTGACTTCTATGAAAAGAAATGAATGTGTTTCAAGTAGGTCTGCTGGCTGCTTCTTAGGAATTTGATATGCTTCTTTTGTGGCTGTAAAGAATAGAGTTTGACTATCATGTTGGTTTTAATGTTTCTCTGCAAATTCTTAGTACTTTCAGATGTTAAATCTTGGGAGATAATAATGTTCAGATATTTCAGTATGAAATGAAATCAAATTTTAGGAATATATGCAGTCTAAAACAATTTCTGGCTTTTTGTTTATTTTTGCCATAGATCCTGCATTACCATATTTTGAAACAACAATTCCAGCCTCAGGCTATTTCAGTTTTGGGAATAGCAGTTACTTTTTCATTGGCACCAAAATGACATGGGAAGAGGCCAGGAAAAAATGCAATTCTGAACAGTCAGAGCTTGCCAGCATTTGGAATCCCTACATTGAATCATTCCTATGGCTAAAGGTATTGAAATATGAGGAGCCTGTGTGGATTGGTCTAACTAGCAACACGGTAAGAACATGCAATGTACATTAACATAATACTACTTTTCCACTCCAAGGGTTTGTATTCAGAAGGACATAGTTAGGAAGCACAGGGCTTTCATTGTTGTTGTTGCTGTTTAGTCGTTTAGTCATGTCTGACTCTTCGTGACCCCATGGACCAGAGCACGCCAGGCACTCCTGTCTTCCACTGCCTCCCGCAGTTTGGTCAAACTCATGCTGGTAGCTTCGAGAACACTACCCAACCATCTCATCCTCTGTCGTCCCCTTCTCCTTGTGCCCTGCATCTTTCCCCTTCAAGGATCACTGCCTTGTCATGGCGAAGGGGCTTGAATAACAAAAAGAAGCTATGAACTATGCCGAGCAGGGCACCCAAGATGGACAAGTCATAGTGGAGAGTTTAGACCAAACGTGATCCACCTGGAGGAGGAACCGGCAAGCCACTCCAATATCCCTGCCAAGAAAACTCTATGGACAAAGACAACGGGCTTTCATTAGCTGACTTTATTCAAAACTAGGGACTGCCCCTGCTCATTGCTCACGGCACTTGCCCACCCCACCTACCCTTTTGGCAACCACTCTCTCCCCACATCCAACCAACTGCCCTCCCTTTATCCACCCACCCCTTCATCCTCCCTGCATATCCTCCCTGCATCATTAATGATCATTATTATCATCGGCATAAATTTAAATCTAGTTCTTCTTTCCAAATAAGCCCAGGGTTGCAAGTCATGTAGGGCTTTGTGTGTTAGTACTAAGACCTGGAGACCTGCAGGTATATGGCGGTGTACAATTTTTTAATAGTAATAGGGCCTGGTAGGTCACTAGCAGCCAATGCAGTGTTTTCAGAATATTATTTTATTATTATTATTATTATTATTATTATTATTATTATTATTATTATTTCCTACCCTTTTCCCTGATAGGGACTCAAGGCACCTCACAGCTAATCAATGCAACTAATCAATGCAAGGTATCAAATAACAAGACCTGATCAGTTGCCAGCAGTCTTGATCAGTTGCCAGCAACACAGTGAATAGGGAGCAATATATGTAACACAATGCCCAATTGGGACAGAACAGGAATACTTGCCATTTCTCAGTCAATTATATACGCCCACTAACCCAAAGAGGCCTCATTTTATCAAGAAGAGTCAGAGCATGAGCTAGTCTAAGCAATTTCTCAATAATTGGTGACATAGGTTCACATTGGGCTGCCCCACTTACCAATCCAGCAGCTGTATTCTGCCGTAGTTGTAGCCTCTGGGTTATCTTCAAGGCAAGACCCACATAAAGCATTTTGGAGTAGCTCAGGTGAGAGGCACCAGAGCATGGACAACTAAGGCCCAACTATCTTAGTTCAGGAACAGATATAACTGGATGATTAGCGCCCATCTAGCCTTTTATTGCTTCCAGACCCCTGTCCAAAACCTTCCTGGCTTCTCCAGATTCAGATGGAGCGGATAGAGTTATGTGTCATCAGCATACCAATGACACCATGCTTCAGATCTCCAGATGACATCTCCCAAGGGTTTTTCCAATAGATATTAAACAGGACAGGGATGTCTTCAGTTGTTATAGCTATAGCAGTACCCAGAATTTATCACCTGATTGTGTTTCTGTAAATAAAATGAAAGGGGTGTGTGGAGATGATATGGAGCTCATGTTATGGGAAATAAACTACAACCAGCATGTGTTGTTCCAATGTGCATTAGAATGGTGAGCACTACACATGGATAAACAACCGGAGACTGATGTATACTAACTGGGCACCTGAAGAGCCAAAGCACAAAATAGCCTGTGTATTCATGGACCTTGAGGGTCATTGGAAAACAGGAACTTGCAATGAAACATACTTATTTATCTGTGAGCAGCATCATGGTAAGCAAAGAAATATCTCTCTTTTAATGTGGGGCACAGCACTCTAATTCCAATAAGGTCTCCATTTCAACACAGAGCTGAGATCTGTACTCTAGACACTGATCTGATAGCATCTTGATAAAACAGTTTATTCTGATTTTGGAGTATACAATTCTGAACACAGAAATCACTTTCGCCCAGTGTGTTGCTATCTATATAGATATTTTTCAGTTCCTTTTATAGGAACACCATCTACCACTCCCACCATAGGTGGAAATATGTGCCTTTATGTTGCTGTTTTTGCAGCTCCAGCACTTTGGGAAGAGATTGGGAGTTTATATGTGATAAGATCACTGGTGGTGTAATGACACCTCAAAATTATTCTTCCACCCTTGCAAAAATTGTTTTCACAGGCAGCTTGCTCCATATTCTTTCATAGTGCAAGACAAACTGGGGGCGGGGGGGAGAGAGAGAGATTAATTTCCAACTTTCACACACTCTCTCTCTCTCTATATATATATATTTGATGACTTATTGTTGAAATGCCTCCAGTGAAATACATCAGAACTTGGAATTCTTAGGAATCGTTCAGCTTCAAGTGAGAATAGCATAAAACACCCAAGGACAACATCCTGATACTTACAAACAAAAACAACACGTTACTACCTTCCTATGCATTTGATTGATTGATTGATTGATTGTGGCTGCAACAACCTAATTTTGTGTGTGTGTGTGAATTCACACACATTTAATCCCCTGCGTTAGTGCCTGAGGGCCCTGCTCTTGCCACTTACCACCTGGCCTGGGGCGGGGCCTGAAGCCTCACAAGGACTGCTTGCTGCTTGCTGCCTGCTGCCCAGGAGGACTCCCCTGTGTGAGTGCCTAAGGGCCCTGCTCCTTCCTGCCACCTGGCCCAGGGCAGGGCCTGAAGCCTCACAAGGACTGCTGTGCTCTGTTGTCCAGGAGGACTCCCCTGTGTGAGTGCCTGAGGGCCCTGCTCTTGCCACTTACCACCTGGCCCAGGGCGGGGCCTGGCAGGCCTCACTAGGACAGTTGCTGTTACTGCTGGAGGGGCACAGATTGTTTTTAAAATGTTTTTTAAAAATTTCTTTTGAATTTTTTGTATGTGGGGGGTGGGGGTGGGATGGATGTTTGGTTGGGCTTGGGGAATTTTTTTGATTTTGATGTTGTCAGGGAACTGCCATCGGAGGAACAGGTGGTGGAAAGGCTCCAGGAGAATAGGAGAGATTCTGCAGCAGAAGAAGGAACCAGTAGGGGGAGAGCAGGAGCTCCGGAGGAAGGGGAGTCGGAGGGGAGGCTCTGGGATACTTCCAGTGAGAATAGTGAAGAGGTAACAAGACCCCCCTTAGGAACTCCCACCCTTCGCCGGAAACTGTCACGCAGAGAGTCCCGGAGGCGCATGTCCGTCAAACAGCTTTTATGCTGGAGTAAATTCCGTAGACGCCCACTGTCAGATACTACCAGCGACTGACGGAGTCATGCTTTGGGGGGCTCCGTTAGTGACTCGGTTTGGTTGACCAGCCAAACACCAGAGGGATCAAGCTTTTACGCACAAGCAGCTCATTATCCCATCACAGCAATCTGACAGTCTTTGAAAGCGGCTTGTGCAAGCAGAGGGCATCATGAGTGAACCAGCCGGAACCGGAGGAGCTGGAGCTGGAGCAGGTCCAAGCCTGGAAGAAAGGTACAGGGCGTTGGAGGTCCAGCTCGCGCTGCAAACGGCGAGGCTCGAGGAGAGGAGGGCTCAAGATGCGGATAAGGGGAGAACCACCCCACTTGCCAGAAAGGTGCCTGGATTGGTGCAGAAATTTGGGGGGGATCCCAGGAACTATCAAGCCTTTAGGACAGAGATGCAATATGCTCTCAATCTACTGTTTGATGACTTCCCCGATGAGAACTCTAGAGTGGCGTATGTGATTGGCCATCTAGAGGGAGAGGCGAAGGACTGGATTCGACCCCTGATGGCAGCCAATAATGAAATCTTAAAGGACACAATGAAGTTTTTTTGCGCCATGGACTTGATGTTTTCCAGCGAGATTGAGCAGGGGGTGGTGCGCAGGCAGTTAATGGCGTGTAAACAGGGGAGCCGATCTGTACGTGAGTACTGGACTGAGTTCACCATGCTGATTCATAGACTGGGGTGGGACCTTGCGAGTGAACCAATTCAAATGCTGTTTGAAGAAGGGCTCTCTCCGGCAGTGAAAGATGAACTTTCCCGGGTGCCTAGGGCGGAGTCTATGGATCAGCTGACTAAATCTGCGCTGTCCATAGGGGCGCGCCAGGAGGCAAGAGCTTTGGAAAAGCGGGAAGGAAAGGGGGAACGTTGGAAGGACTTCCGCATTCCAGAGATTCCGGAGCAGCCTTTCCCGCCAGCAGAGCCGATGGAACTTGGAACAGCGCGCGCGCAGTTTCAAACACCAGTGAAGGGCGGAAGAAGGAGGGAAAGAGCGCCAAGAGATGTTATCTCTGCCAACAGCCAGGTCACTTTGCCAGAGTCTGTCCGCAAAGGAAGGAATGGCAAGGGATGGTGGGAACTGTTGGGGGGAAGGAGGAAGGAGAAATCACGGAGCAAGTAAAAGCCAACGCCTGGCTGCCAACATCAGGGCACAGCAGCCAGGCCAAGGAGTAGTGAATGTGCCCACGCCGGAACCTCCAAGACCAGCGCTGGTGATAGAGGTGTTGCTGGAACTGTCAAACGGACACCCACTAAAGATAAAAGCGCTATTGGATTCAGGCAGCTCCTGTAATTTCATGAGTAAGGAGTTTGCGGCTGAACACCAGATACAGACTATCCCATTAAGTAAGCCTTTGCAGGTTACCACGATTGATGGGAGGGAACTGTTGGGAGGAGAAGTGAGCCAACAGACTGTACCAATGATAATGAGGGTGGCAAGACACACAGAACTGATAGTGTTTAACGTAGCCACCTTGGGAGGAGCTCCTATTATTTTGGGAATGAGCTGGCTGGCACTACACGATCCGCTAGTAGGCTGGCATCAGAGAGTGGTTTCCTTTGGATCAGCACATTGCCTAGAACACTGCAAGGAGGGAGAGGCTCAGGTAGGGGCCAGGGCCACTCTAGCAGGGATGGAAGTGATGGACAAGGGGGAGGTGCCACCACAATACGCTGACTTGATGGACGTCTTTAGCGAAAAGGAAGCAGATAAACTGCCCCCGCACAGACCCTTTGACTGTCAAATTACCTTACTCCCAGGAGCACAATTGCCAGTGGGCAAGCTGTATGCAATGTCAGACAGTGAGATGCAGGAGTTAAGGGAGTTTATTGACAAGAACCTCAAGCGAGGTTTCATCAGAGAGTCACGAGCGGTGGGGGGCAGCCCAGTGTTCTTTGTGGACAAAAAAAACACGAGTAAACCCAGGCTTGTATGTGATTTCAGGGCCCTAAATGCAGTGTCAGAACCAGTGACTTTCCCTATGCCTAGAATTGATGACATTCTGACACGGGTGAGAAAGGGGAAAATTTTTACCAAGCTGGACCTTAGAGGGGCATATAACTTGATACGTGTGAGAAAGGGGGATGAGTGGAAGACCACTATGTTCACCCCCTTGGGGGCCTTTGAGTACCTCGTTATGCCCTTCGGATTACAGGGGGGCTCGGCCTTTTTTCAATCATTTATGAATCACGTCCTGGGGCCATTGCTCTACAAGAACTGCGTAGCATTCTTAGATGACGTCCGGGTGTACTCAGAGAATGAGGAGCAGCATGTGCGAGATGTAAGAAAAGTACTGAGCAAACTGCGAGAAAATCGGCTGTGGGTGAAACTGGAGAAGTGTCAGTTTCATACCAGGGAGGTGGAATTCCTGGGGTACCGGTTGTCTGACAAGGGATTGGCCATGGATCCCAGCAAGGTTCAAGCGGTACTGGAATGGAAAACACCAAAGACCAAGAAGGACGTGCAAAGATTCTTGGGCTTCAGAAACTTCTATAGGAAGTTCATAAAAAACTTTGCCCATTTAACAGCGCCCATCACGGATTGTCTTAGCAGCAAGAAAAAATTTGTTTGGACGGAAGAAGCGCAGCAGGCGTTCGAACACTTAAAGCAGGCGTTTGCGTCGGAAGAGCAACTTTTGCACGTAGATCTACAACAACCAATGAGAGTGGAGACTGACGCGTCAGACAGAGCGGTGGGGGCCGTGCTTCTCCAGCCGGGAAAAGATATGTCTGAATGGAGACCATGTGCATTCTTCTCGCGGAAGTTGAACAAATCCGAGAGGAACTACACCGTATACGACCGAGAACTGCTCGCCATTCATGAAGCATTCCGGAGATGGCGGCACTTGCTGATTGGGGCGCAGCACAAGGTTCAAGTCCGAACTGACCACAAAAATCTGGAATACTGGAGAACAGCCCGAGTGCTGAACCAGAGACAAGTGAGATGGGCCCAGGAGTTCTCCAAATTCCACTTTGAGATTAGTTACGTGCCAGGCTCCGAGAACGTGAGGGCGGACGCTCTTTCCAGGAAACCTGAGTACTTAGAGGGGGAGGGAGCGCCTGAGGCAAGGCATGTAATCCCTGAAGACCGCTGGGTGTGTGGGGCGGCATTGGTGGGGCAGAGGGAACTGATAGAGGGTACTGAGAACGATGAATACGCCCAAGAGAAACTCAGAGAACTCAGGAGGACAGAGGAGAACACAGGGGGGTTTGAAGAAAAGAACGGGGCGTTGTATTACAAAGGGGCACTGTACATACCCAATGGGGAACTGAGGGGCAGAGTACTCAAGCAGTTGCATGACAGCCCCACAGCGGGGCATTTTGGACAGCACAAAACCATGTGGTTGGTTACCAGGGAGTTTTGGTGGCCCAAGGTGAGGGAGGACGTACGGGAATATGTCAGGGGTTGCGACAGGTGTCAGCGAGCGAAAGGGGAGAGGGTGGCGCCAGCGGGGCTATTACAACCCTTACCCACACCAGAAAGGCCATGGGAGGCAGTATCCATAGATTTTATGACGGACCTGCCAAAATCCAAAGGCAAAACAGCTGTCATGGTGGTGGTAGATCTATTAACTAAGATGTGTCATTTTATAGCCTGTTCACATGCGGTCACAGCGGAGGAAACCACCAAGTTGTTTGTAGAGCATATTTTCAGGTTGCATGGCGCCCCCTTGAGGGTGGTCAGCGACAGAGGGAAACAGTTTACTTCCAGGTTCTGGAGGAAACTTATGAGCTTACTGCACGTGGAACTCAATTTTTCAACTGCCCGGCACCCAGAAACTAATGGGCAAGCGGAAAGGGCAAATGGGATTTTACAACAATACCTGAGGTGTTATGTAGAAGACAGAGAAAATGATTGGGTAGATAAGTTACCTCTGGCAGAATTTGCCTACAACAATGCGGAGAACGTGTCCACAGGGATGAGTCCCTTTCTGGCAAATTATGGGTGTCATCCCCGGGCATTTCCAGGAGAAGGAGGGGAGAGGTGGAGCGTGCCGGCGGCGGAACTTTTTGTTGAAGAGATGGAAGCGATCCACCGTCAGCTTCAAATTAACTTAGAGAAAGCCAAGGAAGAATATAAGAAGCAAGCAGACAGAAATAGGAGGGAAGGTGAAACTATAAGGGTGGGAAACCGGGTGTGGCTATCCACCCAAGGACTACCGTTCAAGGGAGGGAGTAAAAAGTTGAGACCCAAAAGATTGGGACCCTTTGAGGTCATACAGCAGGTCAACCCAGTAGCATTCAAACTCAGACTGCCCAGTCACATGAAATTGCACCCAGTATTTCACAGGTCATTACTGTCGCCGTACCGAGAGGGACGTGAGTGGGGGGAGCGTGAGAGAGAGGTCACCCAAACGCCCGTGATCGAAGAGAGAGAAAGCGACATGAACGTGGCAGGAATCATTGATTCCAGGTGGAAGGGGAATCAGGTGGAATATCTGGTAGAATGGGAGGGGGAAGTAGAGTCGGAAAACACTTGGGTACCAGCAGAGGTAGTCAACGACGAGGTTTTAATAGAAACATTTCATCAGCGTTTCCCCCCAAAAACGCAACCCGTGGCACGATTTAGAAGGGAACACTTTGGGACCACCGATGAGGAAGGGGAGTTTGAAGGGTTCCCAGAGTCAGGGGTGGGTGAGGAAGCCGACTCCGACGAAGAAGAGGAAGATGGGGAGAGAGACGGTACGCTGTGGCTAGAAGTGTTTGAATCCTCGGACGACGAGGAGAGTTCCTTCAGGGGCTTTCCGCCCTCACCGCCAGTGGGAGAGGAGGTGGGGGGGTGAAGGGGGCCCTGGGGGGGAGGTGGATGTCAGGGAACTGCCATCGGAGGAACAGGTGGTGGAAAGGCTCCAGGAGAATAGGAGAGATTCTGCAGCAGAAGAAGGAACCAGTAGGGGGAGAGCAGGAGCTCCGGAGGAAGGGGAGTCGGAGGGCAGGCTCTGGGATACTTCCAGTGAGAATAGTGAAGAGGTAACAAGACCCCCCTTAGGAACTCCCACCCTTCGCCGGAAACTGTCACGCAGAGAGTCCCGGAGGCGCATGTCCGTCAAACAGCTTTTATGCTGGCGTAAATTCCGTAGACGCCCACTGTCAGATACTACCAGCGACTGACGGAGTCATGCTTTGGGGGGCTCCGTTAGTGACTCGGTTTGGTTGACCAGCCAAACACCAGAGGGATCAAGCTTTTACGCACAAGCAGCTCATTATCCCATCACAGATGTTTTTGTAATTTTTACAGTTTTTTTGTTTGTATTGTTTTATTGGTTTTGTTTGTTTGTCTGTTTGTTTAAGGTGTTATTTTGTTCTTAAGGGGAGGGGTCAGGGCCGCCAGGGAGTGGGCCCCAGCCCACAAAATGGCTGGGGCATGTTCCACAGGGGGGGATGCACTGGGACAACCGATCTCAGTGATCACGGGTAGGAGGAGGAGTTACGCTAAGACTAGACCATGTCATTACAGAGGAGGCAGGTTTAGTCGTTGTCTGAGGACTATTCCTGCCTCCGGGTCTGGTCCTGATTGGATGGATACTAGAATCAGCAAGGGATACCCACATGACCTGAAGGTGCTGCTGTGCAATGCCAGGTCAATGATTCACAAGACCACTGCCATCCATGACTTGATCATGGATGGAGGACTTGACCTGGCATGTGTAACAGAGACTTGGTTGGATGAAGCAGATGGGCCTGTCCTTGCCACTGCTTGTCCACCAGGTTTCTCTTACGCACAGCAACCCAGGTCATGTTTGCAGTGATTTTTAGGAAGTCATTAGTTTGCACCAGGCGTCCTATTGGGAAGACCCAGTTTTCCGAGTGCATGTTCTGGAAGTTGGGCAATAGGGGCAGTACAGGATTCCTTTTGGTGTACCGACCTCCCTGCTGCACCAAGGATTCCCTGCCCGAGCTGCTTCAGGTCGTGGCGGATGTTCTCCTGGAGACACCTAGTTTGGTCGTCCTAGGGGATTTTAACATCCATGCCGACACAACCTTACAAGGGGCCGCTTGGGACTTTGTGGAAAGCATGGCCTCCATGGGGCTGTCCCTGAATAAGTCTGGCCCAACCCATAGCCACGGACATGCCTTGGACCTGGGGTTTACCTCTATGGATGTTGGTGATCTGACACTAAGTAAAAGCGAAACGAAAGAAGTGCCATGGTCAGATCACTTCCTGGTGCAACTGGACTTCTCTGCAACCCATCCCCTCTGCAGGGAGGTGGGACCAATTCAGATGGTCCGCCCCCGCCACTTAATGGATCCAAATGGTTTCCAGAGAGTGGTAGGGGATGCTTTATCCCATGTTGATGGCCTTTCAGCTGATTCCCTGGTGGCCCGCTGGAATGTGTAGTTAACCAGGGCTATTGATTGTTTGGCTCCGAAGCGCCCTCTCCGATTGCAAAGAGCCCGGACAGCCCCGTGGTTTTCCACAGATCTGAGGGCAATGAAACAATCGTTGAGACGGCTAGAGCACCGGTGGTGGATAACTCATTCTGAATCTGACCAGACACAGGTTAGAGCTCAACGTCGAGCCTACCAAGTGGCAATAGCGACGGCGAAGAAGAATTTCTTCACCGCCTCTATTGAATCTGCAGAAAACAGTAGCAGGAGACTTTTTCAGGTGGTTCACAATTTAGCGGAACCACCTGCAACATTGGGGCCCAGTACGGGCCACATGTTCTCCTGCAATGATTTTGCAAAGTTTTTTGCAGATAAAATCGCTCAGATTCGGGAAGAAGTAGACTCCACCGTGGGAGCAGGGCCGGGGCGGGAGAGTGCTAGAGTTTTGTCTAGTCAAGTGGGATCAATTCCTTTTTTTTTTAAATTTTTTTTTTATTTTTATTCGAAAAAAGATTCATATTACATATCAAACATATACAATTAAAGGTACAAAAAGAAAAAAAAAAGGAAAAAAAAGAAGAAAAAGAGAAAGAAAAGATAACGCGTTCAAAAGAAGAAAAAGAAAAAAAAAGAAGAGAGAAAAGAAAAGAAAAAAACAGTAAACGACAGACTTCCGTTCAACTTGGTCCAGGAATTATACAACCATTATATATTCTTTGCAGTAGAACCTACATTAGTACTATACATCGGAGGTATTAATTATCATCTGCTGTTATGTTACCAATACCCATATTGTTCTCAACATAAATTAAAAATTTCTTCCAATCATCTTTAAGTTTCGTTGTATTATTTTGCCTTATTTTCTGTGTTAATCTCGCTAATTCTATATATTGAAATAATTTCACTTGCCACTCTCCAATCGTGGGACTCTCAGGGGATTTCCAATTTTGTGCAATTAAGATCCTCGCAGCGGCTGTTGCGTACTGGAAAAAGGTTTGATCTGGTTTTTTTATTTCCTCCTCAACCATGCCCAAAAGAAACAACTCGGGTGTTTTGGGGAAGTTGTACTTTAAGATTTTTTTCAATTCGTCGTATATCCTACCCCAGAATTCCTTCACTACCTCACAGGTCCACCATAAATGGAAGAAGGTCCCAATCTTATCTTTGCATCTCCAGCAATTACTGTCAACAGTTTTATACATCTTTCCTAACTTTGCTGGGGTCAGGTACCAGCGGTACATCATTTTCTCTAGATTTTCTCGGAGGGTTGCACACAGTGTGAATTTCATACCCTTCCTCCAAAGTGTCTGCCATTTATTATAGTCTATATTATGTCCAAGGTCTCTATCCCACTTTACCATCGCACCCTTCACCAAGTCCTCTCTTGTGTCCCATTCCAATAGTTGTTTGTATAATTTGGAAAGGTGTTTTTCGTTACTCTCTAAAATTTCCACCTGAAATCTTGATTTTTTATCCCTCATCCCCAGTTTCTTGTGCTCAGACCACAGTGCATTAATCTGATGGAAGTGAAACCACTCTTTTATCTTATCTTTCAACTCCTCATAGGACTTCACCTTCCAACCTTCTTCTGTCTTAGTTAAAAGGTCCTCATAGGTCCACCTTTCCCCCGTCATATTTAACTTTTTAATTTTAATAATATCCACTGGGGAGAGCCACCAAGGGGTCCCTTCTTCCATCAGTTTTTTATGTCTATTCCACACCTCCAATAGTGCACCTCTGATTATATGACTAGAAAACCCTCTGTGAACCTCACCTTTCTTTTGCCATAAATAGGCGTGCCACCCAAACCTAATGTCAAAACCCTCCAAATCCAATAAATCAGTATTTCTAAGGGTGGCCCATTCCTTTACCCAACTTAAACAGGCTGCCTCATAATATAACCTTATATTCGGCACTGCAAAACCACCTTTCTCTCTAACGTCAGTCAGATATTTAAATTTTATCCTGGCTCTCTTCCCTTGCCAGATGAACTTAGTCAAGAGTTTTTGCCAGTTCCCAAAGCGGGTGGTACCTCTAATTATTGGGATGTTTTGGAACAAAAACAGTAGCCTTGGAAGGATACACATTTTAATCGCCGCCATCCTCCCTGTCCACGAAAGCTTCAACCTGTGCCAGGTGTCCAAATCTTTTTTAATTTCCTGCCAAATCTTGTCATAGTTATCTTCAACCAAATTTATATTTTTCGGGGATAGCCAAATTCCCAAATATTTTATCTTATTCACAATTTTTATTCCAGTCTTTTGTTCCAGTTGGGCTTTATCCTCATTGGCCAGGTTCTTTATTAGAATTTTTGTTTTCTTCCTATTCAGTCTAAATCCTGACAATCTGCCGAATTCCTCCAATAGTTCTATCACCTTGCATGTGCTGTCCATTGGTTCCTCCAAGGATAAGACTAGGTCATCGGCATATGCCTTCAACTTAAATTCTTTCTTTCCAATTCTTATCCCCTTCACTCCCACTGCATCTCTTATTCTATTTGCAATAACTTCCAAGACCATTATAAATAACAGGGGGGATAAGGGACAACCCTGCCTTGTACCTTTCCCGATCTTAAATGGTTTGGACAAGTTGTTGTTTATAATCAGCATGGCCTGTTGTTCCGAATATATCGCTTTAATACCCTTCAAATATGGGCCTTCTATACCTGCCTTTTCCAAACATAGTGATAAGAATTCCCAGGAGACATTGTCAAATGCCTTTTCGGCATCTATAAAAATTAATGCTGCTGGAATGTCTATCCTTGTATCTAAATATTCAATAATATTTAATATATGACGAACATTATCTTTCTGGTGCCTGTTCGGGAGGAACCCCGCTTGATCTTTATGTATGTGTTTCGTTAATACCTTCTTAAGTCTGCTTGCCATAATATCGGCAAAGATCTTATAATCGTTATTGAGCAGAGAGATTGGCCTGTAATTTTTAATATCTGTTTTCTCAGTTTCTGATTTTGGAACCAGAGTTATATATGCCTCCTTCCAGGAGCCGGGAAATTTCCCTCCCTGGAGAATATTATTAATTAGGTCTCTAAGTACCGGAGCGAGGAGTTCCCCTAATATTTTATAATATTTTGAGGACAGACCATCCGGCCCGGGGGCCTTTCCATTTTTCATTCTATTTATAGCCTCCTTAACTTCATTTACTGTGATCTCCTTATTTAATTGTGTTCTGTCCTCTTCCATTATGTATTTTCCTCTATCCTGCTCCAGGTAACTTTCAATTTCTAAACTATCTTCCGTTCCTCTCTCATACAACTTTTCAAAAAACTGAACGAACCTTTTTCCTATTTCATCTGGGTCTTCTATGATGTTATCTTCCGTTATTATTTTACTTATCACATTCTGCTTCTTTCTTTTTCTCAACTGCCATGCAAGTAATTTTCCCATTTTATTTGCCGATTCAAAATACCTCTGCTTCATATATTTAATTCTCCAGTCTAATTCTTGATTTAATATAGCTGAGTATTGGGCCTGTAACACATTCGCGCCTCCAAAGTGGGATCAATTCCAATCTGTTACCTCCGAGGATGTGGACAGGCTGCTTGGACGAGTGAAGCCAACCACCTGTCTCCTGGATCCTTGCCCATCCTGGCTTATAAAAGCTAGCCGGGAAGGACTGAGCGATGGGCTTTGTGGGGTGGTGAATGCTTCCCTCCATGAGGGAGCCTTCCCAGACCCGCTGAAAGAGGCGGTTATTAAACCACTTCTTAAAAAACCATCTTTAGATGCGGCCACGATGGCCAACTATTGCCCAGTCTCAAATCTTCCATTCTTGGGCAAGGTGATTGAGCGAGTGGTTGCTGAACAACTCCAGGCACGCCTGGAAGAAGCGGACCATTTGGATCCCTTCCAGTCGGGATTCAGGCCTCATCATGGGACTGAAACTGCCTTGGTCGCACTGGTTGATGATCTCCGGCGGGCTAGGGACAAAAGTGAGAGCTGTTTCCTAGTTTTGCTGGATCTCTCAGCGGCGTTTGATACCATCGACCATAACATCCTTCTGGACTGTCTAGAGGGGCTGGGAGCTGGGGGCACTGTCATACAGTGGTTCCGCTCCTTCCTCCTGGGCCGTGTTCAGAAAGTGGTGGTGGGGGATGAGTGTTCAGACCCCTGGGCTCTCACTTGTGGGGTGCCTCAGGGTTCTGTCCTCTCCCCCATGCTTTTCAACATTTACATGCAGCCTCTGGGAGAGATCATCAGGAGGTTTGGGCTGGGCGTTCATCAGTATGCAGATGATACCCAGCTCTACCTTTCTTTTAAATCAGAACCAGTGAAGGCGGTGAAGGTCCTGTGTGAGTGTCTGGAGGCGGTTGGAGGATGGATGGCGGCTAACAGATTGAGGTTGAATCCTGACAAGACAGAAGTACTGTTTTTGGGGGACAGGAGGCGGGCAGGTGTCGAGGACTCCCTGGTCCTGAATGGGGTAACTGTGCCTGCCCCTGAAGGACCAGGTGCACAGCCTGGGAGTCATTTTGGACTCACAGCTGTCCATGGAGGCACAGGTCAAATCTGTATCCAGGGCAGCTGTTTACCAGCTCCATCTGGTACATAGGCTGAGACCCTATCTGCCTGCGGACTGTCTCGCCAGAGTGGTGCATGCTCTGGTTATCTCCCGCTTGGACTACTGCAATGCGCTCTACGTGGGGCTACCTTTGAAGGTGACTCAGAAACTACAACTAATCCAGAATGCGGCAGCTAGACTGGTGACTGGGGGCGGCCGCCGAGACCATATAACACCGGTCTTGAAAGACCTACATTGGCTCCCAGTACGTTTCCAAGCACAATTCAAAGTGTTGGTGCTGACCTTTAAAGCCCTAAACGGCCTTGGTCCAGTATACCTGAAGGAGCATTTCCACCCCCATCGTTCTGCCCGGACGCTGAGGTCCAGCGCTGAGGGCCTTCTGGCGGTTCCCTCATTGTGAGAAGCAAAGGTACAGGGAACCAGGCAGAGGGCCTTCTCGGTAGTGGAGCCCACCCTGTGGAACACCCTTCCAGCAGATGTCAAAGCGATAAACAACTACCTGACATTCATAAGACATCTTAAGGCAGCCCTGTTCAGGGAAGTTTTAACGTGTGATATTTTAGTGTATTTTTGGTTTCTATGGAAGCCGCCCAGAGTGGCTGGGGAAACCCAGCCAGATGGGCGGGGTATAAATAAATAAATTATTATTATTATTATTATTATTATTATTATTATTAATAATAATAATAATAATTCTCTTCCATTGTATTTTCTTCTTTGTTTCTTTAGTTCCTATATGTTATGGAATCATACGTTTTTGATTAAAGAAATAAAAATAAGTATTTAGATTTTGGGGTTGGCTTTCTATGTAAAATCATTCCCTCTGATTAAAAGCTTGACATGTCAATCACAGCAGAGCTCCCTCTCCTTGTCTCCACATCTCTCTGGTGTTTGCTCTCCCTTCTCCCATCATCTGGTATGCTAAAGGTAATTTTGCTTTCAACAGCCACCTGTCTGCAGCAGTTTCTTTAAATGTTTGGCTTGCCGTGGCACAGTGGGGTCCACTGTGGCA
This sequence comes from Podarcis erhardii, assembly GCF_964252035.2. Classification (NCBI taxonomy): domain Eukaryota; kingdom Metazoa; phylum Chordata; class Lepidosauria; order Squamata; family Lacertidae; genus Podarcis; species Podarcis erhardii. The sequence goes on along the minus strand of NC_138513.1, from coordinate 20,695,321 downwards.
CAGTGTGCGAACTTGTACAGATCCCATATCCCCTTTTATAAGCCAAAGGGGTATCGTGCTTTGCCTCATGACTCAGGACCTGTCTAAACCTTAAGCACTCCCCTTATATTTCTAGGTTTCTAAGATGCCTTTATTTTTAAAAAAGAAAACTACTTGCTTTATAACAGGTGCATTCCCAACGGAGGCACCACAGCTGCCAGGAAAATGCCCTCCTCCAACAAAAGACAACGGGAGAGCTTGGGTTCCTTTTCGGGCTCATTGCTATAAATTCTACCCTGCTTGGGAATCTTGGTGGCAAGCGATCATCAGATGTTCTTATTTTGGTGAGTGTCATTTTGAAAAAGGAATTGTTTTACAAATGAGAATGGTAGGAAGAAAAATGGTACAGCCCATGGCATGCAGGAAATTCTTTCTTTCTGGCACAATCCAATAATAAAAAGTTTTATTATCAAAATAATACTGAGAATAATGTGTTACAGATCTGGTATCAGGGATCAGCACCAACAACCATTTGCTGATGGCCTGAGTTCCCTGAACACCAGCCAGTCTTCCTCTCCTTGCCCAATCCCAAAGCATTGTTGGTGCAGCCAAAAACCCCTGTTGCCATGGCTCACCTTTTGATTCCTCCATAATGCCTCTGGGGCCAGATAGAATGTTCCTTCCCTGGGGCCACAGAAGCCCCATGGGAGAATTTAAATAGTCCTTTCCTGCTACACTGGCTTTTTGCCACTGGCGGCACACAATGAAAGAAAGATGGGCCAGGGGCAAAAGAAAAGCAGAGGAGAGCTCAAGCAAGCAGACTTGGCCCTACCTGGGAAGGAGTCTTCATCATCTGTGCCTTCACTGCCCTGGACAGGGCCTTTGCCACTTCACCATGCCTGCCAGGGGACATCACTGTTGCCAAGAAAAGACCAGCAAGAGCTGCAGAGGGTCCTGTCAAACCTGGCATTGTTCTGCCAGTGTGGCACCATTCAATTCTTGTTCTCATATGTTGGAGGTCTTACCTGTCCTTCAGCATAAGTTCCCAGGTCAGGTTACAACAATACAAAGTTAAAACCAGCCCTGAGATTTGTGGGATGTAAAACACATAGCTGTCAAGTACAACATTCCTAGAGTGGGCATACAAGGGGACAAACTTCCTCTGCATGTGACTAGAGGTGGGCGTTGCCTTACCTGCCCATGTAACAAAAAGGGCAAGGCAGGGAGCACACTTCCTCCTTGGCTTTTCTCTCTCTGACTCCATTCATCAAGAAGCAACATCTCTTCAGCTAGAGATGCCCTGTTGGCTTTCAGCCAAAAAGGGACAAAGGAACTCTCTCCCTATGGGATAGATTCCATGTGTACATATTTTGTAACCTAAGTCTGCCTTCAGGGATCCAATTGTGAACTGAATGATACTGTGAGTAAACTTCTTTTTACTGACTTTAAATAAGATTGTCATGTCTATTCTTTTTAAGAGGGACAAAAGGAGATTACCAGGAATCTATATTAATAAGCTTAAACAAGCTTGCAACAAAGCTAACTGCTGTGTGTTTAAAAAGAGGAATGCACTCTGCTAAGTAAAGGGACTTACTAACGCAAGTTATATGAAGAATACTATTTAACAGTATATCCTCTCCTGCCTCCCTGAACGTTCCCACAAGATTTACATACATCAGGTGTGAAAAGCCAGGGGAAAGAGAGGCACCATCATATGGCAGAAGTGATAAAATGAAGGTGCAAGAGGACATATCTATGTGGAAAGAGAATTCCACAACTTAGGGCCATAGGCCTGTTCTCTGTTGGGCTGCCATTCCTTGCACTTCCAAGGTCAGTGGAATTAGCAAAATGGCAATCTGAGAGTATTTATACTGAAGAGATCAGTTTCCGATACTTGAGGCCTGCACTATTTAGGGTTTTTAACACAAATGGGATCACCTTGAAATGTGTCTAGAAATGAAAGGGCTACCTAGACAGATGTTTTAAATTAGGCTGTGTCAGTTCTAAATGGAACCTCAGCCAATCATCTGCCAGTTCCATCCATCCATCTCCACCAGTTCATATTGCTGAATATACTACTATTTCTGCTGCTGCTGCAATATTTCTCTGAAGAAAACTTGTATCCTGTTTCAAACTGATTGACCAATAAATTCTATTTGATATAAGAATGGGTTAATCCGAGTTCCTCGTACTCAGTAAACATGACATCAAAGCCACACAGGCACCCCACTAATATAAATACTTTGAAAGGGTATCATCTTTCTCTCCAGAGAACTGAGGTGATTTTTTTCCCTTTTATGTGTAATTAGAAATACAGAGTGAAAAACGTTTTCAGTACTGGAGCTCAGGATTTTTGTGAACCATCTGATTTGTAAAAATGACATTTCTATTGAATGTTTGATCAAGTGATTTTCTTTAATTGTTAATTATTATTTTCTACAAATGGGTAGGTTACAATGATCCTTCTCCAATAGAAATTATGCAATAGAATAGCAGTCACAAGCATTTGAAAGAAAGATATACCGTATTTTTCGCTCTATAAGACTCACCAGACCACAAGACGCACCTAGTTTTTGGAGGAGGAAAACAATAAAAAAAATATTCTGAATCTCAGAAGCCAGAACAGCAAGAGGGATCGCTGCGCAGTGAAAGCAGCAATCCCTTTTGCTGTTCTGGCTTCTGGGATAGCTGCACAGCCTGCATTCGCTCTATAAGACGCACACACATTTCCCCTTACTTTTTAGGAGGGAAAAGGTGAGTCTTATAGAGCAAAAAATGCGGTATATATTTTCTCTAAATATTCAGAACTTCATATTGCTGCCAGTGCTGGATAGTGATTCATTGGTCTTATCTTGTTAGGCAGTCTTTTTCAAGGAGAAGATAACTTTTTAATGAGTTTACTTTATTCCTGTGGTATATTTCCTAGGTGGCACCTTGGCTTCAATAGAAGATTTAGCTGAACTGGATTTTTTGTTGGAGTACACTCAGCAATTCAGCAAGGAAGAATTTTGGATTGGATTGTTCAAAAATATAGATGGTAATTGTTTAACACTCAATATTTATATACATAATAAATGTATTATCTGTATTTATGCAAAAGTGTCCTCAAATATGACACACATTTCCTTTGGAGGGGGGAGTTTAGATGTAAAAGAGCTCAGCAGCAAAAGCCATCGGTTGTAAGTGAATGATGCTTGCATCTTCTTGGCAAGCATTCAGGAAAAAGGAAAAAGCTCACCAATTATCTGAGAATTCATCAACTAGATGGTAAACAGTAGTATAGGAAACATCTATGCCATGGGTCAGCAAACTAAGGCCCAGAGGCTGGGGCTAGCCCAATTGCCTTCTGGATCCGGCCCACAGACGGTCCAGGAATTGCCGCATGAATTGGCATGGGGATTCTGATTGTTCGGGCTGCCCCATTCCCCACCCCCTCACACATACCATGGCGGCGCCTCCTCCCTTCCTCCTCCTGGCTTCTCCCTGCCCTGCCTAGAGGAGGAAGGGGGCTGGGCTGAGCCAACTGAGCGCCATTTTAAGCAGCCCCTCTCTGGAGCCAGCCCTTTCATGCGGCTCATCACCCTGCCACCACCAGCAGCAGCAGCCCCTGCCGCTCGCAAGGCACAGGTAAGCAACCACTGGGGCTCATCCGGTGCTGTGAAGAAGGGAGGGGAGAGTTGTGGGAGGGGGTTGGGTTTTTTTCAAAACATAGTTTGACCCCCCCATAAGGTCTGAGGGACAGTGGACCGGTGCCTTGCGGAAAAAGTTTGCTGACCCCTGACTATGCTTTCAAATAATCAAGCCCTGCCCCTAACCACATCTCCTTCAACTTGACTTATGCCATTACTTGAAGTTCCATCCCAGATGTCCCACTAGGCATATTGGGAAAATAAAATTTATAATTACTACATATTTTGGGAAGTGGCTTGTCCTTTTGTCCTCCGTAGGTTCAGGCATCTCTCAAGATATCATTGCCAAACTTGGCATGAGGATTCCTGAAGTTCGGGGTGACAGTTTTCATTGATGTTGGAATGCCAGACACTATTTTAAATCAAAATGGTGGTCCGAAATGTCACTATCTCCATGGGGCTAAAAAGCACTCGCCAAGCATCACCCTCTGGGAGTGGCCATCCAAGTAGAACCAGTACCACCTCAACACAGTGCCATCCACCCCTAATTTGTACAGCCACTCCAGAAGGATAGAATGGCCATGATATCGAAAGCTGCTGAGAGGCCAAGGAGAATTAACAAGGGCGTGTTTTCCCCCTCTCTCTCTTGACAAAGTCATCATACAGGGAGACCAAAACAGTTTCTGTGCCAAAACCAAACCTAAATGCTGATTGAAATGGATTTGAGCCTAAAAATCATAGCTCCCTTTTTCACCCCCATTTCACATTGGTTCAGCAGTTGAGAACAAAGGACTATGTGGTGTTAAAATGGAGGATGCTACTCAATTAACATATGCAAACTTCCTGTAACCCCATCCCAGTCTCATGACTGCATGTGATAAACTGTAAAGAATTAGATCGCCACACCGTTGCAGTGGAAATTTACAGCTAACCTCCATCTCAAGCCCTATGGAAAAACACTGGCATTCCCTTCCCTGCTGTCTTCAATACTCACATTTTTTCCAACTTTTTAATGTAACATGAAATAACTGGGAGGAGGAAATGTGATGTAGCACCTCTTTTCCCTGCCCACCTCCTGACCATAAAGGTTTTCAAAAACCAGCAGCGCAATGAAAGGGAAGCGCTGTCGCGGCTGCATTTGAGCAGCTAAACCCCGCCCCCAAGCCTCCACCTGATTGGTTGGCTCCCTGGGGGCGCGGCATGGCAGCCGGGACAACTGGGCAGGGGCCAGAACGTCCCCTGCCAACACGGGAAACAGCTCCCGCTCACAACTCCTCTCTGTAAGGAGGAGAGGCTTTTCAAAAACCCTAATTTAACATTAGCCCACTCCCCAAATTTATCCAGGCCGTGAAATCATCCAGATCAGGTGGGAACGTTGGATCACTGTCTGTGTGTACATTTGAACTGCCCTAATAAGAAAACAAATTGCCCTATTTAAAAACCATGATTTATAGGTTTCTTTGAATTGCTTGGCAGCACTGGTCACGTTCTACTAGTAAGTAATAATTCAAAAAATGGCTTTGATCTGGAGCAGTGTCAATGTTCCCACTTACCATGGCACCTCTATGTTGTCTGCACATGTGAGCCAGACAACCAGTACTTTCTTGTGATGATCCTGACGGTATGGAGTGCTGTCACTTATTTCATTTTTTTTGCTATCACTGGCAGACATTTTCTGCTGGCACCTATGGCACCAGACCCTCCTTTTTTTAAACCGAAAAGAACACTGCAGAGAACCATCCAAAATAGTACTAAATATGGGGGGGGGGGGAGTGTTGTCAGAAATCAGAGGCACTCTCCCCTTATTAGTGTGTTCAGTGTTCTGATACAATAATGGCAGTAGCTTGCATATTCCCAAACTGAAAAAGGTGAAGAGGAAAAAGGATCGCTGTAATTTTAAAACACGTTTCCATATAGTATGTTTTACAGTCATGGTGCTACTCTTCTCCTTTCTGTCATAATGCTATTTATATATTTTTATAATTAGGAGAATGGATGTGGAAGGATAAAACTCAAGTGGGTTTTGTCAACTGGAGAGGCGAAGAGCCTGCATTCAATCCTCAAGCTTTTCGGGATCAGAAATGCATTGCCATGAACAGCAATGATGGGAAATGGTTGGTTATGAACTGCCGCAAGAGTATTTCATTTATATGTAAAACACCCAAAAGTAAGTCATAAATTATTATTAAACTAAATTTTAGCCATAATTCTGATATAATACAATAGGGGAATATTGAGTTATATAGAACTGCAGTTAGTGTCTTAAGGCGATCTTGTCCAACTGCTCTCTTGCTTGATTCATTGTACAGTACTAGAAGTTTATCCTTATCTCTTTATCTGCTTCCTTCTTCACAAAGCTCTCAAAGGAAGGTGTTTCCGTGATTCTACAAAACAGACTTTTCCCTACCAAAGCAGTTTGACAACCTTCCACCCCCTGCTATGCTTACTAGCAAGTTCTTAGCATTCTTTCCAAACTGTCAGTCATTCCTTTTCTAGCACAAACTGTTGGTATTTTGTATTTTGGTTAAAGGAAAAAACACAAGGTATGAGAGAAAGAGAGTTTCCTGGATGCTTAAGATCCAGGTTTGAGGTAAGTGGGCTTTGGTCTCTCTCACCAAAGCAGAGATTTAAAATACAAAATATGCAGCTGTCAGAGCTGCCTCTAGGTCCCAACTCACAGAGGACCAATGCCAGGCTGATGTTATGTACAAAAGTCTTTATTGAAGTTTAATTTCCATTTCAAAGCCAGAGCGTGCAGCCCTACGTCTAGACTCTAGATCGGCGAAGTCCCGTCTGAGTCTCCGCCCCTTCCACACCAGTTTAAGATCCTAGCCCTGCTCCACCTCCTGCGCTGCTCTCTTCTCCTCTGGGTCCTCCTGCCCTCTGGGGCATTGCCCTTTCTGGACTCTTCCGACGCTGAGTCGCTTAGCTCCTCCCCCTGCCTCCGGCGTGCTTTAGGACCCAGTTCCCAATCCTCACTCTCTGCTGTCCCGCGCTCCTGTACATTTGAACTTGCTTCTCGCGCCAACCCAGTGACCTTTCTCCTAACCGTTACACTACTTCTATCACTGCTTCCCTCTTCCGTGACACTGGCCGGATCTGACCTCCCTTCCGTTGTCCGACTCTCCGAGGGAGGCGTGGTAGACTCTGCCTCGTCTCCTCTCCCTGGTGGGGAAAGCACTGGCCCTGACGCCTGGGACTCTTCCCCCCCACTCTGCTCTGGTGGGGAAGCTGGTCCTGATTTCCAACTACTGCTCTGGGAGTCCCTGCTGCCCCCTTGCTCCTGGGGCGTTCCCCTTGGGACCCCCCTGCCCCTGGCCACTGGCGCTCCCTTCTGTGAATCTTCCGATTCACTGGAGAGGCTCGTGGAATCCCTCGGACCACTGTCCCCTCCTACGCTCCCTTCGGATTCCTCCCCCTCGCTCTCCATCTCCCATCTTCCCTGTGCCTCAGCTCCTGAGCCCCTGACAGCAGCGAAGTAAAGCATTGAAATTTAGGTTCTTAGACCTTTCAAATATCCTCTTTTAGGTTGCCTCCAAACTTCCCCACTTCCCTTAGCATAGAAAGAAACCACACATTTGGCTGGTTAAAAATGGTTTACTAACAAACACTTCAAAGGCCAGATTCATGTGCTTTTCCATACAGCAGTAAGAAAAGACAGGCAACAAGACTTAGGTTCCAAAGTGATGAGAGTTTCTAAATCATTTGTAGAGAAACACAAAGATGGCTTGTTTAAACCATGAATGCAATAAACATTTCAAATGGTTCTCATTTTTAAATAGTAGTGTGCTGGATTGAAACTTCAAAGTTAGGAAGGGCCCTGTCTAGCATACATTGCTAAGTTATTTTCATGTTGTGATATGTCAAGGCCCAAAGCCTGAAAAATATAAAGTTTTCCCTACAATTTTGATAGCCCTGGCGTAATATCCAAGTGGATATTGCAATCAAATATTTGAAAATCAGCTTTTTTGCTGTTGTTCAAATAAAGTTGCACTAATATCTACTACTGTGGGCAAGAAACCCGTAAAAGAAATGGAACGGCCCTCATAGTCAACAAAAGAGTGGCGAAAGCTGTACTGGGATGCAATCCCAAAAATGATAGAATGATCTCGATACGAATCCAAGGCAGACCTTTTAACATCACAGTAATCCAAGTTTATGCACCAACTACTGGTGCTGAAGAAACTGAAATTGACAAATTCTATGAAGACTTACAAGACCTTATAGAAGTGACACCAAAGAAGGATGTTCTTCTCATTATAGGGGATTGGAATGCTAAAGTAGGGAATCAAGAGATAAAAGGAACAACTGGCAAGTTTGGCCTTGGAGATCAAAACGAAGCAGGGCAAAGGCTAACAGAGTTCTGTCAAGAGAACAAGCTGGTCATCACAAACACGCTTTCCCAACAACACAAGAGATGACTCTACACGTGGACATCACCAGATGGGCAGCATCGTAATCAGATTGATTATATTCTCTGCAGCCAAAGATGGAGAAGCTCTATACAGTCAGCAAAAACAAGACCTGGAGCTGACTGTGGCTCAGATCATCAGCTTCTTATAGCAAAATTCAAGCTTAAACTGAAGAAAGTAGGAAAAACCACTGGGCCGGTAAGATACAATCTGAATCAAATCCCTTATGAATACACAGTGGAAGTGAGGAACAGGTTTAAGGATTTAGATTTGTTGGACAGAGTGCCTGAAGAACTATGGGTGGAGGCTCGCAACATTATACAGGAGGCAGCAACGAAAACCATCCCAATGAAAAGGAAATGCAAGAAAGCAAAGTGGCTGTCCAACGAGGCCTTACAAATAGCAGGGGAGAGAAGGCAAGCAAAATGCGAGGGAGATAGTGAAAGATACAGGAAATTGAATGCAGATTTCCAAAAAAATAGCAAGGAGAGACAAGAAGGCCTTCTTAAACGAGCAATGCAAAGAAATAGAGGAAAACAACAGAATGGGAAGAACCAGAGATCTGTTCAAGAAAATTGGAGATATGAAAGGAACATTTCGTACAAAGATTACCATAATAAAGGACAAAAGTGGTAAGGACCTAACAGAAGCAGAAGACATAAAGAAGAGGTGGCAAGAATACACTGAGGAATTATACCAGAAAGATATCGATGGCTCGTACACCCCAGGTAGTGTGGTTGCTGACCTTGAGCCAGATATCCTGGAGAGTGAAGTCAAATGGGCCTTAGAAAGCACTGCAAATAACAAGGCCAGTGGAAGTGATGATATTCCAGCTGAACTATTTAAAATTTTAAAAGATGATGCTGTTAAGGTGCTACACTCAATATGCCAGCAAATTTGGAAAACTCAGCAGTGGCCAGAGGATTGGAGAAGATCAGTCTACATCCCAATCCCAAAGAAGGGCAGTGCCAAAGAATGCTCCAACTACCGCACTCATTTCACACGCTAGCAAGGTTATGCTTAAAATTCTACAAGGCAGGCTTAAGCAGTATGTGGACCGAGAACTCCCAGAAGTGCAAGCTGGATTTCGAAGGGGCAGAAGAACCAGAGACCAAATTGCAAACATGCGCTGGATTATGGAGAAAGCTACAGAGTTCCAGAAAGACATCTACTTCTGCTTCATTGACTATGCAAAAGCCTTTGACTGTGTCGACCACAGCAAACTATGGCAAGTTCTTAAAGAAATGGGAGTGCCTGATCACCTCATCTGTCTCCTGAAAAATCTCTATGTGGGACAAGAAGCTACAGTTAGAACTGGATATGGAACAACTGATTGGTTCAAAATTGGTAAAGGAGTACGGCAAGGCTGCATATTGTCTCCCTGCTTATTTAACTTATATGCAGAATTCATCATGCGAAAGGCAGGGCTGGATGAATCCCAAACCGGAATTAAGATTGCCGGAAGAAATATCAACAACCTCAGATATGCAGATGACACAACCTTGATGGCAGAAAGTGAGGAGGAATTAAAGAACCTTTTAATGAGGGTGAAAGAGGAGAGTGCAAAATATGGTCTGAAGCTCAACATCAAAAAAACGAAGATCATGGCCACTGGTCCCATCACCTCCTGGCAAATAGAAGGGGAAGAAATGGAGGCAGTGAGAGATTTTACTTTCTTGGGCTCCATGATCACTGCAGATGGTGACAGCAGTCATGAAATTAAAAGACGCCTGCTCCTTGGGAGAAAGGTGATGGCAAACCTAGACAGCGTCTTAAAAAGCAGAGACATCACCTTGCCAACAAAGGTCCGTATAGTTAAAGCCATGGTGTCAGAGCTGCCTCTAGGTCCCAGCTCACAGAGGACCAACGCTAGCCAGTAATAACGTATAAAAGTCTTTATTGAAGGTTAGTTTCCATTTCCAAACCGCAGCGTGCAACTCTACGTCTTAGAAGCTAGACCGGCGAAGCTCCATCTGAGTCTCCGCCTCCTAGACACCAGTTTAAGACTCTAGCTTTACTCCACCTCTTCCGTTGTTCTTTCCTCCTCTGGGTCCTTCTGCCCCCTGGGGTTTCCTCCTTTCTGGACTCTTCTGACGCTGACCCCCCTGAGTCTTGCCCCTCCTTCCAGCGGGCTTTAGGACCTGGCTCCCTATCCGGGCTGCCTGCTGTGCCGCTCGCCTGTACATTTGAACTTGGCGCGCGCGCCCAGCCGGTAACTTTCCTCTTGACCGTTTCCCCGCTCTCCGATGGAGGCGTGGTCAATCCTGACTCATCTCCTCTCGCTGGTGGTGAGAACACTGGTCCCGATGCCTGGGACTCCTCCCCCCCACTGCGCTCTGGTGGGGAGGCTGGTCCTGATTTCCAACTGCTGCTCTGGGAGTCCCCGCTGGCCCCTTCCTTCTGGGGTTTCCCCCTTGGCACCCCCCTTGCCCTGGCCATCGGCGCTCCCTTCTGTGAATCTTCCGATTCGCTGGAGAGGCTCATGGAATCCCTCGGACCACTTTCATCTCCTGTGCTTCCCTCGGATTCCTCCCCCTCGCTCTCCATTTCCTCCCTCTCCTGTGCCTCTGCTCCTGAGCCCCTGACACATGGTTTTCCCAGTAGTGATGTATGGAAGTGAGAGCTGGACCATCAAGAAGGCTGATCGCCGAAGAATTGATGCTTTTGAATTATGGTGCTGAAGGAGACTCTTGAGAGTCCCATGGACTGCAAGAAGATCAAATCTCACCATTCTTAAGGAAATCAGCCCTGAGTGCTCACTGGAAGGACAGATCGTGAAGCTGAGGCTCCAGTACTTTGGCCACCTCATGAGAAGAGAAGACTCCCTGGAAAAGACCCTGATGCTGGGAAAGATGGAGGGCACAAGGAGAAGGGGATGACAGAGGACGAGATGGTTGGACAGTGTTCTCGAAGCTACAAACATGAGTCTGACCAAACTGCGGGAGGCAGTGGAAGACAGGAGTGGCTGGCGTGCTCTGGTCCATGGGGTCATGAAGAGTCGGACACGACTAAACGACTAATCAACAACAATACGGCCAGTAAAGCGAGATGAGCGCCGCAACCCCAGAGTCGTTTGCGACTGGACTTAACTGTCAGGGGTCCTTTACCTTTTTTAATACGGTATACTTTACCATTAAGTGTTTGACAACATTTGAAGGACCAATGGGCCAAATCATCTTTTGGTGAATCAAATGCCCAAACCTGGATTCTTGCGCTGGTGGGGGGGGGGCAGACCTGCTGGCAGAGAGGCTGCTTAGGTTTCCTTCCACTCAAAACTCCCACTGATTCACTTTCCTGCTGATCAGAACTCTTGAGCTAAACAGCAGCAACATTCCCTTGCATAACTATCTTCCTACTGGGCTGAGGAGGAAGTTCTGTGGTTTGCAGACTGTATATGATTACACCTTAAGCATGTCTTTTATTTTGCAGTTAATGATGAAACAACTAAAGCACCTACAAACAGTACAGGTAAGACTATTAATGACACATGGTCATTCTGCTTGGATGGCTGCCACTACCCCCTCACTGGTATTACTAATGTCAGTATTTTTTTAAAAAAATATAAATTTCATACATTTATATGCCGCTTAGAAGTTCTCTATATTAAGTGGTGTACATAAAATTTCTATTCTAAACAAAACATACCGGGGTGGGGGGGGGGGAGAGAGACAGTTAAATTCCATTATTATAAACAACAGCACCCTACCTTGAAATGCCAGCTGAAATAAAAAAAACCTTTGTCATGCACCTGAATTTCAGCAAGTAACATGGCAGGAAGAAATCACTTTAGAACAGAAAGCAATGACTAGAAAGTCCAAGCCCATAGAACAAAAACAGCACTGAAAGTGCTCATCAAATATCGAATTCTACAATGAATGGACTACTGCTCTACACTAGAGGGGTTGGTGGAGCACGGATGACCCCATCCATAGGGTAATCCAGCCCACAACAAATTCTCTAATCAAGGCGTCACTCTGCATGGTGAACAACTCCTTCCTCCTGAGCACAACAAGACTGTGTTGTCCAATACCATCAAACAACTGGTGGCCATTTGGCTTGGTGGGCTGTCACGTGCTTCCCCTGGTTGTATTCATGTCTTTGGTAGCAAAATGGCAGGCTGTAATCAGCTTCTGAACCTCCTCTCAGGAGGTTGTGCAGGCTACTGGGGGTGGGGAGGAATAATGACAGCTCTGCTTTCTGGTAAAGAACTTTTCCTTTGAAGTGAATGAGTTGGGGAGTGGGAGAGAGATATTTTGATTCATTGGAAAATTCCATAGTATTGCATGTGAAAAATGGGGAGGGGGAACCTAGGTTCCCCTTTCACGGGCACATGCACAGAACAATGCTATCATTTTTAGCCATAGTGTTGAAACTACTGGGGGAAGATACACTATTGCTTGGACACATGGAAATTGTTCAGCAGTGTCCCACAGCTTTGGGGTTACATTTCTTCATAGCCCTTTCTTTTAAGAGGGTTAATCTGTTTCTACTTTGAGTAAAATAAAAGCTGCTCCTATACATGCTCAGCTTGTGACTCCACATATCTTCTGCATCCCATTTCCTCCCTACAAATAAGGGGCAATGTTCATGGTTTGCAAGTTCACAACACGCTGTGCTTAGGTGCAGTAAACACCACCATCCTTCTTATCATAGTGTAAAGCATTTAATGTCTTGGTTTTGTATTTATATATCTACACCTTTTCTCTCATTGGCAGTGCAAGAAGAAGATGTCTCTGCATTTGCACACGGCAAATATTTGAAAGTCGTTCTCCCAGTCATCTTCATTCTCATTGGTGCAGGTATCACAGCCTGTATTTTCTACAGAAGAAGAAGAAGAAGCAGGCAACTATAAACCACAGCAGGCTTTGACAATCCTTTCCATTGTGACCGTGTGATAATTCTTCAGGAAAAAATGGCTCAGAATCACATGTGGTGGATGAAGAGAGAAATTAACAAATGTAGGCACTAATGCTATCTGTATACATTTACCTGGAAGTAAGCCCATTGAACCCCCATTCAGACTTACTTCTGAATTGACAGGTGTAGGATTGCACCCTTAATTCATTCATTTCCAAGAAGTAACCACGGCTGGAAGTTATTCGTCTTAAGCAGCAGTATACATGGGTACTTTCTACAGCGAGACTCATGATGTAGAATGCTCTGAATACATATTATCTAGTACGAATAAAATCATAAATTGTACTGATTATATTCTGATTAAAGATTATGCAATTCGGAAAAAAAACTAAGTGTCATGTCAATGTTATCCTCTGGCAACCAAGGTGCTGCAATATATTCTTGCCCCAATTCAGTGGGCCATTTATGCACAAAGGCCTTTTCAGGAAAGCTAAAATCCCACTTGTCAGGAGGAGGAGGAAGAGCAGAAGGGTGAATCTCCTCCAGAAGAGACAATTTTCAAGATTAAAAAAATGAGCCTAGGTGCTGTTGCAGAGAGTGTGACTGCATGCGCAGCACCTAACTGTGTGCCTGTAGTTCCCTATACAGCTAGGTCTGTTTGTACCTCTGTGTGCAGTGGTGTGGGAAGGGGTGGGTGGTGGGTGCGGACCGCCCAGGGTGTCATCACTGAGGGGGGTGTTCAGCCAACAAACGCAATGAAACGTGGCTGAACTTGATGCTGTGTAGTGGAGAGTGTATGGATAAGGAGTCAGCATAGCTATGTTCTGCCCCTAAGGTCAGAGGAAGTATGCCAGAATTGCACTGGCAGTGCCACGGGGCTTTCCCCCCTCCCTCTCCACCAGTGGGGGAGTGTATGCCTGTGCCCCCTGAACCCACTCAGGCCCAGGCATTGCCCTTATAGCCACCGCCGGGAGGCAGAGGCAGGCGAGAGGGGAAAGCGAGCCATCCCACCAGCACTTGGGAGCTGCGTGGAGCCACTTCTCCCTTCGCTGCCACTCTGTGTCTTTTAAGCACCTACACTCAGGTATTCATGGTTTTTCCCCCCTGAGTAATGGGCTGTGTTTTTGAAGTTGCAAACAAATTAACAGGATGACTCTTTCCTCCTTCTCTCCCTCTCTCCCCCCTCTCTCTGTGCCCCCTCCCATCTTTCCACATATCCCCACTTAACTGTTTCCTGCCTCACTTTAAATCCTTTCTCACATGGAAAGACACCTTTGGGAAGCGATTTTGCTTTTGGCTCCTTCCCCCTAGGATTATAGTATTGTAGAATTGGAAGGGAACCTGTTGAGTATCATCTAGTCCAGTGTTTCCCAACCTTGGGCCTCCAGCTGTTTTTGAACTACAATTCCCATCATCCCTGACCACTGGTCTTGCTAGCTAGGGATGATGGGAGTTGTAGTCCAAAAACAGCTGGAGGCCCAAGGTTGGGAAACACTAGTCCAACCCTCTGCAATGCAGGAATATGCCACTGTCCCATCCTTTTTTACATTTGCTCTCAGCCCTCGTTTGCCCTCCTATGTAAATTTACATATCACTCTCCCTCTCTCCCTCTTTCTCTATCTCTCTCACACACGGTTGCCTCGGAGTAGACTCACTGAAATGAATTAAAAATCCAAACATAAATTTCAAAGTGTCTTCCCTAAGTAGAATTTAGTTGGATGTAGCCCTTTATTATGACCAAAGTATCTTACCTAAAAAGATCTGCACAAACCAGTTTATCTGAGTGCATTATTCTCAGGGTGGGAGGACTCCTTTATTTATAATTACTTAATCATACGGGACTAAATTGCATTATGTTGTAAGGACCTTTCATAAAATCTTAGAATTGTAAATTTGGAAGGGACCCCAAGGGTCATCTAGTCCAACCCCCTGCAATGCAGGAATCTCAACTAAAGCATCCATGACAGATGGCCATCCAACCTCCAGTTACAAACTTCCAAGGAAGGAGAGTGCAAAACCTCCCAAGGGAGTCTGTTGCATTGTTGAAGGGCTCTTGCTGTCCGAAAAGTTCTTCCTGATGTTTCGTCAGAATCTCCTTTCATGTAACTTGAAGCCATTTTTTTGTGTCCTACTCTCCAGAGTGGGAGAAAACAAGCTTGTTCCATCTTCCATGTGACAGCCCTTTAAATATTCAAAGATGGCTGTCATATCTCCTCTTAGTCTCCTCATTTCCAGGCTAAACATACCCAGCTCATTCAAGCACTCTTCATAAGGCTTTCCAGACCTTTGATCATATTGGTTGTCCTCCTCTGCACACGTTCCAGCTTATCAATGTCCTTCATAAATTGTGGTGCCCAGAACTAGACACAGTATTCCAGGTGTGGTCTGACCAAAGCAGAGTAGAGTGGTACTTGATCTAGAGAGTAGACTTCTGTTGATGTAGCCTAGAATAGCATTAGCTTCTTTTGCTGCAGCATCACATTGTTGATTCATATTGTGGTCTACTAAGACTCCTAGATCCTGTTAACATATATTGCTGGTAAACCAAGTGCCCCCCATCTTATATTGGTGCAACTGGTTATTCCTGCCTAAGCGAAGAACCTTCAGGCTGAAAGGGACTAGTGGGACAGAAGAACAGAAAGGAAAATCTCTTCTGGTGGGCTCCAGCGTCACTTCCTGAAATTTCGGGATTTTTTAAAAACATGCAATTTTGTAAAGCACTTACCTAGATTAGGGAAGGTTTAAGAAGGCAGTCCTCACCTGACCACAACCCCCATAGGCACCAACTCCCTATGGCTGAGGGGATCTCGGACTACCCCACCCCCTGCGAAATTGGGATGGCATTAAGCCCACCCACCCACCCTTAGGGGCCTGACCTCACTGTGGTGAGCCTCACCGGGCCTTCCCACACCTACGATCAGCCCCATTGGGCTTTCCCACCCCGTAGCCTAAGATATCTCAAAATGTTGCTATGTTGACAAATGGAAAAGAAAAGAACCAAGTATGTCACCTTGAGGTCCATGGAGAAAAGGTGGGATATAAACATAAAGATAAATAAAATAAATATGTAGCGAGTGATTTTCAGTATCTATGAATGCAGCCCAGCTTTCACACACAGCTGGCAGATAATCTGAACACTTGCTGACTGAAACTCTTGAATTTTTACATTGTTCATTTGCCATTTAACTTATAAGGGGGAAACTATATATATTTAGTTCTAATAGATCAATATTCGTTTAGAAGGAAATCCCATTGAATTAAAAAGGATTTATCCAGTGCTGCTGCTGCCTTTTCAGCCAGAACTTGCTGGAACTCAGTTCTGGCACCTCTCAGGTGGGCACCATTGCCATTCTAAGAGAGCAAGGGAGGTGTTCGTGGTGAGTTCTGGCACCTCTTTTTCTAGAAAAATGGCACTGGATTTATATTAATGGAAGAATTCTTAAGCTTGCAGCCTGACATAAATTTAATAGTGAAATTTCCAGCTCTTCATTCTCTTTGCTTACGTACCTGTAACAAATCTGGCATTTTAAGGGAAGTGATTTATAGACAAATACTTCCACTTTGGGGTTCGCTGAAGTTTGGCCTCAGCTGCACAGGATATATAGTTTTGTTTTTCAGTTACAACTTACTTGGAAAAGGATTTCCTAACAGCCTGTTGTGAAATATAATTCTTGAAAACAATGACATATTTTTCTTGAAATATATGTCCTACGCGTGCCTACTAGCAAATAAGGGGCTAACTACCGCTCACATACAAGTTCCATACCCTCCAACACCCCCCAGATAAAAATAAGGACATTTATCTAGACAACCTCCCCCTTTTTTGCCCCCTGCTGAGCATTTCCGATCAGAAGAAGGGTGAGTTCCACCACTATTACACCAACAGGACACTGCACACACACCCTCTACCCTCCTGAGAAAACTCCTTAGTCCTGATTTTATTTTATTTTATTCTTTGGTAGATTTACCAAAAGAAAACCACATACCAAAAAAAAAATTTATTATTATTTTAAAAGGGGGCAAGATTACATGCAGATGCATAAAGCATTTTTAATTTATTTTTTTTTAAATGAAGACCCCTTGCACCCAACTCCATACACCCTATCTTCCTGCCCAGGGCACAGTGGTGGAGGAAGCCTCTCTGGCGCCCGGGGTGGGGAATGCACATGTGCAGCAGCCTGTACAGACACCGCAAGCGCCCTCAGCCGCTTTACAGCTGGGGGGGAGGCAGTGGGCCATCTTGTCACCCCTCCACAGGGTGGCACCCGGGGTGAGCCGCCCCCCACCCCATCATACACCCCTGGCAGGGCAGCCCTGCGCTTCCCCCACAGTTTAAAAAGCCATAAATATTGCTCAATTAGCCAAGGGCTGCTTCTCCTTCCACAGTATTTCGCCAGAAGAGGAAGTGAACATTGGAACAAATATATTGTCAGCATGTCAGCAAGCATGAAACCAAATGTCGAAAGAAGGTAGTATGTGATGAAGCACTCAATGCATCTTTCACAATGAAAGTGTAATGAGTTTAGTATCGATTCTTGGTGTTCTTTTGCATGGCAAAGGCATTTATTAACAGTTTCTGACAGAACTCACTGCAACGGCAGTGACGGAGCCAAATAACTTACGATTCTTTAACATGAACCAACATCACTGCCACAAACTTTTAAGAAGACCAGGAAACACATGAGCACAGTCACATGCACGCAAATACCATTCTTTCTCTCTTAAGCTGGGTTTTGCTGCCTCAGTCTGTGTCTGCCCTTCCATCTCAGCTTTCACTGTGATCTTCAAATAGGTGCCAGAAAAATAATTGCAGGCGCTTAAAAAAGATCCTCCATAATTAGACAAAAATAAATAAATCTGAGCAACATTAAACTTAACCTGTTTCCAAGGACTCAAGGCCTACAGAAAGGACACAACAGACATCATTCCTAACTGTTCTAAGGTAATATAACCTAGTTGCCCATAATGGTGCCCACTCCCTGCTTCAGCTCTCCCACGGAGCATGTGTAACCTATTGGTATTTGGTTATTATAAAATAATAATTTCCTGGATGCCTAGATCCAGACGCTGGGCAAGCCCTCTCCAGTCAGTAAGCCCAGCAGAGATGTAAAATAATGAAACATGCAGCAAAGTAAAGCATGGGAATGTAGACTGTTAGACCTTTAAAATATCCCACTTTAACTCACTTACAAAGTTTCCCTTTGTTTCCAGTTAGCATAGAAAAGGCCACACAGTTTGGTAAGTTTAAAAAGATTTTTTTACTTACAAAGTTTCCAAAGATCAGATTCATGTAGTTTTCCATAGAAAACTAGAAAGAAAAACACAGGCAGAAAAACTTAGTTGCAAAATTTGATAACATGGTTTCTAAACACATGGTGTGGGCTCTGAGTGACAAGCCCAGGTGTCCTCCCTGGCCAGATTCACATAATGGAAGAGGGGCGAACAAAGAAACTTCACCTCCTTCATCCCAAGGTGAGGGGGTATGACCCAGTCAAGTCTAGCAAAAATACCTTACTCTATGGCTTTAACTCCTTCATGCTACGCATGCTATTTATATGAGGCTGAATTTCCCACATACCTTTGTCTAAGTGATACGCAGCAGCAGGTTACATACTGTAATGGTTCTAGGGGTTGCTCGTGCGTAAATCGGCGCCACGCTTGGCTGAATTACCTGGGTGAACCCTTTCTGTCTGGATAGCCACTCACTCGTGGCTGTCTCAATCACTGGCAGAATCCGTCAGTGGGCGTTTCTTGAACTTCTTCCAGCAAAGAAGCTCTTTGACGCCTAGTGTCCGTCTACTCTCCCTGCGCGGAAGCCTTCTGCGCAGGGAGGGTGTGGGCAGCGGAGGACCCATGCTCTCCCCGCTGGTCTCCGGCAAGGAGTCATGGAGCCACCTCGCCAATTACCCCATCTGCCCCCCTTCTCCACTAGTGTTACACTGATTTCCTTCCCCAGAAGATGGGCTGCTTCTCTCCCTCCCGGTACGCTCTCCAGAATCCCTCTGGAGCCCTCCCTCTCCCTCTGGCTCCGATGGCAGTTCCCTGACACATACCAATTATTCTTGTCCTTTGCCTGGTAAATTGGGTGTGGGTGGGTTGTATATAGTTTTGCTTTCATGCTCCCCAGAACCTGAAATGATTATTGCTGGGACTGACTTCTTCTGCTAAATTCACCCTTCTGAAAATCAACTCTGAAACTTTCAAGCCTGCAGAGACTATAAATGGTGTGTGTGTGTGTGTGTGTGTGTGTGTGTGTGTGTGTGTGTGTGTGTGTGTGTTTGTGTGTTCCAGCTCTCTTAAGGGTTGGTGGCTTGGAATATCATCCAGTGCATTCTTAAAGAACTAGACAGTGGCAGAGTATATGGTACTGTTGCCTGGGGCAAGTGCATTGCTTCAAGGGTGTACATATGCTGCCCTGGTAGCCCAGTACCTGGGGTCTGACTGTCCTACCCCAGCCTCGGAAAGTGGTGCAGGGGGTGCACTCTCACATTGGAGCCTGGGAGTGGAGCTGTGGCCAACTGTATATACTTGGGCCATCACGCAAGGAAGCTGCCTCTGCAGTTCCTTCGCTCATTGGAGCCAGGCTCCAAAGGCCCAACCCGGGCACAGCTTCCCTCACCATGACTCTGGCCTCAATGAGGGAGCCAGTCATGGGAGTGCCTGGTTGTGCCCCTAAAAAACAACAACAACGCCTCTTTGCCCTCCCCACGCTACATCACTGGACCTAGGTTATTACAAGAAGGAGCTACATAGACGGCTCTTAGTCAGGGACTGTATCTGCACACTCTTCAAGTAAAGGGCAGCAGTTTCAAACAAGAGTTTTCACTTTCCTGAATTCCCTCAGCAAACCTTGCAGAGTAAACCTTGTGGGCCAAGGATGCAGTTTGAGTCTTAACCTTAACACACTCAGCCTCCATGCTGTCTGTGGTCCCACAATTGGGACACGCCAGGCCTTACACAGTTCCTGTCAGCTCTTTGTTCTGAGCAGTTCATCTCACTGACTTTAGCCACAGAGATTCCTTATCGGTTTGATCTGGAACTTGGTCTTCAAGTCATGGCTAAAGCAGTAGCATAGTTATCAGTGAGAATCCTTTAGTTACTTCCTTCCGTAGCACTGTGTACTGTATGTTGGCTTGGTGAGTTGTACCAGCCTATGCGATGGGAAATAAATCTAAATAACCCAAAGATTTTCAGCAGAAATAGGTTTTTTCCTCTGAAGGAAGCTGATTAAAAGTTTAGCAAAAAATCTAAGTGAGTGTGCTACAAGTGTTTCATAATGCCAAAGACAGAAGTGAAAATATCATTCTGCCTGACTCATTTATGAAGGAGTTCTTAAAAAGCAGCAAACTCTGATTTCTTTTATTTCCACGGGAGCGGTGTGGCAAGTTTGGTTGTGGCCAATGTCTTTCCTTTTGTTCCTAAATCTCTTGATCCTCATTCAACCAGCTTTTCAGGTATCAGGTAAGCTCTTCTTCACTTCCATCACCGTTGTTACCTCAGCAATAAGTTGAGGTGCATATTTCAGGTACTTTTATTTGGTTAAATTTAAATAATCTTCTGGAAGTTAAAGTTGTACAGCTTGGAAGTTAAATCCACGACATGTTAGATTGAATGATAACTAATTTAATATTTAAGTTGCTCACAACAAAGAAAACAGGTGTGGGTTACAATAAATTAACTGCTAACACAATTTTGAAAACATGTTTTTAAATTGTGTTCTATTGCTTCAAGAAATATTTTGCTTTTGTCCTATACAGAAGTCAGTCATATCCCTGTTGCTTATTTTTGCACAATACAGGAAAAAAATGCTAAATATAAGAAATTCTTAAACAATAATACGTTAACAATATTATTCATGAAAAATACTCAGCATCTTCATTAAATGACAGTGTTTGCTGATGACACATTGATAATGGTGCAAGATTCAATTGTTGTGCTTCAGTCTTTGAAAGAACACTTAGAAATCTTCCACCAAGATTTAATTGCAAATTAATTATGCAAAATTAAAAACACTACCAATTAATTTGATGGTGACACTTCAAAAGCGGATGACAGAAATGTCAAAGATAAAGATAGCCCATGTGAGGTTTAAATAGCTCGGGATAATCTTAACAGTTGATCTCAAACAATTAAATCAAAGAAATTATGAAGCTTTGTTAAAAAACAATAAACAAAGAACTGTTAAAGTAGAAGTTCACAAGCCATAGCTGGCTAGCTCATATCATGGCTATTAAAATGTCAAGACAGCTGGCCAGAGGTAGGTGGAACGGTATTTTTGGAGGGAGAATAAAAGGAGCCATTTCTGAGGAAGTTTAAGAGAAAGCAAAAGGGAGAGTTGTTTCTGGTCTGTTTGTGTCCACACTGAGGAAAATATCTATAGCTAGAGAAAGGAGACTCTTATCTTAGATTAGAAGACTGTGTGCAGTGCCTAGGGGGAGTATTCAGCCAGGAGTTAAATGGGAGGCTGAGTTTGACCCAGGAGAAGTAGAAGTTGTGAGGTTACAGTTTACTTAGGTCTCATTCTAGTCAGGAGGGGAGAGCTCCTCTAGAAAGAGAAGACTCCCAAACCAGTTAAGAGAGGTGTGGTGATCCCTTGGGTCTGTTACTTGGAATACCTCAGGAGTGTGATTGTAAAAAGATAGGGTAACTGACAAAAAGTACCACCTTGCTTAGGAACCAAAGTATTAAGCTGTGGAGGAAGCTGTGTATGTAACACCAAAGTAATTAAGTTTCAGGAACTGAAGTAACATAACTGAAAATAAGCAAAGCATTTACCAACTTGTCTAGAAATCTGTAACATCTAATGGAAGCACGATAACTGAACATAAGCAACTGAAGCTTAAAAGAAGCTGTGTGTTTACTACCTTGATTGGAGGCCTGTAATGGAATCCATTAGATTTAGTGTAAATATTAAATAAGTTAACTGCTTCTTGAAAGTACATTATTTCCTGACACATTGTCAGGGAACTGCCATCGGAGAGACAGGTAGTGGACAGGCTACAGGAGAATAGGAGAGAATCTGCAGTAGAAGAGGGAACCAGCAGGGGGAGTGCAGGAGTCACAGCGGAGGGGAGGCTCTGGGATGCTTCCAGTGAGAGTAGTGGAGAGGTAACGGGACCCCCGTTGGGAACGCCCACCCTTCGCCGGAAACTGTCACGCAGAGAGTCTCGAAAGCGCATGTCTGTCAAAGAGCTTTTATGTTGGCGTAAATTCCGTAGACGCCCACTGTCAGATTCTACCAGCGACTGACGGAGTCATGCTTTGGGGGCTCCGTTAGTGCATCGGTTTGGATGACCAGCCAAACCCCAGAGGGATCAAGCTTTTACGCACAAGCAGCACACTATCCCACCACAGCAATCTGACAGTCTTTGAAAGCAGCTTGTGCAAGCAGAAGGCATCATGAGCGAACCATCCGGAACCGGAGGAGCAGGAGCGGGAGCTGGCGCAGATCCAAGCCTGGAACAAAGGTACAGGGCGTTGGAGGTCCAGCTGGCACTGCAAACGGCGAGGCTCGAGGAGAGGAGGGCTCAAGATGCAGATAAGGGGAAGACCACCCCACTTGCCAGACGGGTGCCTGGACTGGTGCAGAAATTTGGGGGGGATCCCCGGAACTATCAAGCCTTTAGGACAGAGATGCAATATGCACTCAATCTACTGTTTGATGACTTCCCCGACGAGAACTCTAGAGTGGCGTACGTGATTGGCCATCTAGAGGGAGGGGCGAGGGACTGGGTTCGGCCCCTGATGGCAGCCAATAATGAAATCTTAAAGGACACAATGAAGTTTTTCCGCGCCATGGACTTGATGTTTTCCAGCGAGATCGAGCAGGGAGTGGTGCGCAGGCAGTTAATGGCGTGTAAACAGGGGAGCCGATCTGTACGTGAGTACTGGACTGAGTTCACCATGCTGATTCATAGACTTGGGTGGGACCTTGCTAGTGAACCTATTCAAATGCTGTTTGAAGAAGGTCTCTCTCCGGCAGTGAAAGATGAACTTTCCCGGGCGCCTAGGGCGGAGTCTATGGATCAGCTGACTAAATCAGCGCTGTCCATTGGGGCACGCCAGGAAGCTAGAGCTATGGAAAAGCGGGAAGGAAAGGGGGAACGTTGGAAGGACTTCCGCATTCCAGAGATTCCGGAGCAGCCTTTCCCGCCAGCAGAGCCGATGGAACTTGGAACAGCGCGCGCGCGCGCAGTTTCAAACACCAGTGAAGGGCGGAAGAAGGAGGGAAAGAGCGGCAAGAGATGCTATCTCTGCCAACAGCCAGGTCACTTTGCCAGAGTCTGTCCGCAAAGGAAGGAATGGCAAGGGATGGCGGGAACTGTTGGGGGGAAGGAGGAAGAAGAAATCACGGAGCCAGTAAAAGCCAACGCCTGGTTGCCAACATCAGGGCACAGCAGCCAGGCCAGGGAGTAATGAATGTGCCCACGCCGGAACCTCCAAGACCAGCGCTTGTGATAGAGGTGTTGCTGGAACTGGCAAACGGACACCCACTGAAGATAAAGGCGCTATTGGATTCAGGTAGCTCATGTAATTTCATGAGCAAAGAGTTTGCAGCTGCACACCAAATACAGACTATCCCATTGAGTAAGCCTTTGCAGGTTACCACGATTGATGGGAGGGAGCTGTTGGGAGGAGAAGTGAGCCAACAGACTGTACCAATGATAATGAGGGTGGCACGACACACCGAACTGATAGCGTTTAACGTAGCCACCTTGGGAGGAGCTCCTATTATCTTGGGTATGAGCTGGCTGGCGCTACACGATCCGCTAGTAGGCTGGCATCAGAGAGTGGTTTCCTTTGGATCAGCACATTGCCTAGAACACTGCAAGGAGGGAGAGGCTCAGGCAGGCGCCAGGGGCACTCTAGCAGGGATGGAAGTGATGGACAAAGGGAGGGTGCCACCACAATACGCTGACTTGCTTGACGTATTCAGCGAAAAAGAAGCAGATAAACTGCCCCCGCACAGACCCTTTGATTGTCAAATTACCTTACTCCCAGGAGCACAATTGCCAGTGGGCAAGCTGTATGCAATGTCAGACAGTGAGATGCAGGAGTTAAGGGAGTTCATTGACAAGAATCTCAAGCGAGGTTTCATCAGAGAGTCACGAGCGGTGGGGGGCAGCCCAGTGTTCTTTGTGGACAAAAAAAACACAGGCAAGCCCAGGCTTGTATGTGATTTCAGGGCCCTAAATGCAGTGTCAGAACCAGTGACTTTCCCTATGCCCAGAATTGATGACATTCTAACACGGGTGAGAAAAGGGAAAATTTTTACCAAGCTGGACCTTAGGGGGGCATATAACTTGATACGTGTGAGAAAGGGGGATGAGTGGAAGACCACTATGTTCACCCCCTTGGGGGCCTTTGAGTACACCGTTATGCCTTTCGGATTACAAGGGGGCTCCGCCTGTTTTCAATCATTCATGAATCACGTCCTGGGGCCACTGCTCTACAAGAACTGCGTAGCGTTCTTAGATGACGTTCTGGTGTACTCAGACAATGAGGAGCAGCATGTGCGAGATGTAAGAGAGGTACTGAGCAAGCTGCGAGAAAACCGGCTGTGGGTGAAACTGGAGAAGTGTCAGTTTCATACCAAGGAGGTGGAATTCCTGGGGTACCGGTTGTCTGACAAGGGATTGGCCATGGATCCCAGCAAGGTTCAAGCGGTACTGGAATGGAAAACACCAAAGACCAAGAAGGACGTGCAAAGGTTCCTGGGCTTCGGAAACTTCTATAGGAAGTTCATCAAAAACTTTGCCCATTTAACAGCGCCCATCACGGATTGTCTTAGTAGCAAAAAGAAATTTGTTTGGACGGGAGAAGCGCAACAAGCGTTCGAACGCTTAAAGCAGGCGTTTGCGTCGGAAGAGCAACTCTTGCACGTGGATCTACAACAACCAATGAGAGTGGAGACTGACGCGTCAGACCGAGCGGTGGGGGCCGTTCTTCTCCAGCCGGGAAAAGATACGTCTGAATGGAGACCGTGTGCATTCTTCTCGCGGAAGTTGAACAAATCAGAGAGGAACTACACAGTGTACGACCGAGAACTGCTCGCCATTCATGAAGCATTCCGGAAATGGCGGCACTTGCTGATTGGGGCGCAGCACAAGGTTCAAGTCCGAACTGACCACAAAAATCTGGAATACTGGAGAACAGCCCGAGTGCTGAACCAGAGACAAGTGAGATGGGCCCAGGAGTTCTCCAAATTCCACTTTGAGATTCGTTACGTGCCCGGCTCCGAGAACGTGAGGGCGGACGCTCTTTCCAGGAAACCTGAGTACTTAGAGGGGGAGGGAGCGCCTGAGGCAAGGCATGTAATCCCTGAAGACCGCTGGGTGTGTGGGGCGGCATTGGTGGGGCAGAGGGAACTGATAGAGGGTACGGAGAACGATGAATACGCCCAAGAGAAACTCAGAGAGCTCCGGAGGACAGAGGAGAACACAGGGGGGTTCGAAGAAAAGAACGGGGCGTTGTATTACAAAGGGGCACTGTACATACCCGACGGGGAACTGAGGGGCAGAGTACTCAAGCAGTTGCATGACAGCCCCACAGCGGGACATTTTGGACAGCACAAAACCATGTGGTTGGTTACCAGGGAGTTTTGGTGGCCCAAGGTGAGGGAGGACGTACGGGAATATGTCAGGGGTTGCGACAGGTGCCAGCGAGCGAAAGGAGAGAGGGTGGCGCCAGCGGGGCTATTACAACCCTTACCCACGCCCGAAAGGCCATGGGAGGCAGTATCCATAGATTTTATGACGGACCTGCCAAAATCCAAAGGCAAAACAGCTGTCATGGTGGTGGTAGATCAATTAACCAAGATGTGTCATTTTATAGCTTGTTCACATGCAGTCACAGCGGAGGAAACCGCCAAGTTGTTTGTAGAACATATTTTCAAGTTGCATGGCGCCCCCTTGAGGGTGGTCAGCGACAGAGGGAAACAATTTACTTCCAGGTTCTGGAGGAAACTTATGAGCTTACTGCACGTAGAACTCAATTTCTCAACTGCCCGGCACCCAGAAACCAATGGGCAAGCGGAAAGGGCAAATGGGGTTTTACAACAATACCTGAGGTGTTATGTAAAAGACAGAGAAAATGATTGGGTGGATAAGTTACCTCTAGCAGAATTTGCCTACAACAACGCGGAGAACGTGTCCACAGGGATGAGTCC
This sequence comes from Podarcis erhardii, assembly GCF_964252035.2. NCBI lineage: Eukaryota > Metazoa > Chordata > Lepidosauria > Squamata > Lacertidae > Podarcis > Podarcis erhardii. The sequence goes on along the minus strand of NC_138513.1, from coordinate 20,669,276 downwards.
CTTCCTGGCAAATTATGGGTGTCACCCCCGGGCATTCCCAGGAGAGGGAGGGGAGAGGTGGAGCGTGCCGGCGGCGGAATATTTTTTTGAAGAGATGGAGGCGATCCACCGTCAGCTTCAACTTAACTTAGAGAAAGCCAAGGAAGAATATAAGAAGCAAGCAGACAGAAATAGGAGGGAAGGTGAAACTATAAGGGTGGGGGACCGGGTGTGGTTGTCCACCCAAGGGCTACCGTTCAAGGGCGGGAGTAAGAAATTGAGGCCCAAAAGATTGGGACCCTTTGAGGTCATACAGCAGGTCAACCCAGTGGCATTCAAACTCAGGCTGCCCAGTCACATGAAATTACACCCAGTATTTCACAGGACATTACTGTCGCCGTACCGAGAGGGACGCGAGTGGGGGGAGCGTGAGAGAGAGGCCACCCAAACGCCCGTGATAGAAGAGAGAGAGCGCGACATGAACGTGGCAGGAATCATTGATTCCAGGTGGAAGGGGAATCAGGTGGAATATCTGGTAGAATGGGAGGGGGAAGCAGAGTCGGAAAACACTTGGGTACCAGCAGAGGTAGTCAATGACGAGGTTTTAATAGAAACATTTCATCAGCGTTTCCCAAGAAAACCGCAACCCGTGGCTCGATTTAGAAGGGAACACTTTGGGACCACCGATGAGGAAGGAGAGTTTGAAGGGTTCCCAGAGTCAGGGGTGGGTGAAGAAGCCGACTCCGACGAAGAAGAGGAAGACGGGGAGAGAGACGGTACGCCGTGGCTGGAAGTGTTAGAATCCTCGGACGACGAGGAGAGTTCCTTCAGGGGCTTTCCGCCCTCACCGCCAGTGGGAGAGGAGGCGGGAGGGGGTGAAGGGGGCCCTGGGGGGGAGGTGGATGTCAGGGAACTGCCATCGGAGAGACAGGTAGTGGACAGGCTACAGGAGAATAGGAGAGAATCTGCAGTAGAAGAGGGAACCAGCAGGGGGAGTGCAGGAGTCACAGCGGAGGGGAGGCTCTGGGATGCTTCCAGTGAGAGTAGTGGAGAGGTAACGGGACCCCCGTTGGGAACGCCCACCCTTCGCCGGAAACTGTCACGCAGAGAGTCTCGAAAGCGCATGTCTGTCAAAGAGCTTTTATGTTGGCGTAAATTCCGTAGACGCCCACTGTCAGATTCTACCAGCGACTGACGGAGTCATGCTTTGGGGGCTCCGTTAGTGCATCGGTTTGGATGACCAGCCAAACCCCAGAGGGATCAAGCTTTTACGCACAAGCAGCACACTATCCCACCACACACATCCTTTGTTTTATTAACTTTATTCTATAAAATAAATCTTATCTGTTCAACTTCTGCCTGGGTCTCCAAGTATCAAAGTTTTCCCTCACACAAGAACCCAAAGTCAACCTGTTGTTGTGATTATAGTGTGTGTCCATAGGTGGGAGCTACCGCAATTGGTGTACAGCAGTAGGATCCACCACATAATTGGTGCTAGAAGTGGGATCCACTACAAGAGCCCTGTGCAACTTTCTCACAAAGTTCCTTCCTATTATTTTTCCTCTCTTAATTTTACAGAGAGTGACAGCTTTCTGATATATAATGAAAACCTCAAGCTTTGTATACAGTCTTGGAACACTCGTTCCATCATCCTGGACTACTGTGATAAGAGTAATGAGCGGCAAAATTTTAGGTGGGTTTCCGACGGCCATATTTTGAACATGGCGACAAAGTTATGCCTGGCAGTGCCTTCCAAATCAGACCAGGCCCGAGTCACACTTTCCTCCTGTAATGAGACCATTGAACTTCAGAAATGGGAATGCACAAATGATACAAAGTTCCTTGGACTTGAACACCAAGATTTGTTTGTAACTCCTGAGGGTGGTCGAAAAGATCGTGTTATGCTGTCTAATAAAGCCACCAGCGAGAATACCTGGAAGATCTATGGAACTGAAGACAAATTGTGTTCTAAACACTATGAAGGTAAAGTTCAGATAATCTGTTCTCTTTTTTTAAGTGACCAGCTTGTGTATTTGCTTCAAGCATGATGAATCCCCTGCATCAGGGGGCGAAATAGGCACGATGGTAACCACGTAACTTCAAAATATATCAGTAGAAAAACCAAACTTGATAACAGTCATCAGGACCACAGTAAAGGGGCGGCAGAGGCTGTTTAAAACAGTCTGCTTCTACAGTGACAGACTTGGGTAATGTGGCACTTCGTGCAAGGTCAAAATTTGGCACCCCCACCCTGCCCTCATGCTCCCTTCTCAAAGACAGGTAAGGAGGCTCTTGGCTTTGGGAAGGAGGCATGAGGGCTTGGGCAGGGGCCTATAGGCAACCTATCACGTGGAGTTAACCAGGGCTATTGACTGTTTGGCTCCGAAGCGCCCTCTCCGATTGCATGGAGCCCGGAGAGCCCCGTGATTTTCCACGGATCTGAGGGCAATGAAACAATCGTTGAGACGGCTAGAGCGCCGGTGGCGGATAACTCATTCCGAATCTGACCGGACACAGGTTAGAGCTCAACGTCGAGCCTACCAAGTGGCGATAGCGACGGTGAAGAAGACTTTCTTCACCGCCTCTATTGCATCTGCAGAAAACAGCAGCAGGAGACTCTTTCAGGTGGTTCACAATTTAGCGGAACCACCTGTAACATCGGGGCCCAGTATGGGCCACATGTTCTCCTGCAATGATTTTGCAAAATTTTTTGCAGATAAAATCGCTCAGATTCGGGAAGAAGTAGACTCCACCGTGGGAGCAGGGCCGGGGCGGGAGAGTGCTAGAGTCCTGTCTGGTCAAGTTGTGTGGGATCAATTCCAATCTGTTACCTCCGAGGATGTGGACAGGCTGCTTGGACGAGTGAAGCCAACCACCTGCCTCCTGGATCCTTGCCCATCCTGGCTTATAAAAGCTAGCCGGGAAGGACTGGGCGATGGGCTTCATGGGGTGGTGAATGCTTCCCTCCATGAGGGAGCCTTCCCAGACCCGCTGAAAGAGGCGGTTATTAAACCGCTTCTTAAAAAAACATCTTTAGATGCGGCCACGATGGCCAATTATCGCCCAGTCTCAAACCTTCCATTCTTGGGCAAGGTGATTGAGCGAGTGGTTGCTGAACAACTCCAGGCACGCCTGGAAGAAGCAGACCATTTGGATCCCTTCCAGTCGGGATTCAGGCCTCATCATGGGACTGAAACTGCCTTGGTCGCACTGGTTGATGATCTCCGGCAGGCTAGGGACAAAGGTGAGAGCTGTTTCCTAGTTCTGCTGGATCTCTCAGCAGCCTTTGATACAATCGACCATAACATCCTTCTGGACCGTCTAGAGGGGCTGGGAGCTGGGGGCACTGTTATACAGTGGTTCCGCTCCTTCCTCCTGGGCCGTGTTCAGAAAGTGGTGGTGGGGGATGAGTGTTCAGACCCCTGGGCCCTCACTTGTGGGGTGCCTCAGGGTTCCATCCTCTCCCCCATGCTTTTTAACATCTATATGAAGCCGCTGGGAGAGATCATCAGGGGGTTTGGACTGGGTGTCCATCAATATGCAGATGATACCCAGCTCTACCTCTCTTTCAAATCAGAACCAGTGAAGGCGGTGAAGGTCCTGTGTGAGTGCCTGGAAGCGGTTGGAGGATGGATGGCGGCTAACAGATTGAGGTTGAATCCTGACAAGACAGAAGTACTGTTTTTGGGGGACAGGAGGCGGGCAGGTGTGGAGGATTCCCTGGTCCTGAATGGGGTAACTGTGCCCCTGAAGGACCAGGTGCGCAGCCTGGGAGTCATTTTGGACTCACAGCTGTCCATGGAGGCACAGGTCAAATCTGTATCCAGGGCAGCTGTTTACCAGCTCCATCTGGTACGTAGGCTGAGACCCTATCTGCCTGCAGACTGTCTCGCCAGAGTGGTACATGCTCTGGTTATCTCCCGCTTGGACTACTGCAATGCGCTCTACGTGGGGCTACCTTTGAAGGTGACCCGGAAACTACAACTAATCCAGAATGCGGCAGCTAGACTGGTGACTGGGAGCGGCCGCCGAGACCATATAACACCGGTCTTGAAAGACCTACATTGGCTCCCAGTACGTTTCCGAGCACAATTCAAAGTGTTGGTGCTGACCTTTAAAGCCCTAAATGGCCTCGGTCCAGTATATCTGAAGGAGTGTCTCCTCCCCCATCATTCTGCCCGGACACTGAGGTCCAGCTCCGAGGGCCTTCTGGCGGTTCCCTCACTGCGAGAGGCCAAGTTACAGGGAACCAGGCAGAGGGCCTTCTCGGTAGTGGCGCCCGCCCTGTGGAATGCCCTCCCATCAGACGTCAAAGCGATAAACAACTACCTGACATTCAGAAGACATCTGAAGGCAGCCCTGTTCAGGGAAGTTTTTAATTTGTGACATTTTAGTGTATTTTTCATCTTTGTTGGAAGCCGCCCAGAGTGGCTGGGGAAACCCAGCCAGATGGGCGGGGTACAAATAATAAATTATTATTATTATTATTATTATTATTATTATTATTATTATTATTATCACCTTCCCAAAGATGGGAAAGTGCTAACTGGGCTTTGGTAAGGAGACAGAAAGACTCTAGGACCCTGTCAGGGCCTTGTGCCTCATTCCCAAAGCCCAGTTTCTTGCTTACTGGGCTCTGAGACAGCGCCCTCTCAGTTCAGCGCCCAGTGTTTGTGCCCTGCTCGCACAGCCCTAAATCCACCTCTGGCTTCTGCCATGGTAAAGACAAATATGTTACCTGGCCTCTCCATCTCTCTGACTGTCTGTCCTCTATCTTGCTAACACCACACACACATTAGTCCCAGGAAGGGACCCTTTTTGTAATGAGCACTCAGCACATTACTTTTTTCTTTATCAAAGTAATGATAATGTAATTCCAGCCAAATCCAAGTACTATGAAAACTCCCGTTACTTTCATGTCACAATAGAACTGGATGTTGTTGTTGTTGGAGATTCCAACACTTGAAAGACAAAATGCTGCTACCAGTCCAGGTCTCAGCTGTAGACCTGGTAGTTCAAGGGTGGGGGTGGGGATTAAATTCTATTCAGCTTGCATTTAAAGCTGAATTTATCACATTTGCACTTTTGAAAACGTTAGGAGAACTAAAACAGAGTTTCCCTTCAAAATTCACAGTTGCCTGAATTTTGCAATGTAGTTCTGCAACCAAGCATTGCTTACAATAAGGTATCTATTAGGGGAAAGTGAGCACCAAAAATAAACATATTTGCAAAAAAATATTTTGGGGAAAGTTGCTTGCACAAATATACACATTAGTCAAATCTGCCTATAAAATGTGCTCCATATGAGATATTCACACTAAAATGCTGAATAAATCACGAGGATTTTTTAAAGTGCAAATTCCTGCAGAAATGTGGAGAACTGAATTTACATTTGGGAAAAAAGAAACTGAGAGAAACAAAACTGACAAATTCTTCCATCCCTAGTCAAGGGGTAAAAGCTAACTAGGGGAAATATCAAGGGGAAATATCAGGAGTGTCAATGGTGGAGTCTGCTGTCAGAAGCCAGCAGTAAAGGGGCAGAGAACATGCTCCAGGGTTCAGTCCTATTAGCAAGGGGTGGAGTCCAGTAGTAAATGAGCAGGACATAAACAATTACATTGTTCAGTTCAAGTGTGGATGTGTTCCTCGTATATACCCCCTTGTACAAATCAGTCCAAACTCCAGCTATATCACAAGAACAGGGCAAAAGCTAAAAATGTTGAACTCTAGCAGCTGAGAGAAACTGCAGAGCAAACATTAAGGCTTATGTGCAAACATAGATTCAAAGCACATTTCCACAAGGAATCCTGCAAACTGTGGTTTGTTAAGGGTGCTGGGAACGTGTGATTTCCCTTTCTCTCACTGAAGATGCTGCACTGAAACATTCGCCACTTCCAGGTGCTGCTTCACTCCTGTCACAAAACACATATGTGCCTTCTGCCATAGCAAAATGTTCAAGTGAAGTTTTTCAGTTGCAAATGAAACTGAAAATCCATGCCAGGATAGAACTATCCCTGAACAGTATGTGCTCCATTTCCCTTTAGCTCTGTTTGCCTTAGAAGGCAATGCTTTCACCTCCTTTGTGTTGCAACAAGGGCTCAGGTCTACCCAAACTGGATGAGCTGTACTTTTCTGTTTATTTGGCCACCCGACTCTGGAATAGGCATTCCATTATGGGCACTAGTGTTTGAGTGTGCATACCATGCAGCCTACTTCAGAAGGACTTGGAAAGATAGCAAGATGCCTTGTCTGAAGACAGAATGTTGGCTTGTCTACGTCTTATTGTCAGCACTGACTGGCAGTGGTTTCAACCAGGAGTCTTTTCCAACCCACCCTGGACACACCAAGGACTGATTATTTACTTCAATTAAAGGGAAGTTTTCATGTATGCATTGATGCAATAGAATGGATGTTCAAAACTTGAGGAATGTGAACACTGGAAAAAAAGTGTATGTGTGCATCTGTGTGTGTGTGTGTGTGTGTGTGTGTGTGTGTGTGTGTTGAGAGTTTTGTATTCATTTCTTCTGCTTTAGCTAATTCTCATAACTGTTTGAAATCAGTCCGGCATAACACAGTCTGTTCAATTTGCCTTTAGCTCTGTATACTATACAAGGCAATGCCTTGGGAGCCCCATGTAGGTTTCCATTCAAGTTTCGGAACAAATGGTATGCTCAATGCATAAGAGATGGTGATGAACATGGACAACTTTGGTGTGGAACAACTGAAGATGTGGATAGAGACTCTTTAACTGGATATTGTCCAATAAAAGGTAAACAATTTCATCTCTCTGTGGTAGCTTATCTTAAAGTTTTAAGTGTCTATACGCTTATTGCATTTATAAATTTTTATATTTATTGTTGTAAAATGTTTTAAATGTTTGTTTTCCTTCTGGGATTGTACCCCCAAGTATGTTTTATAAGCTGGTCTCCGACCATAATAAATTATCTAGCAGGTAAACAATTAAAAAAGTTTTGTTTAAACCTTTACTTTGCCATCATATCTTTGATGCTTAGAGGAATGGTTCACCTACAAAGAGAAAAGAGAAGCTGTCTCTGTTGCCTCTGTTGTACGGATTGTGCAATTTAAGAAGAAAATGGAGGTTGGGGACCTCTCCCCTGTGAGTCAGAACAAAATGAATTGTCAGTAATGTCAGGCTACCCTACAGGATCAGGCCTGCCGTTTTTCATTGGAAAGCGGTGGTTATAAGGATGCAGCTCAGTTCAGGCCAGAATCGAAGTCTAGACCAGAGGTGGGGAGCTGTCAGGGACTAACCAGATGAGGAGCAGTGGGGGAGACCTCCGCCCCAGCAGGCTTCCAGGCAGGAGGCAGATGAAGATAGTATGGACCCAGGGTCATGGTGGTTTGAGACAGGACACACCCCAGAAGAGGAAGCAAAGAGCTGGGAAATAATGGAGGGTGAGGAACAGGAGCAGGTTAGCAGGTGCCCTAGTCCTGAACAGAGAGAGGAGTCAGATGTGATAGAAACAGTACAGCAGACAAATTTCATCATGGCACTTGAAAGCCTGGTAGAGCTCTCTTCTTATCCTAGAACAAGACACTCCCTTCGTGTCTCAGAGCAGAAAGCCAAACAGAGACAGAAAGATTCCCATGCCAGCCAGGAGGAGTCTGGGATGTAGGAAATCACCAAGGGAGACGGGCGGGCACCCTGGGCAACAGCTCAAGCTTAAGGGAGTACATTCCACAGCCTCCGTGTATTCTGTTTGATACTAATAAAAGGACTGAAAAGCCACTGTCTCTGCGTATATGGATTTACTCAGCAGTTATCTCCATGAGCTGTGTGCCGGCTCCCTCGTAACAGGAGCTGCTGGATGCAGGATGCAGACAGATTTCATCTGGTCCCCTCCCAACATTCAGTGGGGAGCAGCTGAGGGGGGAAGGGGTTTGGTATGGTGTAAAGCAGAGCTTTCCAAACTTCTAATGTTGGTGACACACTTTTTAGACATGCATCATTTCATGACACAGTAATTTAGTTTTACTAGCAAACCAGAAGTTAAACTATCGTATTTACTCAAATGGAATGTGCATCTTTTTTGGCCAAATTATGTTGCAAAAAATAGGGTGTGCATTAGATTTCATGGTGCATTTATATTTGCCAGCAAATACTTTTTTGGTTTCAAGGTTTTGAAAATTGAGGCGTGCGTTAGATTTGGTGGCACATTAGAGTCGCATAAATGCAGTAAGCCATTTCCAGCCCCAGGAGCATTTACATGATACACCTACTGACACACTAATGTGTTGTGACATACAGTTTGGAAAGCTCTGGTGTAAAGTGTGTAACTGCACATCCTTCCCCTGCTGCAAGAACAAAGCAGAGGGCAAAATGTATTGGCAGACTTCTGTTCCTTGTAAACATGCATCTATGAATTTTTTCACTCATATACTGGCAATTTTCAGGATGCAGTTGCATATAGAAGTTTATCTATTTGCATAGCTCTGAAGTGGGACTTGCTGTTTACCAGCGCATTGACTTTATTTGCATTGTTTTGCTGGGATTACTGCAAGGGTTCTGACACATGGGTCGAAGGGGTCAGATTTGGGGGAGGAAGGGAAGCCAGACTCCTAGCTTTAATTTTGAGAAGAAGTAAGTCAAATGGGCAGATGTGGATAAAGGGACTGTGGATATTGTCCAGTAAAGTTAAACCCATTCATTCAAATAAAATTCATTTACAGTGGTACCTCGGGTTAAGTACTTAATTCATTCCGGAGGTCCATTTTTAACCTGAAACTGTTCTTAACCTGAAGCACCACTTTAGCTAATGGGGCCTGCTGCTGTCGCTGCGCCGCCACTGCACAATTTCTGTTCTTATCCTGAAGCAAGGTTCTTAACCCGAGGTAATATTTCTGGGTTAGCGGAGTCTGTAGTCTGAAGTGTATGTAACCTGAAGCGTATGTAACCCAAGGTACCACTGCATTTATAATCTGCACTTTTATATATATATATAAAAATTCAGTGGGTGGTATAAGATAGGAGGCTTTTAGTTTGTCATCATAAATGAGCTGTTTAGAGGGATGCTTCTCCTACAAAGAGAAAAGGGAAGCAGCCATTATTTTCTCTGTTTTATAGATTGTGTAACTTAAGCAGAAAATGTGGGGCGACAGGACTTTCCCCTGTGGATCAGAACAAAATGGATATCAATAATGTCAGGGCCTCCTACAGTATGAAGCCTGTACTTCTTCATTAGAAAGTGAGAGGGATAAGCATGTAGTTCACTTCAAAATCAAAGTCTACAGCCGAAGTAGGGTGCTAAATCCAGGGTGCAGCTAGATTTCATCTGGTCCCCTGGTCCCCTACCAACCACCAGCTGTTCAGTGGGGAGTAGCTGAGAGGGAATGGGGTTCAGATATTGTACAAAGCATGCAGGTACTTTCCTTGTGGTAAGAAGCCCAAAGCAGAGAAGGAATTTGAAGGTACAATGAGTGGAGCTACTAAAATTAAATACAGTGGTACCTCAGGTTACATACGCTTCAGGTTACAGACTCCACTAACCCAGAAATAGTACCTCGGGTTAAGAACTTTGCTTCAGGATGAGAACAAGAATCACGCTCTGGTGGCGCAGTGGCAGCAGGAGGCCCCATTAGCTAAAGTGGTGCTTCAGGTTAAGAACAGTTTCAGGTTAAGAACAGACCTCCAGAACGAATTAAGTACTTAGCCTGAGGTACCACTGTATGTTCCTCCTTATTTGGGGAATGTGTGTAATGGTATGTTAAAGGTGAATGTTTGTGCTTGGCTCTGGGCTCTGGGCTCTCATTTTGGAGTCTGTCCAGTGATGATTTGTGTTTTTATGGAGTGGGATGTGACAAAGCAGAAGTGAGGTGAGGGGAGCTCTGGGGTCAAAGGTGAATTTACGGAAGCTCTACGGGTTCAGTCACACTGAGTGCACACCCTCGGGAGCTCTGCCAGGGCTGCCACATGATTATTTAGAATGGATCATGAAAGGAGGAGGTGGGGTAGAATTTTGGCATTGCCTAGGGTGCCATTGAAATTTGAGACCCCAAGGAACACCACTGCTGGGGTAGTACAGGCCACACATTATTTATTATTGTTTTTATTTATTAAATTTGTATGCTGTGATGGCCTGATTGCAGACAGAGTTCCAGGACCTGGGGGCAGGTATCCATGTTTCTCCCTTGCAGATATCCACACTGAATGCATGAATATGGGGCTTGAGAAGCCCTCTGATTATGGAGTGAGGTCCAGTGATGCTGCCCAAGTATCACATAAGCTTCTATGTTTCTCCATAATATTTGAGGTATTCTTTTGGTAAGTGGTATGTTAAGTCATCAAATGTATCTCACTTGTAGATTTAGCTTCACCATTGGTAATTTTATAATTTGATGTTAATGTTAACAATGCTTACAGATGATGAATTTTTCTGGACCAGAAACCATTGGACAGGGGATCTGTATCAGATCAATTCTTACTCAGCTCTAACATGGTACCAAGCAAGCAAAAGTTGCCAGCAACAGAATGCAGAATTATTGAGCATCACCGATTTACAAGAACAAGCATACCTGACAGGTAGGACATAACAAGGCATACCTGAAGAAGCATTCAGTGTCCTGTGATATTCTGCTAATTAGTCAATACCGTCTCAACTACAGACAGCAACTTCATAAACATATAAGAAGTAACCTCACCCCTAGAGGAGTTTCAAACAATCCCCATACAGGTTATCCGTTGCATCTCAGGTTACCAAAGGATCTGGTAGTTCTTCTATGTCTTTAACAACTGTGTGAGGAACTGCATATAGGATTGTGTTGGTTGAAGATGATGAAACATTGTACCTGCATACTAGACAAAACGTTTCATCTAATTTCTCCCCTAGAAGCATAAAAAATGAGTATGGTTGTACCTTGGTTCTTGAACGGAATGTGTTCCAGGAGTCTATTCGAGTTTGAGAACCAAGGCACAGCTTCCAATTGGCTGCAGAAACTTCCTGCAGCCACTCAGAAACCACTGAAGCCATGCTGGAAGTTCAGCTTCCGAAAATCGTTCAAAAACCGGAACAATCACTTCCGGTTTTTGATCGTTCAGGACAGGAACGTTCGAGTTGCAAGGCGTTCAGCTTCCAAGGTTCCACTGTATTACTTTCATTTTCTCATTGGCCCCTGCCTCCAGCTTCCTAAGTGTAAACCTCATGCTACATAATATCTGCTTACCTGGGGCTCCGGAGGAGGGTGTTTGCCACACAGTATGACTGCAGCTGGGCCCAGGAGACCACCATCTTCCTGCCCAGCCCGGGGAGGGGATGGCCACCTGCTACCCCCCCAAACCTCCAGCCGTGCTGTGGCCTAATTCAACCCAATACCAGTATCCTGTGTCCACTCTGTCAGCCCTCCCTACAACAGCTGCAGACATCATGTGCCTGTGGCAGTGATTCAGTATGACTGATATTCTTTTCCTTGAATAGGATTAATAAATGATAAGAAAAATGACTACTGGATTGGATTGAACTCTTTCGATGTTGAGAGTGGGTGGCAGTGGATTGGCGATCGTCCTTTCAGATATTTAAACTGGGCTCCAGGTGAGTAAACATTGGCATGCCAACAACTAAATAAATACTGAAAGCCATCTCCATTTAGTATTCAGTCACATGTGGTATTATTATTATTATTATTATTATTATTATTATTATTATTATTATTATTAAAAATTGTATACTGCCCTATACCTTCAGGTCTCAGAAGGGTTCACAGGATAAAATCACAATATAAAAACACAAATAAAAAAACACAAAATAAATATGGTAAATGCTTCAAGGCAGCAGTCAGCAATGTTGCCTTAATTACCTCTCCCCTCTTGGTACAATAACTTTAACATATCCAAATAACAATATTAGAGGCTCCAAAACTTAGCCAATTATTACTTCAATTTCGGTTATTCTATCCTCCCAGAATTTTCTGATTTTAGGACATAACCAAAATATGTGCCACATCCCAGCACTTTCTGCTTTAGGGCTCCAATAGGCATCATTCAATGTACTATATATCCAATTAAGACATAATAGTGTCTTAGGTACCAGCAGAAGAAGAAACACACATTTAAACTCATACAGAGTTATTTTCCATTTCAATGTCAATCAAACAATTATAGTTAACAACATATTTGGGAGAAGAAAAGGCTAAGGAGTAAACCAGACACAAATCTGGAGTCCCTAAGACAGTGGGAAGGCACCCAGGGGCGGAGGAAGTGGGGCGCAGGGGGGTAGTTTGCCCTGGGTGTCACCACTGAGAGGGGTGACAAAATGCTGGGCAGCACACACTGCGGGGCCTGCAGCGCGCCCGAGCCACGTGTCTCTCCTGGGAGTGACATGGTGGCTTGCCCCAAATGGTCGGCCCGCTGCCTCCCCCTCAGCTGTAGGTCAGCTGAGTGGGAGGAGGCAGACAGACTTCTTGGAGGCCCCACGGAGCGTCCTGCTCCGGCTCGCCCTGCCCCACAAGCAGATGATCGGCTTGCTGCGCCGCTGATGGCACCTTATACACCTCCTTCCTGCAACTCCTGCAGCCAAACTAGTGCCAAACATATTTCTCTGCTTTCTTTTAAACCACACCAGTAAGGCCAAGAGAGGGGTCTTGTCATCTGGGTAGCCAAGGACTTCTATACACGCTGTCCAGGCTTGCACCATGGGGAGGTCATTTTGGTGCTGTTACTGCAGCTGTTTGAGTTCATCCCCAGAGGCGCACTTTATTGTCTCTCGGACAGTCAACAATAACAACACAAGCCTTACCCATTCCATAAAAAGGCTGTATATACATGCTTTAATAAAACAATAAAGTGTATTGGTATTTAAAATCTTGTAAGCAGCATCTTGAAATAAATAATGATTACAGTGTTGCTATGTTAGTACAAAGCAAAAAAATAATTACAGTTTTTCTCACTCTTTCTTAAAGGTAGCCCATCTCCAGAAACAGAAAAGATCTGTGGATCACTGCAGTCTGAAAATGGCAAATGGCAGAATAAAAAGTGTCAGGATAACATTGGGTACATTTGCAAGAGAGAAAATTCTTCATTAGATACTTCTGTTATTTCTTCAGGTAGGATGCTGCACTGGGAATGAAGTTTACCTTTATATTGTTGTATCATAAGTTATGGAGTGTGTCAGTGTCCAATATTTCTTAAAACTTTTCTCTAGTAATGGAGGTTTTTCTATCTGTAGCAGTGTATGCAATGTGAAGCATTTTATTAGACTCAGATGCTGGAGGAAATTTTATCAGTAGCCAAGAATAAGTTATCTATTGGTAAAGATGTAAGGTGTTGTCTAAAAAGGCATATGTTACAGGAACCTGGACCACATATGGTCAGTGTCTGAGTAGATTTCCATGGGATGGATATAATCTAGAATTCAATCCTGAAAAAAGAAGGGAATTATAGAAAAGAAAGAAATATATTGGAACTCATGTACAAAGCTCAAACAGTCTTCCCCCTACACCTAACTTTGTGATTATTACATTTTTGTGTAAACCTTTGTGATCCTTATGAATGTGGTTTATAATTATTATTAGTCAAGTCATTGAAAAGGTGTGAGTTGTATGCAAATAACCGTGAGGAGGAGGAAAGCAGAGCCAGAATTAGGGTGGCGTGGGCAATTTCCCCACACAGGTCACCGAGCCAAGGGGGAACAAAATAAGTAAATAAGGAATGAATAAATGTGAAAATAAGAAATGTTGGGGAATGCCAATTTTTGTCCTTCCTCAGGGTGCCATATTCCCAAAGCCTGCCTCTGAGGAAACTATCTGCTAGGACTGCTGAGAATATATGATTGCAAGTTTATGCCATACTATAAAAGTTTATATGTTCTATGACATTTCCTTGTGCTCCTGCTTGCTCAAGATCTTGTGCAAGTGGAAGGATGTCTTCAGATTTAATTTCACAATTTCCTGCAGTAAAGGCTGGACACCTCAGATGGCCTGCCACTTCCACTCATTCTACTCGGCTGAGCTGTGCAAATTCATAAAACATGCCTCACAGGGGGGGAGAGACCCCACTTCCCAGTCCCACCTCAGATCTTGTAGACTTGGCTCACCACCATTTTGTTACCTCAACTGGGTTTTAAAGTGGTTGCAGAAGGGGGGTTCTTACCAGAAGCCTCTTCTGCAGAAGCTTTGACCACTTGTGGTGGTGCACCCTCTGCAGGTGCAGCTGTTTTCAACACTGAGCAGGACTTTGAAGTACAGCTAATGATAGGGCTTCCCCATGACCTGGTACAAACCTAGGACCTGTTCAACAACTTTCCTGGGAGGAGGGAGCCCCATGAGTTGCTAGGGTTAAGTCTGGTAAAAGGTAAAGGTAAAGGTACCCCTGCCCGTATGGGCCAGTCGTGTCCAACTCTAGGGTTGTGCGCCCATCTCACTTAAGAGGCTGGGGGCCAGCGCTGTCCGGAGACACTTCCGGGTCACGTGGCCAGCGTGACGAAGCTGCTCTGGTGAGCCAGCACCAGTGCCGCACACGGAAACACTGTTTACCTTCCCGCTATAAAGCGGTACCTATTTATCTACTTGCACTTAAGGGTGCTTTCGAACTGCTAGGTGGGCAGGAGCTGGGACCGAAAGACGGGAGCTCACCCCGCCACGGGGATTCGAACCGCCGACCATGCAATCAGCAAGCCCTAGGCACTGAGGTTTTACCCACAGCGCCACCTGCGTCCCCCAATCTGGTAGACCCCAGTAAAGGAGCTGTGTGAAGTCCCCTTCTGCATCATACATGACGTTTGTCTCGGTCCCAAATTCTGTCATTGGATTAATTGGCAATACATAATTTCTAAGAACCGTGTGTATATGTGTGAGAGAGAGCAGGTTGCCTTCAACAAGTGTGGTGCCACAGAGTTCTGCCTTTGGCTTGGATGAAGGAACTGAGGTGATGTTTATCAAATTTGCAGATGAAATCAAACTGCGAGGGGAATATGATACTGCAGAAGTTAAAATCAGAATTCAAAAGGACCTTAACAGATTGGAGAACTGGACCAAAACTAACAAAATGAATTTCAACAGGGACAGATGTTTTAGTGAATTTCAACAGGGACACTTAGCCAGGAATAACCAGATTCACAAATAGAAGATAAGGGACACCTGGCTTGACAGCAGTGTATGTGAATAGGATCTAGGGGTCTTAATAGACAACAAGCTTAACATGAGGCAACAGTGTGAGGCAACAGCCAAAAAAGTTAATGCAATTCTAGGCTATACCAGCAGATGTATGTCCACACCAGTGGAAGTAATTGGGTCACTCTATTCTGCCTTGGTCAGACCACAACTGGAATGGAATACTGTGTCCAGTTCTGGGTGCCACAATTTAAGAGGCATACTGATATGCTGAAACATGTGCAGAGGATGGCAATCAATATGATCAAGTGTCTGTAAACCATGCTTTATGAGGAACAGTTGAGGAAGTTGGGTATGTTTAGCCCAGAGAAGAGAAGTCTGACAGGTGATATGATAGTCACCTTCATATGCTGCCAATGTCAGGCTTTTGGAGCTTCCCAATGGCCGTCAGAAGACGTAGCAGTTAAGGCATTGGGTAGGATCCATAGTAATTAATCAAAAGGGGTGCTGTTGTTTGGGTTTGCCTTCCAGGAAATTGGGGTACCCTGTTAAAGGTATTCTAAGAGAGGTGCTCATAAGCCCAGATGGGGGCTGAGGACCATAGCACTCCCCTTGGTGGCGATTCTGATGGGTTGCTCCTATTTGGCATAAGTCATAGGGCATTCCTATCTCAGAATCGACCCAATTGCTAGCAGTCAGCAGACGGGCCGAATGAACAGGGAATCACCCAATGCCTGAACCAAATTCATTTACATCTGTAATCAATAAAGTTGTGGCCTGTTTTGATCCAAGGACATAGTCCTGGTTGTTGTTTTTTTAAATTAAAAAAAATCATGTATGCAAGGCACCAGGCAGTGAGCTCAGTGCACGTGAGCATGCAGTTTTGTTTTTTAAGGAAATCCATCCAGTCATGCTATCTTAAATATGATTTTTCTCTTTTTAGGTAGGTCAAAGCCTATTAAATGTTCAGATGGCTGGGCTGCCTATGAAGGCCACTGTTACCGCCTTTACAGACACCTCAAGACGTGGCCGCAGGCAATATCATCCTGTCGAAAGGAAGGTGGAGACTTAATAAGTATACACAACATTGAAGAACACAGCTTCATCATTTCTCAGCTAGGCTACCGTAAGTACATCCAGAAAGTTCCATTCTCCTGGTATCCAAGATATGTGTGAGATAAAGGGGAAGAGAGTTTTTGAAGATTCAGGGCAGATAGAAGAAAGGACTTCTTCACGCAGCTCAGAGTTAATTATGGAACTCGCTCCCAAAAGAGGCAGTGATGGCCACAAACTTAGATGGTTTTAAAAGAGGATGGGAAAGAGGGCTATTGATGGCTATTCTCTGCCTCCACATTTGGAGGTAACAATGCTTCTGAATACCAGTTGCTGGAAGCCACAGGAGGGGAGAGTTTGTTCTTGTGCTCAAATCCTGCTTGCTGGTTTCCCAGAAGCATCTTGTTGGCCACTGTGAAAACAGGATGCTGGACTAGATGGACCAGCAGGCTCTTCTTATGTTTTGTTGTTGCCACATGCTGGAATGGAATGTTATTGGGACCCCTTCCCTGATTAAAAATATTTTGGAGGGATTGTCTGTTGTTGTTGTTGTTGTTGTTGTTGTTGTGATGATGACGATGAACATGGAACACAAAAATGTCAAATGTGAGATATGGCACAGACTATTACAGCCTTCCTCAGCCTGGTTCCATCCTGATGTTTTGAACTACAAACCCTATACATTTCAGCATAACCAATGGGCAGGGATGATGGGAGTAGTATTCCAAAACATTGGAGGGTACCAAGTTAGTGAAGATGCTAATGCATCTGTAATACTGCATTATGTGACTGACACTCCAAAATAAACTTTTTGGCTTGCCTGGGGGGGGGGGGGGGAGAGAATTCAGGCCTGGGCTCTCCATCTAGCTTTTGGGGCTCTCCGTAGGCGACACGTACTGGATGTGTTCAACATCCACCACAAGAGCCTTTGCTTTGCTGGTAATGGCTCTTGCTTGCCTAGATGGAGAAGACAGTATGGCTGCAAGGGTCACTCACCTAAAATTCAGGGTGGGTGGCAGTTGCAGTCCTGGCGCATCTCCCCAGGAGCAGAAATGATCATTTTGCCCTCACAGCTGGCCACTGGAATACTCCTCAGCCAGCTGCGCGGGATGATGGGATTGTCTGTCAAAATTCTAAATATTCTGGGCCAATCAAGACCCTGGAGGGGTGGTTTGAGCAGCAAAGCCAAGTACTAGTCTTCACTCTGGTCCACCTCTGGAAAATGAAAAGCCTGCTGAGCATTGGAGCCTTCCCACCAACCCTATATGCTGTTCCTTGGGCACCTCGTTTTGAAGACTTTGCTGTGGTTCAAAATGGTCGCTGTATTAGGGACTGGGAAGGAATTTACCTGCAAATTTTTTTGCCTGTTTGGGGTTTCTGTCTTCCTAATAGTAATCATCACATCTTTCAGCAGATAAGGTATTGGGTGGAATATTTAGTCTGTCTTTGTGTGCAGGCTGACATGGTGGATATCTCAGGGTATCCTGGAAAAGTCAGAATCAAAGTTCTGTCCTGAAGCCAAGTGGGGAGCAGCTGGGCTTCCAATTGTAGCCCAGGGCAGGCCACCTTAGTTGACCCACATCTTGAGGTGGCCCTTAACCTCAGGCATGACCCTGACCTAACTTCAGCCTTCTCCTAGCCAATACACAGCCAGTGCCTAAGCCTACCTACATCTGTAATCAATAAAGTTCTGGCTAATTTTTAATCCCCAAAAGTTGTTGTGGCATCTTTGTTTCTCCTGCCTTCCCTTGCCGCTACCTTCCACAGGGGGGCTCACTGCACATGGCTGTGCAAAAGCCCATAAGTTATGTGTGACTGAAATGTAGCATTGCTCTACCCACTGTGAAACATCTGGGTTTATTGCAATTAAAGTCAGGGAGTAAATAACATGATGAATTTGTGTTCTTAGAGCCGGAGGATAGTCTATGGATAGGACTGAATGACCGGAAGATTCAGATGTATTTTGAATGGAGTGATGGATCTACAGTGAGATTCACTAAGTGGCAGAAAGGAAAACCCACACACATAAATGATGTGCAAAACGACTGCGTATTCATGAATGGGGAGGTAAAAATAAGGAACGCTAATAGAGATGTATTTCCCTTGGATTCATCTTTGTGTGAAAGACCAAACAAATATACTGACAGCTAATCTGACACTCCCACAGCTGTGCTAGTGCACACCAAACTTTCCTACACTGTCCTTGTACTGTCTAGGTAAACAGCATAATTGGTGTAAGCAGGCTGACTCCACAACATCCTGCCCACCATGCCAGCTGCTCCTGTTGAAAGCTAATTGTATACATTGCAATTCTAGGAGAACTAAGAATTGTAAGGGGTGTAAGGAGACAGTGATTTGCATCCCATCCTTTGTTACTCATAATTAGCATTGTTTCCATACCACTACATGAAAAATGATCTTCTTTCTTTTTCTTTTTTAAAGAGGAAGCTTCTAGCAGATATGATTGTGCCATCACTTTGGTGGTGATGCTTCAGTTCTGGGCATCGCTAAGTGTACCTTCCCATAATTAGAAAAATTAAAATAAATTTCACAATTAGTAAAAATAAATCAAAGAATACATTTTGCAAAGTAAAATAATATGCATGATCTGCAAACAAACGCAAACAATGCATTTTTAAAGACAAGATAATAGAAATCTGAATTTTATATTTGGAACATCTACAAAGGTGGGAATTAGGCCACCTCACCTTAAGTTCTCCAGTTGGGATAGAAGTATATTTTCAAATGCTACCAATTTTTTGCAGGCTGAAACCTGACTTTGTTTATCATTAACAGGCTTGAAATAAATCTCTCTCTAATCCTTTTTTCTTGGTATTATTGCTTTAGGCCGGGGGTGGAGTGTCATTTTAGCTCATTATCTGCACCACCACTCACAGTCTCACAACTTATTCTTTTTTCTCAGTATAGAAATTCATTATTGTAGAGGCTGTAGAATTCAGAGCAGTGCAAATGTAATGGGCGTTTTGTGCAGCTGTCCCCCTTGTGCAACAATAGAAAACTTTGCATCAAGAAAATGAGAAAGTGTAAAGATAGTCTACCCTCCTTCATTGAGATATGTATTTCTTCACCTTTCCATCTCCAGAATGGATACTGGGCAGATAATTTTTGTGAAGAGGAACTTGGTTACATCTGTAAAAGAGCACCTTTGGCAATTCTTTCTGAAGAACCTGAAATTGCTGATCCAAATTGCCAAAAAGTAAGTATAAAGTCAATCATGTAGTAGTTTAAAAAGTGAAATAAGCATGTATGCTATCCATTTCTATTCTTAATATTCTGTTCTATAAGAGTCTAGTCTATAGGATTTGTTGCCCAGTGATGCAGAGGCACCTATAGCCTTGAGATGAGCTGTACAGTTTCTCTCTCCCACATACACACCAATTGCTTGCCCTTTCTCAATCACATTCTCCCGTCTTCAGCAACTACAACACCATTAGCTTTCCTCACTTCTTTTATTTTTTACTGCTAGTAATGGGAAGATCTACACTGTTATCCTAGAGGGTTTTCTGTTACTTAAATTTCTCTTTCTTTTATTTGCTTATTGAGAATAACAATTTGTTAGCTGCACTGCTAGTACTTAAGGTAGCAAACAATGATAAATAAAGCAAAATAAAGTAAACTCAGCATCACTGCTAAAAATGTATAAAACCTTGCCAGGTGGTGAAAAGGCCAAAGAGAATAAATGTGTTTCGCCCTCTGGAAGGCAAATAAATAAAAGCAAATGCAGATTTCAGGGAGGAATTTGCAGTGCCTTGGGGCAACTTTTTCAAAGGCCCTGCTTCCAGCAGATACGCAATATACCATCCTCCCACTGCCCATAACAAGAAGAGACATTCTAATAAATCTGTGCTGGTCTCCAAGGTATCAAATGCTAAGCTTAATCAAATTTACTTGGAACCAAGGAAGCTTCACTTCTGGATTATAGCCAGTAACCACACTTCAAACTGAGTTCTCATGTGCTTATGGAAGTGTGTGTTCTTTGGGGTTGTCATAGAATCATAGAATTGTACAGTTGGAAGGGACCCAAAGGGTCATTTAGCCAACTCCCTGCAATGCAGGAATCTCAACTAAAGCATCCATGACAGATGGCCATCCAGCCTCTGCTTCAAAACCTTCAATGAAAGATAGTCCACCATCTCCCAAGGGAGCCCACTGTCTAACAGCTCTTACTGTCAGACATTATTCCTGATGTTTAATCTCCATTCTTGTAATCAGAATACAGGTCCTGCCCTCCAGAGCAGGAGAAAACAAGCTTGCCCATCTTCTATGTGACAGCCCTTTAGATATTTGAGGATGGCTATCGTATCTCCTCTTTCCCTGGCTAAAAATACCCAGCTCCCTCAACCATTCCTCATAAGGCTTGGTTTCCAGACCCTTGATCATCTTGGTTACCCTCTTTTGCACACATTCCAGCTTGCCAATATGCTTCTCAAATTGTGGTGCCCAGAATTGAACACAGTATTCCAGGTGTGGTCTGACCAAGGCAGAATAGAGCAGTGCTGTAGCTTCCTTTTATCTGGACACTGTACTTCTTTTAATGCAACCTAGAATAGCATTAGCTTCTTTCTTTCTTTCTTTCTTTCTTTCTTTCTTTCTTTCTTTCTTTCTTTCTTTCTTTCTTTTTGCTGTATCACATTGTTGACTCATGTTAAGCTTGTAGCCTACTAAGACCCGTAGATGCTTTTCACATGTACTACTGACAATCCAGGTGCCCCTTGTCTTATATTGGTGCAGCTGGTTCTTTCTGCCTAAGTGCAGAACCTTACATTTGTCCCTGGTGAATTCCACACAAAACGTTTTGCGATTCAGATAGCGCCCTGTGTGCATTTGAAGATCCTCTATTGAATACATGGAGCATTTCCTGAGTCAGAGAAAAGTTTTGGACAAGGGAAGCTTATGCATATGCCTTGGAGCCTCTATGTGTACATTAAAGGCCCTTTATCAGCCTTTCATTGTTAAGGTATTTAAATGTAAAGTTTCTACTTTATCCCTTAGTTATATATCAGGATTGTTCTGTTTTCACTTTTTGGTTTCACACTACTGCAATTTTCAAAAGGGCAAAAAATAATAAAGATTGTCACATGGGCTGGGGTAGCAACTTACTGGCAACAGCGCTGAAAGTCTCTGATTCATTGACCTATCCAATAAAAAAGAAGCACTGCAAGTTCGTGCACTGTTGGGGTGATGACATCATTGTCCCAGGCAACATATAGGAGAACTCTGTGTAAGTTCCATGATGTCTAGTGGTGGATGTGATTCCCATCTCAGTAAATGTTCAGCAGCACCATTAAAATAAACTCAATGTCTCCATTGTGGTAATATTGTGGTAACATATGGTTGTTGGTTCTTCTATGTCAACAGGGCTGGAGAAGGCATGGTTTCTACTGTTACTTAATTGAACAAACATCTGCAACATTTTCAGAAGCAAAGACATCATGTGCAGCAAATCACGGATCTTTGACTTCTGTGGAAAGCAGGTATCAAAACTAAATGGTCTTGCTGTTAGGAGGGCATATACTGTATTCCTTTCTTCTTCCCTTTGCTGGACATGAAAGAAAGATAAATGATTACTTTTCTTGTGACTATGGGTTGTTTCCAGCTAAGGTTTGCTCACATTAAACTTGCTGATGGACATAAATTATCCGTGCTCATTAATTTCAATGGGTCTACTCTATTGTGAACAGGACTAACAACCATATGTGTTTTATGTGAGTGAAATGTGTAATTGCTATATTTCTTTGTCACATAATGAATATTAAGATGTGACCTGTAGCCTGTGACTAAGCTACTTTCTTGAATTAGCTGCTCTGTGTTTCTTGTGAATTTCCTACTTGATTTGCAATCTGTGGCTTGCCTCACTTTCCTGAAACTTCTGCACTGCATGGACCTTGCACTCCTTGTCACTGATTTCATTATATGCAACTCCCAGTTTACATGGGGCACTGTTTGTCTAAGTGAAATTACATATATTTGAAACACCACTGAAAAAGCCTGCAAACACCTCATTCTCCTCTGCCCCCACCCTGTTCTGCCCATTTTTGTATGGGGTTTGGGTCACTTCCAGGTTCAACGTGATGCATGCATGCACAGTCACACGCATATTGGCTGTGCCTATAATGGTTGCTACCTGTATTGTCCTTGTGTGGTGGGGAGACTTTCAAATCCAGTGTTTTTCTTTCTCAAGTGAGTGAATGTTTTCTAGAATTTCTTATAAAATCCCTAATCCTATATGTATGTTACACAAGTCGCCTAATGTGCAGCCTGGGCTGAGATTCTTCTGCTTCAGTTATTTGCCTGGATGCACTTGTATTTTTTGTTTTTCACTTGTAAAATTGCTGTAGACTGAATTGTATAGATAGATGCAACATGCAGGTATATTGCTTAGTGATAGTGGATCCATTGGTTTAGACACATCCCTGTCTCCACTGTGACCTGTCCATTATCCTGCTAGGCTCTGTACTTCAACAGGAAGAGAACTGTCCTGTGGTAGGCCATCAATTTTGTTTTAAAATATAGGAAATTTAAAATAATTTGAAAGAATTGATTACATATTCTTCTCCACAGATATGAACAGGCCTTCCTGACTAGTCTAGTTGGACTTCGTTCTGAAAAATATTTCTGGATCGGCCTTTCAGATGTAGAGCAACCAGGGACATTCAACTGGACAAATGGAGACGGTGTTCTGTTCACCCACTGGAACTCAGGAATGCCTGGTAGGTATTGCCTGAAGTCCATCAGGAATGGTATGTCACAAAGGCTTTCTCCAATTTTTTTGAATATCTGTGAAGAACAAGGCTCAACTGAACTTTTCTTGTACTTCCAAAAGGGCAACAACCCGGCTGTGTTGCCATGAGAACTGGGACTGCAGCTGGATTGTGGGATGTTGTGAACTGTGAGGAGAAGGCAGCCTTCATTTGCAAACGATGGGCAGATGGTGTGACAACAACTCCTGCTCCCAAACCAACTCCTCTGCCTGCATGTCCAAATGAATGGCATCCAAGCAATACTAGACCTGTGTGTTTTAAGGTAGGTATACTGTTTCTTGATGACGCAAGTGGCGCTGTGGTCTAAACCACAGAGCCTAGGGCTTGCCAATCAGAAGGTCGGTGGTTCGAATCCCCGCGATGGGGTGAGCTCCCGTTGTTGGGCCCCAGCTTCTGCCCACCTAGCAGTTCGAAAGCATGCTAAAGTGCAAGTAGATAAATAGGTACCGCTCTGGCGGGAAGGTAAACAGCGTTTCTGTGCACTGCTCTGATTCGCCACATGACCTGGAAGCTGTCTGCGGATAAACGCCGGCTCCCTCGGCCTATAGAGCGAGATGAGCGCCTCAACCCCAGAGTCGTCTGCGACTGGACCTAACGGTCAAGGGTACCTTTACCTTTATACCATTTCTTGAGTCAGTTTCAGTGCCAGTTCTTGCTTGTTTCAAAACAAGGATGGATACATATTTCAGTATGTCTGTTTTAATTTCAGTGTTACTGCTCAGTGCAGGTTTTTTATCGTTACTCTTTTTATAGTGGGGTTTGGTTCCATGATTTATTTGAACTGCCAATATTCAATTGCTTATTAAATGTTTTATAGATGGGGAGGGTGGAAGGTAGATCTCTGGTAGGTTTGCAGTAGATCAAAATGGACTTCCAGAACTGGCATTAGAGCAGAAGAAGCAACCTTCTGACCTTCTGTAGGAGAAAGACTGTGCTTGTGCAGTTTATCCAGGACTTTCAGATGGAAACACAGAGAGATTTGTGCTTCCCTGTGTTACTTGCTCTCTCAAGAACCACCAGTCTTTGAGTTCCTTGTGCAAAGGCAGGAGGAAGGGCAGCTGGTGGGAGGGACAAAATATTGGGAGGAAAGTTCAAACTGGCATCAGTGGGAGCCTCCTGCACAAAGCTATTTCCGTACATTTTAAAAACATGTACAATTATGCCATGTCTATTTTGGTCATTAGCCACTGTTATTAAATGCCAAATAGGTGTTCATGCAAACCACACAAATCTCACTGTGAATGAATTTTGCAAGATTTGTTTATTACCAATATGCAATTGTATTTATATGCATTTAGGCCTATTACAAAGAAGTAAAGAACAGGAAATCTTGGTTCGAAGCACAAGATTTTTGTAAAGCAATTGGAGGAGACCTAGCTTCTATTCACAGTGAAAACGAAAAAGATGTTATAAAGGAATTGTGAGTTTCATTAAATGGTTTTTCCTTCACTTTGTCACAGTATCAAAAAGGGTTGGGGAAGACATTTGCATTTTTTCTTGTGAACCTCCCAACTGACATTTCCTGAACCAAGGTCCGAACCCAAACACCTCTCTCCTCTGAAATGCATGTACTAAAATGGCCTGCCTCTCACTCACTTCCCTCACGCCCCTCTCTCTCTTTGCCCAGGTTCTGTAGCTGCAGTTTGTGTGTAACTCTTACAATGCAGTTGTACCTTGGAAGTCGAACAGAATCCATTCCGGAAGTCTGTTCAACTTCCACAACGTTCAGAAACCAAAGTGTGGCTTCTGATTGGCTGCAGGAAGCTCCTACAGCCAGTCAGAAGCTGCGGAAGCCCCGTCAGAAGTTTGGCTTCCTAAAATGGTTTGCAAACCAGAACAGTCACTTCTGGGTTTGTGGCATTCGGGAGCCAAAACATTCGAGAACTAAGCTGTTTGAAAAACCAAGCTACGATTGTAAAGGAAACACAACTTGCTATATGTTGAGGTGGTAACTTTTCCTACTGCCCCACACTTTCTAAGAGCACCTCCTGTTTCCATAAATGAACCATGTGCATAGGTTTGGGTGCATGTCCAGAACAATATGAGGATAGAGTTTAGCATGTAAATATGAAGCTAAAATGCAGGTTTTCAAGCTGTTTGGTGATGGAGATGGTTTGGACAGCAGTATCGCCTTTCCCATAAGTCCCTATTTTCTTTTTTAAATAAAGGATTTGTAAATTTAGCTTGAAAAAGAAAGAAAAAAAGATGGCAGTGAGAGCGAGGCTCAGTTGTAGGGTGATGGTTATTGTGGGTGGACAAGCAGCATGGCTCTGCTTGGCTGGGGTGATCAGGCATCGTCAGTGGCTTGCCCACCCCGGGCACCAACAACTCACGCTATGGCACTGCTTTCATTCTCCACTTTGCCAAGCTTTACTAAAAGTAAGAGCTGATGCTGGCTCCTCCCATATTTCATATTATCTCACCACTTCTTGAACATTCATCCCAGTGACCAGCAGCTGAGAGCTACCGATTTTCCTAGAAGGAACTACATTGTCACATAGTTAGCTTTGTTCTGAGGGAGACTTCTGGGAAGCAAAGGGAGAAAGTTTTAACAAATGTATAAATGAACTCATGGGCTGCAGAGGACTGGGGACACCTGGATTATAATGTGGTCAGCTATACAGAACCAATAACTTAGTTTGAAATCCAGGTGTGCTTAAGAATTGACCATGTGAGCAGAAGTTAGACACACACAGTTCCTGCTCCAAACAGTACACCCGCTCCAGAAATCTGATACTGTACCAAAAATTAAATGTATGAACTGGTGATAGATTCATTTATGCTATTTTTCTAAAGAATATCAAGCTAGTCACAATACAGACAACTTCCCATTTGCACACATTGCTGCAAACCCGAAAGTGGCATGACAAAGCACAAAAACAGCCCCAAAGAGTGCAAAAACTGCAAAAAAATGACACAAAAACAGCACACAGCATTCTCATTAGCTTTTCCAAGAGCAATCCCAGCAGCCTTTGCATTGACCTTTGAGGCCAGTAGAGAGTTGGAGTTTGAGAATGGAGGTTTGGAGGGAGCAATTGTGGCAGAGTTCAGTGGTCTGCTATTTTTATTTAAAAAAAGGTTCCCAGAGGTTTTGGAGGGTGTTTACAGGCTTTTTCAATGGTGTTCAATAACATGGTTTTACTTAAAGGTATGGTGCCTTGGAATGTATCCCTTGTGTAAATGGGGAGTGGTCTGTACCATAAAGTTTAAAACACCAACTGTATCTACATCCATACTCTGTTTGCAATTTTCTGATCTCTGTATATTTATTGTTATATATTTTAGAATTAGGAAAAATTATGGTTATTATTGGACTGGTTTCAGTGAGTTGGCACCCAATAAAGGATATACTTGGAGTGATGGATCTCCTGTAAGTAAATGACCTCTTACTCTCAAACTGTACATTGACAGATCCCATAGCAGTGTTTTCGATTTTAAGTCACTGGAAATTTCAGTTTTTATAAACATGATTTGCTTGTAATCTCATTTTTAGATTCAACACTTACGGCAGTTACTACAAAGCAGTGGTGGAGCTTCATGCTCCAGCAATGGGGGGTGGAGAGCAGACGGGGGCGTGGCTGGCTGACATCCTGGGGGCATGCACGCGTCCCGGGAGCATGGTGCACTGCCCAGAGGAGTGTGGCATGCATCCTGGGGCCGTGGCACGCCGCCTGCAGGGTGCAGCGCCCAGCACGGGTCAGGTGGGCACCCCACCAGGATCGCGCTGTTGGGGGTAATGCGCTCCCACCGCCCCCTCTTCTTCCACCAGTGCTGAAGAGTTCTGCTTGTCTGGTTGGATTAGATTTGTTTTTATATGTTTAAATGAACATTTTTTATTTCAAAAACAAGGATACTGGAGCAGGAGAGCACACGTTGACTGCCTGGTTTATGTTGTTTTGAGTATGTGGGCAGGTAGGCGGCATTCCTGGAACCAACAAGTGTTAAAATCTAAGCAATGATTCAGATTCCTGGAACAGCCAGGCTAGCTTCTTGGTAAGGTAACTGGCCATCCCAGTAACAAAGGAAGTGGTTTGGCATTAGAGGAAAAATGGGTGGGGGCCCCTCTCTCAACTCGCTTGTAGTTAGAAAGCCAAAGGCATGGGCCACAGGGCCAGTCATCTAGATAACTTACAGTGACCTGAACTGATTCTTTATAATAACCTATAGGATCAACACACTATTAATAAACAAATGACAGCCCATCTCTCTCTCTACATATGCACATGCACACATGTGTACAAATCTTTCAAAGACTGAAACATAAGTCTGTCTCCTTTTCTGTATATTACCGCTAAAGCTTTTTTTTTTTAAAAAAAAAAAAAGAGTAAGAAATCTTTATTCCCACTGTAGGTAGACTTTGAAAGGAATTTTTATCTTAGTGATCATTACCATGAAGACACGGGATGCAGAGCCATGTATGTCTATAGTTCGTGGCAGAGTTCTGACTGGTGTGAACATTTTAAGAATTGGGTTTGCCAAATAAAGAGAGGTAAGGTACCCTTTTAATCTAACACTAGTTCATTAAGCAAAGTGAACAGGCTTTATGCTGCTCTGCTGAAACCTGGCATTTTAACATTTTTATTACATGCCTAGCTTTTCAGAGGAGGAAATAATAATGTGAAATACATTCAGCCGTCATTAAGAATGTTGCAGAGTTCAGATCCTTGGCTTTCATATTATGAGATATGAAGTACAGGTGTCTCCCCATTTGCGCGTGATTAGCATGCATGCTCCCACTGACATGTGTGCCCTTTTTGGCACCAAAAGGGGCAGGAACAGTACAAGGTATGGGCAGAACAGGGAAATCCCCACTCATGTTCATCCCAGCGACACACAAGGTAGCCGGGAACAAAACCCCAGTGTAAGTGGGGATTCCCCTGTGTTCCATTTTGATGAGAATGAGGGATCTAGTGCATCAAATTCTTGGTGAATACAGAAGCCACTGATTGTTCTGTCACATTATGTCATTACCTTTGCGTCAGAATTACAGAAATGTCATATGCTATAAATGACACTTTAATTTTTGTGTACTCCTGTTTGCAATATGAAACGATGTAAGAAAATAGAAATTACACTAGGGTCCATTATAATTAATGTGTTTTGTTTTTCAGGTGTAACAGTGAAAAAAGATCCAGTCGATGGTTTTGGTATGTTGGGTGATTCCACCTTTCCTTGGGTCATGCATGCCTCTTTTAAGCAGCACCATGGAAAGTGGGGCTGGGGCTGCATTATCAGCTCTCTTGGACCATTGGTGGTTCTGCCAAAGATGCAGGTGCTCTCTGGCTTGGGCTTGTTCAATTCTGCCTTCCCTCAGGTCACACAAGTTTAAGTAGCCCCAGGGAAAGTGAGAAAGGAGCCACCCCACCAGTTTCTTTTCATCCATTGGAAATTCTGTCAGGAGCCAGCGGCAGCTGCTTCCTAACCTGGGCTTGCTTGCTTGGATTACATATAATTGGGGAGGGACTGTATCTTAGTGAGAGAGCATCTGATTTGCATGAGGGAGGTCCCAGGTCCTCCATATCTCCAGGTAGGACTGGGAGACATCCCTGACTGAAACCCTGGAGATTACAGCCTGGCGGTGTTGACAGTACTCAGTTAGGACCAGTGGTTTGGCTTAGGCACCCCCTATGTTCCTGAGTGTCAGATCTCCTTAGCTACTGTACATCATATTCTTATAACTTGAGTTTATCCTTCTCCTCCCCCACCCCTTTATTATTTTTGCATTTTCATTGGCTAGGCTAAGAAGATTGTACCGCTCTGGAATGTAGGATTGTCCCTCCACTTTTTTTTCAGGCTGCACTGCCGGTGCACAATTTAACAGCTTGATAAACACAAATTAGCACACACACTGGCAGAATGTGGTTCTCCAGCTTCAGAAAAACCATCAGCCTGCCTGAAGTTTAGTTGTACTAGGCAACTACTGAGTGTGAGTGAGAGCAAGAGAGATGTTATCTCAGTACAGTCGTACCTTGGAATTTGAAAGGCTTAGTTGCCGAACGTTTTGGCTCCCGAACAATCGCAATACGGAAGTGAATGTTCTGGTTTTCCAATGATTTTTGGAAGTCTAATGTCCGGTGCGGCTTCCCCAGCTTCCAACTGGCTGAAGGAAGCTCCTGCAGCCAATCGTAAGCCATGCCTTGGTTTTCAAATGGTTCCGGAAGCCGAATGGACTCCCGGAACACATTCCATTCTGCAACTAAGGTACGACTGTACTATGTATGTCTACCCAGAATTAAGTCCCACTGAATTAAGTTCAAGAGTGATGATGTCACAACCCCACTGCCCTTCTCCACAAAAAGATCGCCCATCATGGGGATGAAGGCTGATTCTGTTTCATATCTGGTCCGAAACCCAGACTGAAAAGGCCAAGAAAATCAGTTTCAAAACTGAAATAATGTATCTGTCTAAAGTAGGAGGGTCCTCATTAAGATCACTGAAGTTGCTTAGCTGGATCACTTGTTGTGTGAATTAATGTTATTCAGATGTTTATATACCTCTTCAAAATCTTTTGATGAAAAGTAGCTGAGAAATATTTTAAATCAAATAAATAAAAATATGCTTTCTTTTGCAGAATATAAATTTACAAGAATTGAAAATGGCTGGATTTTGTATAATGAGAGCGAGTACTATTTCAGCAATGCCAGTTCATCTGCAGAAAGAGCATGGGAATTCTGCAAGAAGCAACATGCAGATCTTGTGGTCATTGAAAGTGAAACTGAAAGACAGTTTTTGTGGAAATACGTAAGAAATATATGGAACATATGCTTTCTTAATCAAATATAGCTGGGTTTTAAAAAGAGCCAGATACATTGTTTGATAATAGCCATTTTGTTGCCTGACGAACATTTTCTTCTGCATGGTGTCACCGAAGCTTGCAGAGATAATTAGTGCAATCCTATTCATGTCTGTGGAGAAGTAAGTCTCTTGACTTCAATGGGTCTTACTTTCAAATAAGTCTGTAGAAGATTGCAGCCTAAATTAAAGACCTAATTTGAGCCTTTGTGGTCATATGCTTCCATTGTAAAACAAGGCACTGATGGGGAAGCGAGACTTGCCAAATAGAAATATACATACATTCTACTCACCATCACCCCACCCCCCAAATAATTGTTACAATTCGGGCATGATTCACGACCACAGCAATATGCTGATAATAGTTTCCATGTGATCAGGGGTCCACACAGGTATAGAAATAGGATTCCTGAATGGGCTGACCAGGTTGTGTGATAAATGCCAAATCTAGTACTAGACTTTCCAGGCATTGCTTGTGCTGGCAATTATCTCAATCCGTCCAACCACATGAGAAGAAATTTAACAGGAAGTGAGGTACAGTGCCCATCAAACAGTTTCTGATTATGCTCCTCTTGTTAGGTCTCACAAGAAGTTATATTTTCCATTCCTGTTGGACCTGGCATTTTCTGTGGCTATGTTGAACTACTTTCCAGCACACCGGGTTCTTTCAAAGCCTAAAAATAGTTGTTTCAGTATTTATTTTTGTGACTAAGCATGTAATTTTAATTCCACCAAAGTTAAAAATGCCATGAAGAAATCATTTTCTAAGAAACTTGATGGTTCTGGTAATAGGCTATCAAATGTTTGGGAAGAGCAGAAACTCCTCAGTAGATTCTATGGGGCCTCTCATGAAAGCATGGTGGGCTTATCACTCAGAGTTTCACCTTCTGTCTTCACCTGCCCAACCACCCTTTCTACCTTTCTCTTCACCCATTATGAAAACTTCTTCTAGCCCCTTCTTATCCCTTCCCTCTTCTAGTTGGTTAAATGTTTAGTTGGTTGGTGGTTATTTTAATTTGGGTATAACTGTAAACTGCTTATTATTGCTGCTGCTGCTGCTGGTGGTTTCTATTGATTTGTTGGTTGGTTAGTGGCTCATATAGGATATTTTGTTTTCCAATGTTTGATGCTTTGTTGTGATTTTATATATGTTGTAAGCCTCCCAGAGTGGCTAGGGAAACCCAGCAAGATGGGCGGAATATACATTTAAAAACTATTATTATTATTATTATTATTTATTAGTTCTTTCCTCTTTATTTTCTCCTTTTATTTCATTTGTTACTTTTCCTCTTCTTTGTCTTCACTAAGAATTACAAATTCACTAAATGAACAACAGACCAGGTAAACACCGTGCTATATTATGGCCTGGAAGCTGGTGGAGTGGGGTGCAATGTTACTGAGTTATATAGAAAATAGAAATCTTCAAATAACGAGCTAAAATTGAAACATTTTTTTTTTTTACTTTCTTCTGTGCTTACCCTCATTGTAACTGACAGGTTTTAATTTGTTTTAATTGAAAAGCTTTAATTTTATTTTTAAACAGCATGGACATGCTATGTTCGTAATTACAAACCTCTTTCTGTCTTGCCTGATTCTGCACTTCCTATGCATTTACTTCCCATTTTTCTTTGTATGTTGTAGAATCAGCTTTATCGCGGTTATTATGACCATTATATTGGTTTAACTGTGGATTTTGAAAAAAGTTACCGGTAAGTAAACACAAGTAAACAAACAAACAAACAAAAAGTGGAAATCAGATTTTTAGTTCTTGTGCCCAAAATAGCAGTTGTCATTTTCATCATTGGATAACCTTCCTTTGCCTAGAAGGGACGTGGGTAGCACTGTGGTCTAAACCACTGAGCCTCTTGGACTTGCCGAGTGGAAGGTCGGCGGTTCAAATCCACATGACAGTGTTGAGTTCTCATTGCTCTGTCCCAACTTCGGCCAACCTAGCTGTTCGAAAGCATGCCAGTGCAAGTAGATAAATAGGTACCGCTGTGGTGAGAAGGTAAACAGTGTTTCTGTGCACTCTTCCACTCATCACTGTGTTCCATTACACCAGAAGTGGTTTAGTCATGCTGGCCACATGACCCAGAAAGCTGTCTGTGGACAAACACCGGCTCCCTTCACCTGAAAAGCAAGATGAGTGCCACACCCATAGTCACCTTTGACTGGACTTAACCATGCAGGGGTCCTTAACCTTTTTTAAACCTTCCCCCCTCTCTGCTCTGACTCAACACTGGGTCTAACAGATCTCAAAATATACCTTCTATGATTTACTTACTTACTTATTGCATACCTCCACCATAAGGTCCCCAGGTAGGTTACAACAATGTAAAAATACATTCTTAAAATTTACTATGCTGCCACAACTCCTTTGTCTCTCCCAACTTTATTAAGACTTCAGGCACTACCTTCCCAATGACAAACTTACTGTGCTCTAGAATCATGGAATTGTAGAATTGTAGAGTTGGAAAGGAACCCCCAGGGTCATCTATTTCCTCCAAGCCTTCTGAGGGCACAGCACTGCTTTCTCCTTGTAACTGGTATGGTGCAATGGTTGGAGTGTTGGACTATGGTAGGCAGCCCTCCAGATGTTTGGGACTACAATTCCCATCATCCCTAGCTAACAGGACCAGTGGTCAGGGATGATGGAAATTGTAGTTCCAAACATCTGGAGGGCTGGAGTTTGCCTATGCCTGGACTATGGGCTTGGAGGCCAGAGCTGAATCTCCTCTCAGCCATGAAGCTCAGTGGGCCAGTCACTATTTCTCAGCCCAGTGCATCTCACTAGGTTGTTGTCATGATAAAACAGAGAAGGGAGAACTATGTACGCCATCTTGAGCTTCACAGAGGAAAAGGTGGTGTGCTGTATTGTTGTTTAGCCGTTTAGTCGTGTCCGACTCTTTGTGACCCCATGGACCAGAGCACGCCAGGCACTCCTGTCTTCCACTGCCTCCCGCAGTTTGGTCAGATGCATGTTTGTAGCTTCGAGAACACTGTCCAACCATCTCGTCCTCTGTTGTCTCCTTCTCCTTGTGCCCTCCATCTTTCCCAACATCAGAGTCTTTTCCAGGGAGTCTTGTCTTCTCATGAGGTGGCCAAAGTATTGGAGCCTCAGCTTCACGATCTGTCCTTCCAGTGAGCACTCAGGGCTGATTTCCTTCAGAGTGGATGGGTTTGATCTTCTTGCAGTCCATGGGACTCTCAAGAGTCTCCTCCAGCACCATAGTCCAAAAGCATCAATTCTTCGGCGATCAGCCTTCTTTATGGTCCAGCTCTCACTTCCATACATCACTACTGGGAAAACCACGGCTTTAACTATATGGACCTTTGTTGGTAAAGTGATGTCTCTGCTTTTTAAGATGCTGTCTAGGTTTGCCATCGCCTTTCTCCCAAGGAGCAGGTGTCTTTTAATTTGAATATTGAAGCAAAGACAGTCTCTCTCTCCCAATGGCTGCCCTTTATGATGCCACTAGAAGAGACTGAGAACAAATCCTGGCTTATAGTTGTCACTTTCTCCCACACCTGGAACATCCATCCTTTCCTCCATTCCAGCCAACTAAGGAGCAAAAAGAAGGCATGGCCGACTTTACTTCTCCCCACCACACCACCACCGCCACAAGCCACCTTCACTTCTCCCTCACTGCTGCCCCTCCATCTGGGCATTAAGAGGAAACTTTCTATGTAAATGAAGAACCAGTTAGATCTTGTGATCACCATTGCTTCGGAAATATATGCAGACGTATATAGGAGCCATCTTCTAAGGGCCATGGGGTTTTGGCCCCCACAATAAAATATTTGAGGGAGCTGGGACCCCCCCCCCAAAAAAAGTAGATGGGCATTGCCTTCAAATGTTGTGTGCGCACCACATCATATAATGTATTATATGAGGCAGGGCTTACCTGCCCTCCCCCAATGTCTTATTCAAGTTGACACCCCTGAAGACATATCAATTAGGCACTTGATTTAATGCTTGGGTGTTTTTTTTAATGCCCTGATTTGAATCAGTGCACCCCACTGCCTTTTCTTCTATGGACAGTTTATGGTTCATAAACACTGACATGAAGTGGATAGCTTAATCACAAATTTTGTTAAGCTTCATAATTGAGATAATGTTATCTATTACTATTATTTTATGCATTATCTTAAAGAAAAAGTTTGCTTGCCTCAGGCAAATAACCTCGTGGTGATAAAAAATGATATTAAGGAAAGTAACAGGCAATTTGCTCTGCTTTAATAGCATCTCAATCTTTAAAGATAATGATTTTTTTCTGAGCCATTTTGGCTCCATTATTTCAGCAATACTGCTGGATATATTTAATGTTGTTTCCTCAAAAAGAAAATCTGACAGCGCAGTCTGATAGAACACTAAGGTCAACAGCTAAACCGTTTTATTAGCTTGGTGTTCTTTGACCATGGAGCTCCAAAAAAACCTGAAAACCATTGTAAAAATATGCAGTATAAATGAAAAAGCTATGACTTTGTTCTGTCCAATACTGTCATATCATTTTCTCTAGCTGGTTGAATGGAACTCCAGTTACCTATGAAGCCTGGGCACCCAATGAACCCAACTTTTCAAATGAGGATGAAAATTGTGTCGTCATGTATTATAGAACAGGCAAGTAGAATAAAATATTATCATTCTTTTAAAAAAATCTGAGAATGTGTGTGCCTGATAGTGGCACAAAAATTAATTTATATATAGTTAACTACTACATACTGGTCCCAGCACACGTATTAATTCTTAGAGATATGAATTTCTTCTATTCAGAGCTAAAAACAAAGTTTCTCTCCAAACACCGACTCCATTAGCCCGAGGCTGGAAATAATCTGGAAATAATCATTAGCAGGTCTTTTTCTCCGGCTGCTTTCAGAGAACCAAAGACCCAAAATGGTGCCTTGTAATTGAATACCTCATGTGATCTAAGTTAAACACCTGACAGAGCTAGCAGAGATACATTCCCAGTTAATTATCAACTTTTTACGCACTCTGCTGGTCTTGTTTAGTTCAATGGAACTTCCCATCCTATGCTATGTTTTTAGCAGTACACACAGAGAGTTATACAGAGTTATTTTAAATTTCTATGTACAATGAAACAATTGTACTTAACATGACAGGATATTTAAACGTTTTAAAGCACACTTGAGGCTATGTCCACATTATGGATTATGGATGGGCATTATATTTGTATCACATCAGCAAGTGTATACAACAAAAGAGATTTGGAGAGATGCTAAACAGATATATACATTAAAGATTGCTTATTTTTAATAACATTGGAACTGTAAGTAGTTCAAATTGTGAAGAACTGCTTATTTTACAGTGGTACCTCGGGTTACATATGGTTCAGGTTACATACTGTCAGGGTCACCCGTGGTCCCAGCTCACAAGAGACCAAAGTCCACTCCAGCTTATGTACAAAAGCTTTTATTGAAGAACATTAGTAGCTTTACATCCGAGGTGCGTGACCCTACGTCTGTTACGCTTAGACCGCTGAAGTCCCCTCTGAGTCAGTACCGCCTCTACACCAGTTTAAGAGGCTTGTACTGGTCCACCTCTTTCTCTCTTTCCTTTTCCGCAGGGTCTTTCTGCCCCCGTGTGTTCTCTCCCTTCGGGACTCTCCAGAGGCTGAATCCTCTGCCGCCTCCTCCCCCCTCCTTCGGGCTTTGGGACCAGGCTCCTCCCCAGGACTCTCTTCATTTCCGCGCGCCTCCCATTTTGAACTTGGCGCGCGTACGTTGCTCCTGACCTTCCCTTCGACAGTTACACTGCCCTCGATACTACTTTCCTCCCCTTCCGGCAGGACGTTTTGCCCTGATCTCCTTCCCCTCTCTGCTTCCTGTTCTGCTCCTTCTGACACACTGGTCACTCCTCCCCCCTCACTCCGTTCCAGCGGAGCAGCCGGTCTCGCTCTCCAACTCCCACTGGGGGTTCCCCCTTCGTTTCCCTGCTCCTGACTGCTTCCCCCTCTAACTCCCCTTGGCTTGACCAGAGGGGCTCCCTTTTGGGAGTCCTCCGATTCACTGGACGGACTCATGGACAATCTTGGGTCATTGTCATCCTCTTCCTCGTCAGTCTGGAATCCTTCCCCCTCACTTTCTGTCTCCTCCCTCATCTGCGTCTCTCTCCCTGAACCCCTGACACATACGCTTCAGGTTACAGACTCCGCTAACTCAGAAATAGTACCTCGGGTTAAGAACTTAGCTTCAGAATGAGAACAGAAATCGTGCTCCGGTGGCATGGCAGCAGCGGGAGGCCCCATTAGCTAAAGTGGTGCTTCAGGTTAAGAACAGTTTCTGGTTAAGAATGGACCTTCGGAATGAATTAAGTACGTAACCAGAGGTACCATTGTATTTTATTTTTACATTTACATTATTTTTACATTTATCCATGGAACTTATGCAACGTAGAGTTCATGGACAGCCTCCCTTTGAAGCACATTGATCAGACTGAGACCAGCTTAAGTTCAGAAAAGTTGTTGTACCATGTGCCTTCAGATTGTGTACTGGCATAACTGGTATATATACCACAACAATCAAGGGCAGTGTGTTGACCTGCAAGGTCTATTTCCAGTACAGTAGTAGTAGTTGCTGTCAAGACTTTATTTGTAATGCATCCTTGAACGGCTGTTGATTATTTTTCATTTGGGAGTGATTTAATCTTACTGATCAACACAAAACTTCTCTTTTCAGGCTTATGGAATGACATAAACTGTGGTGCTGAGAAAAGATTCATCTGCGAAAGGGATAAGAGTTCTGTCCGTTCAGCTGCTCCTCCCACAACGCCTGCACCTGTTGGGGGCTGTGCAGATGGCTGGCTTTTCATTGATAAAAAGGTAACTAAGAAAGTGATTTCAAATATACTGGTATATTACCCCTTTTCAGTTATTATAGCACATACAGTGAATGTTTTCCCAGGGCTTTTGAGTATGCAGTGATTGCTATCCACGTCCACAGTTCTATGCAAGGGCTCTTTATAGAGGTTAAAATGAATGTGCACGTAGCTTAGGGGTTAAACCTCCCATCATGATTACACATCTCTCCTCCCCCCCCCCCCCGCTTCCACCACCCCCATGTCTATAAGGACTGAAAAGGACTGCTGTGCTGCAAAATAGAAGTGCCAGATTTTAAAATAAAAGGTGATATTCTTAAAGTTTGGTTATGTATCAGCTACCCAAAAGAGCAGTTAAATGGTATTCACACTAAATTTTCAGAATTTGGTTATGTTAATTTTTATTAAATGACACTCTTAGGGGGGAAACAGGTTATTTTCTTCTCAAAGAGAAGCTCAAATGCTTCCCTCCTATACTGCTCCTACAATTTGAAAAGTGTAGGTGTTCTTTCATCTGACGCGGGCAATCTCATCTTGTTGCATAGCAGATCTGGCTGTAGAAAAAACAATACCAAAACATTTAAAAGGCAATGACATTATCCAAAGCATCAAATTAAAAGCAATAAAATGCAGTTTTCAATCATTAGTTTTCTGACATTTATTTCTAAAAGAAAGTGGATATCACAGCTCTTTATCTTTCTTCACAGTGCTTCAAACTATTAGGTTTGAATGAAGAAGAGAGGAAAAACTGGCACGAAGCACGACTTGATTGCAAAGAATCCGGAGGAAATCTGGCTAGCATACCAAACAAAGAAACACAAGGTGCAGTCATTGCCTTTAAAACATGTTTAAAACTCCTGAATTAATCAAACTTTATAGGTTTTTTGTATACAAAATATATCAGTTCATGGTATTGATTACTTATTGGTCATGGTGGTGAAATCCACCATGGTGAAATATTTATGTTTTATGTTGTTGTTTTTTGTTTTTGTTTTTGTTTTGTTTTTTAGCATTCCTTATGGTGCAATTACAAAGTGTTGCAACTGACCCTTGGATTGGACTGAATGATTGTAGTTCTAGTCACAAATTTGTATGGACAAGTGGAAGTGGAGTCTACTTTACAAACTGGGCCCCAAATTTTCCCAATTACAATGTAAGTCCTGCCTGCAAAGGCTTTCATCTCTCCCCCTCCCCCAAGATGAGAAATGTATCCTACATTCTATTATTGTAACGCCTTCTCAGCATTAGCACCCCATTTATATATATCTCTCTTCCCCCTCCCCACCTACTTTGAGGGGCATCTACTTAGTTTATCTTTTAGTGCTGAAGTATCAAAAATAGGCAGGGACGTGGGTGGTGCTGTGGTCTAAACCACTGAGCCTCTTGGGCTTGACGATCAGAAGGTCGTTGGTTCAAATCCCCGCGACGGGGTGAGCTCCCGTTGCTTGGCCCCTGTTCCTGCCTACCTAGTAGTTCAAAAGCACCTCAAAGTGCAAGTAGATAAATAGGTACTGCTCTGGCGGGAAGGTAAACGGCGTTTCCGTGCACTGCTCTGGTTCGCCAGAAGCGGCTTAGTCATGCTGGCCACATGACCCGGAAGCTGTGCACCGGTTCCCTCGGCCAGTAAAGCAAGATGAGCGCCACAACCTCAGAGTCGTCCACAACTGGACCTAATGGTCAGGGGTACCTTTACATTTTTAGCAAAAGTAGGCAGTAGAGTTGTAAACAGATTCTGAAGAGCCTCTGTAGAAGTTAGTGTGAAACAACTTATATGCCAAATAAGGCCTGTTGCTTTAACTGTGTCAATTAAATTCGGTCTGAAGGGTTGGAAACTTCCCCTCAGCTCTCTCTGGACATTTTTATTCTGTTTGCATTCTGCCAGTGGATGAAAGATTTGAAGATAATCTGTCAATGTTTAGTTTCCTAGTTAGAGTTAACACCTTCCTCCCTAAAACCCACTGAAGCATTGCCATTCGTTTCAATTGTACATTCCCTACTGAGTTGGGGAATTCAGACATTCTGAAGGGCATCTCACCCATTTCCGTACACACTTTCCTTGATCTTCAGATCGGTAGGTGCTGCCACATCTTTCTCAAATAGCAATCACTTATATTAGGTCTTACAAGGATTCAGAAACATTCTGAGAAAGTTGCAAGAATCTGAGATGGCTTCTAATGTAGCATTTAAAATATTGTCCTGTCAGTGTGCTGGTGGGATGAGTTATTACAATACCACCCACTGTCTAGGTAGAGTTACTGCTCTACTTTGATGCTCACACCTGACAACCCTTTCCTTAAAAAGCTGTGGTCAATCTTCTGCCAAGGCTATGCCCACATGCCAATCGCCTGGTGTCATTAGAGCAGGAAGAAAGGAGGATGGACTTCAGAAGCACTACATGTTGAAATCCTGGCAATCAGCTGACTTTCAAGTACCTTGACTCCAGATGTCATTGTGGCATTAGGTGATTAACCAGCTGCCCCCCCCCCCCCCGCGCTACATTTAAACTCTACATTTAAGCCTGGCTGCTATTTTATTTTTTTCCAAGACTAGTTTTCAGGAAGTGTCCTGAATCCTCACTCTGATACATGGACTCCTTCTTGTGGAGGAGCTTGTGCGGAAATTTATCACACTGGGTACTCAGTGGTAATGTACTATTTCTGCCAAGACTTGAACTTAAAGGTGAGGTGGATGAATTGTCCGGCAGGAAGAGTGTTTCAAGCCAAGCTGCTTGTTGGAAACAGTATTGTATCAGGAAGAGTCAGGCATCATGTGAGCAGTTTTATAGCCAGCCCTGCTGACTACCCTACTTCCTGTAAACTTCAACAGGGCCCTCATCCAGAGCACGCATCATTAAAAGATGCCTACCCCTGAATAGGGTGCAAAGATGGGAGGCCTTGTGTTGCCAGACATGCAGTGCACCTTTAGCCTAGGGTTTGATGTGGTCTTGGCACCATCTGATCCTGGAATCACACAAGCAATTGTGTAGTCTGGACTGTGTTGAGTTGTATGATCTATTAGCTTTCATCAGGTATCGTGAATTCACAGGCACCCTTAGTTGCAGCAATCTCAGGGTGTTTGCTGGACTCCACTAACTCCCTTTGATCCCAGGATACAATGGGGCCAGCCCCTCCTTAGATATTTAATTCAGTGGTGGAGGCTGTTTCTTGGCTGGGTTGGGCAAGACAGTGATGAGAAGTGATGAGTGATGAGAGCTATCAGTGATGAGAACTATCCATCTGCAAACTTATTTCTAAAAAGATAGGATACTGTTTTCATCTAGTTTGAGAAGTACAAAAGGAGGGCTCTTAAGAAAAATCTATGACAAAAGGATTGCCCCCTACACAACATAAGTGTTTTTATTCCTTAGGGAGACTGTGTTTTTATTATGCGTGAGCCTCTACCGAAGGCAGGAAAGTGGAGAAATGGACCATGTTCTGACAGGAAAAGCTACATCTGCCAAAGAAACACTGGTACATTTTAACTTTATTGATTACAGATGTTTGCAAGTTGATTATTGATTACAGGTGTAAGCAGTTTTTGGCGTAGGCATTGGATATGTATCCTGAATCAACCAGTCAGACTGCTGATTTTTTTCTTTTTGGCTTGGTCGAACTTGGATTAAGGTTCACCCTATGACAGGCACCCCCAAACATGGCCCTCCAGATGTTTTGGGAAGAAAAGTAACAGAAAATTCACCCAGTGCTATACCAGCTGCACTGGCTCCTGGTGGAGTACAGGATCAGGTTTAAGGTGCTGGTTTTAACCTTTAAAACCCTATACGGCCTAGGACCCTCGTACCTACGGGACCGCCTCTCCTGGTATGTCCCACAGAGGAACTTACGGTCTTCAAATAAAAACATCCTGAAGGTCCCAGGCCACAGAGAGGTTAGGCTGGCCTCAACTAGAGCAAGGGCTTTTTCGGCTGTGGCTCCAATCTGGTGGAACGCTCTGTCACTTGACATCTTTCCGCAGGGCCTGCAAGACAGAGCTGTTCCACCAGGCCTTTGGTCAGGGTGCAGCCTGACTCCCTCCTTTGGCAATCTTCACAGAACTTTAGCTTAATGGTTGCCATCAATTTGATTTTAATTAATTTTTATAATGAAATGTTTTTAGAATGTTGCACTATTTTATTGTTGTTAGCCGTCCTGAGCCCGGTTTCAGCTGGGGAGGGTGGGATATAAATAAAAAGTTATTATTATTATTATTAAAATAATATGTAAATCAGATTGACTTATGGAGACCAAAGGCAGTTTTCTATGTCATATCATTTTGTTCATAAATAAAAATTAGATGGCCACCTGTCTTTGTATTAGAGATTCAACACTGAGCCGTATAAAGAAAAAGTGCAGTTGTGACAACTATATCTTATAGGTGCATAGAAATGAACTCTTATGAGAGAGAGCCTCAGATGTGGACCTGCTGAGATATAACTTGGCTTTTCACCCCTGAAATAGGACTGAAAGAGGCATAAATTGAGTTCTATTTCTGTGTCATAATATCTAACCATATTCAACATGACAGGATTCTCCCATAATCTGTGCAAGTTCATTTGACCAGAAGAACAGAACTCCATGTGTACAGCTGTCCTCCTAAGTATATTTCTTGAACCCACCTTGAATTATTATAGGAAGCTAACTGAAGAATAGTTTCTTGAAGTCTCTGTGAAGAAATGAATGTGTTTCAAAGGGGCCTGTTGACTACATGTTGGGAATTTGGTGTGCTTCTATTGAGACTATAAAGGAAATATATTTTGATGCCTTATCTGTGTCATCTTGAACTAGAACTAGAATGTTTTTGTTGACATTTAAAATGTTGATTTTCAAGGTTTTTAAATGTTTCATTGCCAATTTTTAGTAACTTTGAGATATTAAAATGTATGTGATAACAATATTACAAAATTTCAGTATCCAGTGAAATAAAATATTTGTAACATATAAAATCTAATCTGGACTTTGTCTTTTCTCTTGATTGCTTTCCTATAGATCCTGCATTATCACAGCCCGAAACAATGGCTCCAGCCTTTCGCCATATCCCTTTTGGGAATAGCAGCTACTCTTTCATTGCTCCCAATATGACTTGGGAAGAGGCCAGGAAAAAATGTAGTTCAGAACACTCAGAACTTGCCAGCATTTGGAATCCCTACATTCAATCATTCCTATGGCTGTGGGTGTTGAAATATGGAGAGCCTGTGTGGATTGGTCTAAATAGCAATATGGTAAGAACTTGGCCAACCAAGCCAAGTTTGAGGCTCTTGTGTGGAAATCAATTCAGATGGGATACCAGTGATGGAATAACACCACAGTTTAAGAAGGATATTGACAAGCTGGAACATGGGCAGAGGAGGGTGACCAAGAGGATCAAGGGCCTGGAACCATATCTTATGAGAAACAATTTAGAGAGTTGGGTATGTTTAGCCT
Organism: Podarcis erhardii; assembly: GCF_964252035.2. NCBI lineage: Eukaryota > Metazoa > Chordata > Lepidosauria > Squamata > Lacertidae > Podarcis > Podarcis erhardii. The sequence continues at coordinate 20,627,358 of NC_138513.1, read as the reverse complement.
GGAGGAGAGAAGACTAAGAGGTGATATGATAGCCATCTTCAGATATCCAAAGGGCTGTCACACGGAAAGGGTGGGGCAAGCTTGTTTTCTTGCTCTGGAGGGTAGGAGAAATCAGCTGTGATTTCTGCATTGCAGGGGTTGGGCTAGCTGAGCCTTTGGGCCTCTTCCAACTCTATGTAATTCTCTGATTCTATTGAGTGTATGTGCAGGTGAAATAAAAGGGGAAAATAAATGATACAGAATTCATGTTGTGGGAAACAAAGATTTTTCTAAACCAGCATGTGTTGTTCCATGTGCATTTGGATTTTAGACTGGTGGGCGCTACACGTGGATAAACAACCGAAGACTGGCATATACTAATTGGGCACCTGAAGAACCAAAGCAGAAAACAGCCTGTGTCTTCATGGACCTTGAGGGTCATTGGAAAACAGGAGCTTGCAATGAAACCTACTTTTCTGCCTGTGAGCAGTATACTGGTAAGCAAAGGAAGTATCTGTTTTCATGTGGAACATTACTTTCTAACTCCAATAAAGTCTCCATTTGAGCACAGTACTGAGATATGTGCTCTTGGCACTTTTGACTATTTTGTAAGGAATAAATGAGTAAAAAGTTACTATTTAATCCATCAGGTTAGAATAATAAACAAACAAAGATAGAACGGAGGCTACAATAAGCAATTAAGCCTCAAGTACTGCAACTAACGGGACGCGGGTGGCGCTGTGGGTTAAACCACAGAGCCTAGGACTTGCTGATCAGAAGGTCGGCGGTTCGAATCCCCGCGACGGGGTGAACTCCCGTTGTTCAGTCCCTGCTCCTGCCAACCTAGCAGTTCGAAAGCACGTCAAAGTGCAAGTAGATAAATAGGTACCGCTCTGGTGGGAAGGTAAACGGCGTTTCCGTGCACTACTCTGGTTTGCCAGATGACCCGGAAGCTGTACGCTGGCTCCCTCGGCCAATAAAGCGAGATGAGCGCCGCAACCCCAGAGTCCGCCATGACTGGACTTAATGGTCAGGGGTCCCTTTACCTTTACTTACTGCAACTAGCTTCCAAAGGAAGGAGGGGTAACGAAGTAGGGGATCTTTTTCCTGCTTTGAAATCCCCCTTACCCAATGGTCTTTCTCCTTGAGTTTTTTTACTGCTGTACCTTTGTAATTAGCTGCCCTACCCTCTTGTGAGAGGAAAGGTAGAAAAATATAACAACAACAATACTTATAAATAATTTCCATTGATGCTTATTCAATCCCATTGAATGAGATTGATACTGAAGCAGATTTTCTAACCACATGCTTAAGGATATGGCTTGCCACTAAGGATACAACAAAATTGTGTTCTACTAAACCGTGCAGACTGATCAAATGGTGAACTGAGCCTTGTTAAACAAATTTATTCTACTTTCAGAATATATAATTCTGACCACAGTAACCATCTTCATCCAGATTGAGGCTAAGTGTCTCATTATTTCTACACACACACACACACACACACACACACACACACACCATGTGGGTGCGTATTTCAGATTCTAGGTGTTGCTTTGTAAAATCACCTGATTCTGCTCAGGCCAATTCCCTGACTGTCCAATTCAGCTTGAGGGGTGGAGTTCTCTTCCCCCTACCTTTACTTCTGTTCACTATTCTGAATTTTAAAAATGACAGTAGTGGCTGACATTTGCCAGCATGGTAAGAGCATGGATAAAGTCTGCCAAATTATAAACAAATTGGTCCAGGGTTTTTTACGCTAAATACCTTAATTACAGTTTGCTTTTAAAAATGGGATGAGGGGTGAGAGAGAAAATGCCCTCAACTGTTTTATGTTTATTTGGTACAGAAATTTGTTGGTAAGGTTCACCATCCTGAGGGTAGGAATCCTATCACATTGCAGAACAATAACTGCAGAAGGATAGTGGCAGCTGTTACAGTTTGGGTGGATTAAAAAAGAATCAGTTAATCTCCCCTAGTGTTTTGAGGACAAATTGGCCTGAATATGGGAAACATGGTAGTCTCTGGGTAAGAAACCTGCTATCAGTCCAGGGGCTATTTTCTAGGTACTTTTAAAGCTGATTTTTTAACCTTCTAAATATTTCCACTTTTTCTTTTAACAATAACCATCCTGGCAGCTAAGAAATACAGAATCAATTCTTTATTCAACCCATCTTCAATTGGCCCATCCCCAGGAATGCCAGTGAGGGAATTGCTATCAGTCCTTTCTATGTTATTAAATTAATTTCTGGAAACACTGTCTTCCAAAAAGCTGCCAAAGGATTACACTCCCACCATAGGTGGAAATACGTGTCTTTTTTGCAAATGTCTAAAAATGACATGTTACTACCCTTCAATACTATTTTTTTTATTATTCTTGACAGGAATTGTGAATGCAACAATCTAAATTTGTCCCTTTGGTGTGTGTGTGTTCAATTTAAAATTCTCTTGTACTGTCTTTGTTTCTTTACTTCCTAGATGTTACAGAATTATATGTTTTTGATTAAACAAATAAAAATAAATATTAAGATTTTAGGGTTGAAAAACTAAAGGATTGGCTTTCCATGTAAAACCATCTTCTCTGATTAAAAAGCTTGACCTGTCTACCACAACAGAGCTCTCTCTCCTAGTCACCACTTCGCTCTGGTGTTTGCTCTCCCTTCTGACATCATCAGACTCTGGCATCCTGGTACACTAAAGCAGTGGCTTTCAACCATTGCGTCACGGCACCCTGGGGTGCCTTGGATGATGGTCTGGGGTGTTGCAGGCATCACTGGTCAATGTCCCTCTTTTCTTCCCTCCCTCTTCTGATGCCCTTTCAAGTCTCTGCCTCCCAAAGGCTTGTGCAGCTGTTTGCTGCAGCAGCCCTGGCTACAAGCTCCCCAGGCGAATTGTGCCTCTGGTGCTGGCCAGGGGGTGAGTGTTGCCAGGAACTGAGGCGGCCTCGAAGTAAACAAGCAAGTGGGTGAGGGAGCCCAGCCAGCCAGTCCAGCAGGTGCCAGCCCTTGCTGTTGGGAGTGGACAGGCAAGTGTGAGGCTGGGCGGGCAGGCGCTGCGCTGGCCTTTCTTATGCTTGCTGTGTGCAAGGCCTGCCTGGGAGCTGAGGGCCAGGTGCTGCCACTGCTGCCTCCCAAGGTAAGGTGCTGACCTCACGTTAAACTTTGGTCAGTCTCCACTGGGCCACTAAGCCTGGGGGCACCCACTTCCCAGGCCCCTGTGGGGGTGTGAGGAGGCACCTCTCTTGGGGACAGGGCGTGGTGATGGCTCAGAGAACAGGGATGTTGGCAGCTGCTGCCCAGAGGACTCCCAAGGAGAGAGGGGAGAGGAGAGGAGGCTGAGGGAACACTGCGCAAGGGTGTTCGAAAAAGGGTGAGAGGCTGCCAGCTCTGCAGGCAAGGGGTGACATAACTGGGCTCCTGAGCCCCCACAGGGCTGCCACAGAAAGAATGTAGTTGGTCAGTGGAGACATGGACTCAAAAAGGTAGAAAACCTCTGCGCTAAAGGCATTACAGTGGTACCTTGGGTTACATATGCTTCAGGTTACATACGCTTCAGGTTACAGACTCCGCTAACCCAGAAATAGTACCTCAGGTTAAGAACTTTGCTTCAGGATGAGAACATGAATCGTGCTCTGGTGGCGCAGCAGCAGCAGGAGGCCCCATTAGCCAAAGTGGTGCTTCAGGTTAAGAACAGTTTCAGGTTAAGAATGGACCTCCGGAACGAATTAAGTACTTAACCTGCCACTGTAGTAGGCACCTGTCTGTAGCAGTTCATTTAAATGTCTGGATTGCACAGTGGGGGTTCCCTGCTTTGACATGTGCAAATTCATACAGATCCCATTTCACATTTATGAGCCTAAGTTCTCTCTGAGATATCGTGCTTGCTTCATGCTTCATGATTTCTCTAAACCTTATGCACATCGCTAGTGTTTATAGATTTCTAAGATGCCTGTTCTCTTTTTTGAAAGAAAAATATGTTCTCCGTAATAGGTACAATCCCAACTGAGGAGCCGCAGCTCCCAGGAACATGCCCTGCATCAAAAGAAGATGGGAAAGCTTGGGTACCTTTTCGGGCTCATTGCTATCAATTCTACTCTGGTTGGTATGAATGGACAGCAGGTTTCTTCAAATGTGCTCAGTTAGGTGGGTATCATTTTGAATTAGATCACAACATGAATTTTCCATTCTAGTTAGTACGGAAAGCCCGTGTGGTATGGTGATAACCTGCACTGCAGTTCTCTCCTATACTTCTCTCCAGAAGTAAGTCTCATTGGGTTTAATGGCACTTATAGATGCCTATGTAGATATGGGATTTTAGCCCTGGACTTTGACAAGAGAGGCAGAAGCTCAAATTCCTGCTCACCCAGAAAGCTCACTAGATTACCATAGGCCTTTCAGCTTAGTATATCTCAGTTGCAAAGATAAACTGGGAAACATGATGAGCCCAGCGTCTCATCGTAAACTCTCATTGGAGGTAATGTATGATGAAAATGTAATAAATTACCAAACATATACTGTTAATGGGCTGACACTAAAGAACTGTGTGGCTATTTTCCTTTTATGTGCAGTTAGAAATACAGAGTGAAATACAGAGTGAACTTGCAAAAATGACATTTATTTTAAATAAAATAAAAATCCTTCCAGTAGCACCCTAGAGACCAACTAAGTTTGTTATTGGTATGAGCTTTTGTATGCATGCACTTCTTCAGATACATTGAAACAGAAGTCACTTATATATATAGTGAGAGGGAGGGGAGGGGTATGACTCAGAAGGGTGGTGGGAATGGGTGGTTGGCTGATAGGTGTGGTAAACCTGTTGACGACTGTTAACGACTGCAATTAGTCTTAGAGGAAAAAGCAAAGGGTGAGATGGCTAAAATAGCTTTATCACGTATAGTGAGATAAGATGAGAGAAATGTTTGATAGTATTACCGCATTTCACCACATAATGGTCACCACCGCATAATAGTCGCATCCCTTTTTCTGGACCCCCGAAATGGTCCCAGAGCATTCCTTGCATAATAATCGCTGGGTAACTACTTCTGAGGCTCCTCTAGGCCTCAGGCCTCTTCCTTTCCTCCTCCAGCTGCCGCCACCCCTGTTCCCCTCATATCTCGCCAGCTTGGCCATGAGCTCCTAGCGGGAGTGGAGCGAGTGGGAATGTTTCTTCCCACCTTCCTCCTGCTGCTTTTTAATCACTGTTTCAGTGGGAACCGATGCTGGGGATGGCTGGGACACGTGGGCTGAGGGGAGATACGGCAGGCACCGGCAGGCCCGGCCACAGGCACTGCTGTCACCACTCATTTGCTGCTCCCATGGCATTCCTTACTGGAACTTCCTGTCTAAATTTGAATGGCTGTTCCGCTCTTGCAATTCAAAGTATAGAGTGGTGACTATTGTTCACCATAGAGATTCTGATAGATGAGCGATGCTGCTGCACATCAGTAGGGTGGGCAATGGAACATATGCCCAGAGTGGCTGGGGAGGCCCTGCCAGATGGGCAGGGTAATATTATTATTATTATTATTATTATTATTATTATTATTATTATTATTAATATTCACAAGGAGGGGCTTCATTTTTACATAAAGGTATGCTAGTGTCTTTTTCCGTAAGTGTTTTCTCTCCCCATGGTCCCGATAACAACAGTTATTTTGTCTCCAGCTTGTGCTCGCTCTCCCCATGCCATCGGCCCTGCTCCTCAGATCCACCTGCTGTTGTCCCCATTTTTTCCTTTGCATAATGGTCACACTTTTGTATTTTCCTGTGTAATAGTTGCACACACACCCTTTTGGAACGGAGAAAAAATGGTACCAAAAATGTGACCATTCCGCAGTGAAATACAGTGTCCTTAAATGTTTTTCTTAACTATTATTATTGGGGAAAGGAGCTAGGTTACGATGATTCTTTTCTACGAAAACATTATGCAATAGGATAGCAATTACAATCATTTGAAAGAAAAAGATATACACTTTATGTAAGGTATCCAGAACCTTATATTGTTGCCAGTACTGCACAGTGAATCAATGGTCATACTCTGTTAGGCAGTCTCATATTTTTCAAGGGGAAGACAACGTTTTAATGAGCTAACTTTACTCCTCTTCTGTATCCTAGGTGCCACCTTGACATCGATAGTAGATTTAGCTGAACTGCATTTTTTGATGGATCACACTCAACATTTATCTCGTGATGAGTATTGGATCGGAATGTTCAGAAATAACGATGGTAACTGTTTAACATTCAATATTTAATGTATAATATATTATTAATGCAAAAATATGTTCAAACATATGGCATTTCATTTTCGTTTTGGTTTTTGGAAGTAATAGAGCTCAGCAGGAATAACTGTTAGCGCAAGCAAATGGTACTAGCAAATTCACATCACCTTGTATTTCTGAGTCTGCTTGGCATGCATTCAGGAAATTCACCAATTTTCTGTGAGTTCTTTCATGGCATGTGCACTATCTTATTGCCCCCTGAAAATTGAAATGATTTGTTCCCCCCCTCCGTTCTTTACTCATCTCCTATCACAAGCCATGGAAGAGAGCTGTCTGGAAATTCAAATACCTGCATCCAACCAAACTCCACTGGGAATAATAAAAGGGTTATATGTGAAAGGGGGCAACTACATAAAATGTGGCAAAAAAATCAATTTACCCCCAAAAGATGCCAAAGAGGTCTTCTTGGTCAAGTTCTTTGAGCATCTAAAGGATAGCAATCAACAAGAATTTCAACTAGATAGTAAATGGTAATAAAGGAAGCAAACCTCCTTTCAAATCTTTAAGCCCTGTCCCTAATCACATCCCTTTTAGTTTGATTATTGCTGTGCTATCTGCCCCAGATGTCCCTCTGGGCATATTGGGAATATAAACATACCCAGCTGAAGTGAAGGACATGAGGCAGGAGTTGGTAATGCAGGTGAGCTGTGCATAAGAAAGCTGCCAACTAGCTCTGCCGAGGCTCTTTTTATTAGCACAATACAAAACCAGTCAGATACATTTTGGACTGTGACCTTTACACATCTTCCAATCCCAAGATTGAGGGGTACTACAAAGTTATTTTGGCAACTGTTTCCACCATGTCACTTTCCCCTTGAACAATGTATGACGAAGGAGGCAAAGGTCGCAGACAACGCACGGCAGACTACTAAGAAAGTAAAAGGTTAGATAGAGGGCATGATGTTTAGACAGCTGTGGTTTGTCTGAGGATGGAAGTGTGCTCCACACCCAGTGATCATTCCTTCACCCAGCTCCTTTAAGTGCTCCTTATAAGACTTGGTTTAGGCTCTGTTATCTCTCAGAAGGGGGCACGGGTGGCGCTGTGGGTTAAATCTTTCAAATCTTTAAGCCCTGTCCCTAATCACATCCCTTTTAGTTTGATTATTGCTGTGCTATCTGCCCCAGATGTCCCTCTGGGCATATTGGGAATATAAACATACCCAGCTGAAGTGAAGGACATGAGGCAGGAGTTGGTAATGCAGGTGAGCTGTGCATAAGAAAGCTGCCAACTAGCTCTGCCGAGGCTCTTTTTATTAGCACAATACAAAACCAGTCAGATACATTTTGGACTGTGACCTTTACACATCTTCCAATCCCAAGATTGAGGGGTACTACAAAGTTATTTTGGCAACTGTTTCCACCATGTCACTTTCCCCTTGAACAATGTATGACGAAGGAGGCAAAGGTCGCAGACAACGCACGGCAGACTACTAAGAAAGTAAAAGGTTAGATAGAGGGCATGATGTTTAGACAGCTGTGGTTTGTCTGAGGATGGAAGTGTGCTCCACACCCAGTGATCATTCCTTCACCCAGCTCCTTTAAGTGCTCCTTATAAGACTTGGTTTAGGCTCTGTTATCTCTCAGAAGGGGGCACGGGTGGCGCTGTGGGTTAAACCACAGAGCTAGGACTTGCCGATCAGAAGGTTGGTGGTTCGAATCCCCGCGACGGGGTGAGCTCCCACCAATCTAGCAGTTCAAAAGCACCTCAAAGTGCAAGTAGATAAATAGGTACCACTCCGGCGGGAAGGTAAATGGCGTTTCTGTGCGCTGCTCTGGTTCTCCAGAAGTGGCTTAGTCATGCTGGCCACATGACCCGGAAGCTGTCTGTGGACAAACGCCGGCTCCCTCGGCCTATAGAGCGAGATGAGCACACAACCCCAGAGTCGGTCACGACTGGACCTAATGGTCAGGGGTCCCTTTACCTTTACTATCTCTCAGAAGACATGCTGAACTAAATCAAACAGGAATTATTGTCCCATATCTCTGCTGAAGTCCTTTCTGGACTTCAAACGTCATCTCCTTTTTAACCTAGACCCTCTGTTAAGAATAGCCAGAGGCAAGCACCTGAAAGGATTCCTTCTGCCTCTAGACAGGCACCTTTGGATGTTTCAGACCCATTTGCTAGATTAGACCAAGATAAGAATGAATGGAGTGATAGTTATCATACTCTACACCAAGCTTTCACATGACTTATTCCAAGATTTGCATTTAATGCATTTACTATGCAGAGCATTACAAACCTTTGAGCTTAATGCAGCACCCAACCACCCTGAGACTGCCTTTCCTGTCTCCAAAGCTGCTGCTGTCCTTAAGGAACCCCAACTCTCTTCCTCAGGAGTCCTGGTTCCTGCTCCTTTGAAGACCATTAGGGCAGGGTGAGAGCCTACAATATAAAAAGCTGTAGCCATCACTAATAAATTGTACACATTACAAACTTAATTCATGGATTCCCTTAAAACCCCTAGGGTAGATTTTTCTGATTTCTAATTTAGTTTCCAAACTTCTGCTTCCTAGATTCACAATTAAAGGGCACCACTGAATAGAGATTGGGCTACATAATTATGAAGCCTCCATCCTAGCCATTAGAGCAGCATGCATAGGGCCTGCAGTATGCCTGAACCATGCGTATCTCCTGAGGGGGAGGTGCATAGCTGTCAACTTTTCCCTTTTCTTGAGAGGAATCCTATTTGGAATAAGGGGATTTCCCTTAAAAAAAGGGAAACGTTGACAGCTATGGGGAGGTGGCGGGTGGACTGCCTGAAAGCTCTGCACTGCTTTTTTGAGCAGTGCAGGGCTTGCGTCTGCCCACTGCCTCTGCCACCCTAAAGCTGAGCGGGAGGCTGCAGAGAGGCTCCACACAGCCGCCCTCCCTTGGCTTGCCCTGCCCCCATGGCAGCTCACTCTGTTCCCAGCTGCAGGACATGTGTGCCGCACCAGGCACCCAAGTGGATAGCTACGCCACTGCATTGGGGTTGGGTTAATGCTGCCAAAAATCATTGAGATCATTAGTGCATTCAATGTTCTGATATGATAATGGTGGTAGCTTGCACATTTTCAAAACTGCAAATGTTTGAGAGGCAAAGCAGTCAGTTTAGTTTTAAAACGTATTTTCATATCTGAAGGCAGCTCTGTATAGGGACGGTTTTTAATGTTTGATGTCTCACTGTGTTTTTATAATTTGTTACAAGCCGCCCAGAGTGACTGGGGGAACCCAGTTAGATAGGAGGGGTACAAACTACTATTACTACTACTACTACTACTGACATTGTTGTTTTTGTTGATATTGTCTCACACTTATTATTCTACTGTTTTCCATTCCATTACGTAATTTATTTATTTTAATAAATAGGAGAATGGCTATGGCAAGATAACACTGCACTGGATTTTGTCAACTGGGACAACGAAAAGCCCACAGCTGATCCTGAGTCATACCGTTTTAAAGATGAGAGATGCGTTTGCATGAACAGCCAAAATGGGAAGTGGTTCAGGGAAAGGTGCGCCTATCACAAGGGATATATATGTAAAAGAAACAAAAGTAAGTCTTAAATGGTTATTAGACTTAATTTACCAATAATTCTCATTCAATATAGTAGTTTAATGATGAGTAGAGCTACTGCTTAGGACTTTTTCCTATCTTGGCATTTTAACAACATCCCCCCCCCCGAGCTATCCTTACTAGCAAGTTCTCAGCATTCTTTGTGGCAATCTCTCCATAGATATACTGTCTACCATCCTTTATGTCGCATAAGCCGCTTTTCATCAAATGGAGGCTCTGCTTTTTGTCTTTACCGCTCTTTGTCACTTCCTACTGCCTGTCCAGCTTCTGGCAGACCTTACTGATGCTTCCAATTGTTGACACCCTAATAATAAATGGCAGAAGTGATGATAGAACCAAAGCTGAAGCGTATTTATTTTTTGCTGCTAATAATAAGATAGCCTGTCTTTTAAATATAATAAGATTATTAACATTTGATAAATACCTAATAATAAATGTTCTCCCCCTTTATCATTTACAGTCCCTAGAACTGTGGAGTTTTTATAATTCATAATGTTTTTTATAAATCAGTCCTTTTCTTCAAGAGGGAATATAATTTAATAGTTTCCACACTGACAGGTTTAAAGTTGAGGTCACTATACTTGATGCTGCTATCACAGGGATTTGGTGAATGCACTAAACATTTCAGATTCAATGCTTGTTTAACATTTTTAAATAGTCAAGTTTTGTATTGAAACATCAGCATTGGTAATAAGCACTAGTAAAGAATCATGCCTGACTTTTGGTTTTGTATTTTGCTGTGATATCTATAATTTACACAGTAAGCATATCTTTTGTTTTATAGTTATTGAAGAGATGACAACTCCTTCAAAAATGCCTGGTAAGACTCTTATTAAAATAACTAAATTAAAGTGTTAAGCATCTACCATTGGCAACAGCAGGTGGGTTTTTCCCTTAGACAATTTATAAGATTTTCTATCAAAAAGAGTAAATCCAGATTAATGGGGCCAGAGGAAGGAATGCAGGCTGACATTCAGGTGGACATTGCAAAGACCTTGCAGACATCAGGTCATTTTCCCTACTACAGCTCAGCTCTCACTCTTTGCTCCCCATTTGTAATGAGAATGGTAACCTTATTCTAAATTATGGAAGTCTCATAAATGGTGCAACTGAGGCCGCAACAACCTCTCTGATCAAGATCAAGTCATTACTCATAATGGTGAGCATGCTGATCACAATGATTCTGAATTGTTTCACTACTATTATGTCATTTTGCTTGGAGGGCTGCCACTCCCATCCCCACCCCGGTAGCAGTCATGTCTTTTGTAGCAGGATGTCAGGCAAAAATCAACAGCAGAACCTTCTCTCAGGGTAATTCCTACCAGATATGTGGGCACGAACTGGTTCTGCTGGCTCTACTGGGGAAGAAAGGATGGCAACTCTTTTTCTGGTGAAGAACAGATACTAGGAAGCAGGAGAGGTGGAGGATGGGAGAGAGATCTTGATTTAAGTGAAAATTCAATAGTGTCGCATGTGAAAAGTGGGGCGGGGGGAGAGGGTAAGTTCCTCTCTCATCTGCATATCCATAAAACAATGGTATCCTGTTAAAGTTGTAGTGCAAATTGCCTTGACATTTGGGAATTGTTCAGCTGCACTGAAATATCCAATGTCTTTTGGGTTGGATTCCTTCAGAACCTGCCAAAACTCTTTTTTAAAAAGGGCCTTTCTTTTTCTACTTCAAGGAGAATCAGAGCAGCTCTCATACACAGGTTCTGATTCCACATCAGTTCAGCTTTTGCATCTTCTTCCTTCCCTGCCCCTCCCCCCGTCAGATGGCCATTTCCTTGGTTTGTAAGCTCACAGCAGACTATGCTTAGGTGAAGCAAACAACACCAGGGATGTATGACTCTGTTGGGTTTGGTTTCTTTCAGCTTCTCATTTTTCCATCTTAAATTCATTTCTTATCATTCCCCCACCCATTTGCATTCACGGGGTTCTGAAAATTCAACATCATTTTAGTGTGATTTTTTTTCTGAGCAAAAACATGTTTGTGTGGAATTTTCACCAATATAAACATTTTTACAAAACAATTTAGCTAAATACAATGCATTTTTGTATGTTATTTTAACTAATATCTGTACTCCTTACTCCAGTATATGCATTTTTGAACATATTACTTCACAGGATAACTGGATTACAAATTTCAGGCGGCTGAAATTTTTTTTAAAAATGGCTGTTTTTCAGTTTTTATATTGTTTTAGAAAGTGTGGATTTGGTGGGTTTGACATTAATTTATCCCTTATCCCTAAATACCACTCAGCTGTCTTTCTTAGTCATACAATGAGATAGCCATTGGTTATAGTATAAAGTAGTTACTGCTCTCTCTGTGTGTATGATGTACTTTTTTCCCCCCATTAGTAGAGCAAGAAGACAGTCTGGCATCAACACAGGGCAGAGTTCTGAAGGCGGTTCTCCCAATTATCTTCCTCCTCCTCATTGGTGTGGGTGTAGCAGCCTATGTTTTCTACAAAAGAAGAGGCAGACGACAAGAAATCACTGGTAGCATTGACAACCCTATGTATCACGACAAAGTAGTCATTCTTCCAAATAAAGATTCAGAAATGGGTGAGGATGAAAAAGAGGGAGATTAACAAATGTGTAACTCTATACGCATTTCCCTGGGAGTAAGTCACATTGAGCTCACCAGGACCATTGCTGGAAATTAATTGTTCCAAGCTGCAATAAGTAGTGGTACTTCCTGTGACGAGCTCATGATGCCACAGTGTAAACATGATTATTACTTAGTGAAAACACATGTTATATGAAATATTTTCAAATTAAAGATTACTTGACTTGAAAAACTAAGTGTGAAGATTCCTATCTTACTTCAGAGTCCCAGTCAGTCACTTATGTTCAGAGCTACCTGCTGAGCTCTTCCCCTTTCAAGGTTAGGGTTCATCTCATCCCTAGGTACTTTCTTGTTGTTGTTTAGTCGTTTAGTCATGTCCGACTCTTTGTGACCCCATGGACCAGAGCATGCCAGGCAGGTTTCCTTATTTATCCGTCTGCCACTTAGGCTACCACTGGTTTGCTGCCCCAGCCTTTACAGCCCTATTTCCTCTCTTCTCTATTTCCTGGATCCTTGGTTATCCCCTCTTATTCAGCTGTAACCTCTCCTCCATTAATTCACCACAGGTAGTGCCCCTTTCCCTTATTCCAGTGCCAGTCAGTATCCTATTCTCATCCCTTTTCCGTTTACCACATGGTTATCTGCTTGTTCCTCCTCCATTTCACACTCACTCATACACAGGGCCGGTTGGGGACATTTTTCTGCTTGAGGCAATGCTGGTGCTGCCCCCCTCCCTGCCAAAGCTGCCTCCCTGGTGCCACCAAAGCCACTGCCTGCCACTATTGAAGGTGGTCACGGAGAAAAAAGGAAGCCCGAGAGGAGCAGCTCAAAGCTCAGGAGAAGGAAGAGGAGCAGGCGGCTGAGGAGGAGGAGCAGCAGGCAGCAGGAGGGCAACAAGCTTAGGAGGCAAGAAGCACAGTCCTTGGGACCCAGATCTTCTACCCCTCCTGACTGTTCCCTAGCCGGCCACCTGAGGCCACTGCCTCACTGTGGCTCACACATTCCCTTTGCTGGCCACTTCTCCCTTGCCTTTGCACCTCACCCCTTATTTATCTGGGAGTAAAGGGCCATATTTATCTGGGAGTAAAGGGCTGTAATAATCTGGAGATTATTATGTATTACTTTTTGTCCCACCTTTCCTCCGAAAGGAGCCCAGGGTTAAAAAAAATAACAAAGTACTAACACAATAGTTTTAAAACAAAAATAGAAATAAAATGAAATTGAAAAATGAATAACTAAACAACTAAATCATACATAAGCAGCTTAATTAAAATTTCGCTCGGTAGGGGATGTTAAGAGAATTACAAGAAAACCAGAAACAGGAACAGAAATTGCTGAGGTTGCCTTACTTATCCTACGCCCAGAACAGAAATCAATCCAGCCAATATGATCAGTATTCCCTACTGCTGTTGTGTACAATCTGCAAACGACAGATAACTGATTACATCCGTTTGCATTGTGTTTCCTTTGCATTAAATGAACTGGGTGGAATTACATAATGCCACCAGAACTTGCATAATTAATGTAAGTTACATAATTTTGGCACAATAGGCAACAGGACAAAGTTGCAATCAATGGGATAAATGTCCAGAAAGGACATCCATACACAACAAACTCATGTCCGTGTATGGAGACCTAACTTAGACACACACATAATGTGTTCAGAGGGGTTTCACATATCATTTGACAAGGTGCCCCATGATATTCTTGTAAAGAAGCTGGTAAAATGTGGTCTTGACTATGCTACCACTCAGTGGATTTGTAACTGGCTGACTGACCGAACCCAAAGGGGTGCTCATCAATGGTTCCTCTTCATCCTGGAGAAGAGTGACTAGTGGGGTGCCACAGAGTTCTGTCTTGGGCCCGGTCTTATTCAACATCTTTATCAACGACTTGGATGATGGACTCAAGGGCATCCTGATCAAATTTGCAAATGACACCAAACTGGGAGGGGTGGCTAACACCCCAGGGGACAGGATCACACTTCAAAACGACCTTGACAGATTAGAGAACTGGGCCAAAACAAACAAGATGAATTTTAACAGGGAGAAATGTAAAGTATTGCACTTGGGCAAAAAAAATGAGAGGCACAAATACAAGATGGGTGACACCTGGCTTTAGAGCATTACATGTGAAAAGGATCTAGGAGTCTTGGTTGACCACAAACTTGACATGAGCCAACAGTGTGACGCGGCAGCTAAAAAAGCCAATGCAATTCTGGGCTGCATCAATAGGAGTATAGCATCTAGATCAAGGGAAGTAATAGTGCCACTGTATTCTGCTCTGGTCAGACCTCACCTGGAGCACTGTGTCCAGTTCTAGGCACCACAGTTCAAGAAGGACACTGAGAAACTGGAACGTGTCCAGAGGAGGGCAACCAAAATGGTCAAAGGCCTGGAAACGATGCCTTATGAGGAACGGCTAAGGGAGCTGGGCATGTTTAGCCTGGAGAAGAGGAGGTTAAGGGGTGATATGATAGCCATGTTCAAATATATAAAAGGATGTCACATAGAGGAGGGAGAAAGGTTGTTTTCTGCTGCTCCAGAGAAGTGGACACGGAGCAATGGTTCCAAACTACAAGAAAGAAGATTCCACCTAAACATTAGGAAGAACTTCCTGACAGAAGAGCCGTTCGACAGTGGAATTTGCTGCCAAGGAGTGTGGTGGAGTCTCCTTCTTTGGAGGTCTTTAAGCAGAGGCTTAGGGATGCGGGTGGCGCTGTGGGTAAAACCTCAGCGCCTAGGACTTGCCAATCGTCAGGTCGGTGGTTTGAATCCCCGCGGCGGGGTGCGCTCCCGTTGCTCGGTCCCAGCGCCTGCCAACCTAGCAGTTTGAAAGCACCCCCGGGTGCAAGTAGATAAATAGGGACCGCTTCCTAGCGGGAAGGTAAACGGCGTTTCCGTGTGCTGCGCTGGCTCGCCAGATGCAGCTTGTCACGCTGGCCACGTGACCCGGAGGTGTCTGCGGACAGCGCTGGCTCCCGGCCTATAGAGTGAGATGAGCGCACAACTCTAGAGTCTGTCAAGACTGGCCCGTACGGGCAGGGGTACCTTTACCTTTAAGCAGAGGCTTGACAACCATATGTCAGGAGTGCTCTGATGGTGTTTCCTGCTTGGCAGGGGGTTGGACTCGATGGCCCTTGTGGTCTCTTCCAACTCTATGATTCTATCTGGAAATCCCTGATGAGATGTTCACATAGCATTTCCTTCTTTTTTTCTGAATTAATTCTTCTGAATGATCTAGTAGGATCCAGACCAGACAGTAACAATGTCTGCAATGAAGAAGTGACTTGAACAATTTTTCCATTTTTTTCCAGGAAACTTCTGAACATGACAGCACGCTTTCACTTCTCTTTCTGCTTGAGTCACATTTTTTCAGTTCTCCTTTGGGGCAGGGGGCGAGGGGCTAGGCATTACTTGGACTGCACAAGACACAAGAGCAGCCCCATGATCCTCCCCACCTCCTCCGCACATGTTGTTCTTTATAGCTCGTGCCCTGGCGTTATTTCCTGCCCCTGCTCCAAAAATAGGCTTTGGCTGCTGCTGGCGAGGACAAGAAAAAACACTCAGCATAATGATGCAGGGGAACACAGAGCACAGCAAATTAGTTTCTACAGGGGTGGAGGTGGAGATATCAATGGAGGAGAAGGCTGTCCATAGCTTCTAGTCCTGATGGTTATATTGCTTCCAGTATCAGAGGCAGAAGACCTCAGAATGCCAGCTGCTGGGGCCCGCAAGTGGGAGAATGCTGTTGCACTTTTTGTGAGCTTCCCATAGGGCTTCACCATTTTGAGAACACAATCTGGACGAGATAGGGCCAGGTCTTTGGTCTAATCAAGCTTGTCCTTTGGGAAGAGGACCTTTACATACAATTCTGCTCTGCCAAAGTTATGTAATGAGAAGGAGACCTTGGGAGCAAACCAGCCCTACCATTGGGCAAAGTCAGGTGATCACCTTAGGTGGCAGATGTTGGAGGGCTGTGGCTTGTCATTTTTCCATCTTAAATTCGTTTCTCAACATTTCCCCACCCATTTGCATTCACGGGGTCCTGAAAATTCAACAGCATTTTAGTGTGAAGTTTTCTGAGCAAAAACATGTTTGTGTGCAATTTTTCTCAATATATTCCTCTGCCTATTCGTCTTAATTTAATTTCATTGTACACAGGTTGTACAATGACAATAAAGGTGGTATTATTATTATTATTATTATTATTATTATTATTATTATTATTATTCCCCCTGACCACCATCTTCCCAACTGGAAGATTGGCCCACTCTGCTAAACTAACCTGCTGCATAAGGTGAAGTCCAGGATGCCAGCCCATTGCCACTGTTGAAGGAAGAGTCAACTGCCACTTCAGTCTGCTTCTGGATGTGGAATGATAAAGAGCAATAGTGCAGCTAATTGAGTTTAGACCCTGGACTTAATGGTCTTAAGGGGTCCTCCTTTTAGATTGCAATTTTCATTACTTCAGTTCTGAAGCACAGAATCAGCATCTCTCCCCCACACTCCTGGCTATTCCATTATTTACAGCTGCTTCCATATTCCTGATTTGTTATAGCAAAACAAAATGAAACAAACACATTTGCCAAACATAATTTTACAAAAAAAAGAAATACTATGAACACATGCCGTTCTGCATTTTAAACTCATTTAAACTGTAGTACTTTCATGACTACAGGAATAAAATGCAGTTAGCTTCTGCTGCCCCAGAAAGGATAATATATTTTGTCCTGTCGGGGGGAAAGGTGGGGTATAAATAAATATATAATAAGCATATATTTTAAAAGCAGAAGTAAAATGAGCCTCTGCAACCATGCTGTCAGTGGCAACCTTGACTATAAAAATTGGATGGGGGAACCATCTGTTGAGATTCCTGCATTGCAGGGGGGTTGGACTAGATGACCCTCAGGGTCCCTTCCAATTCTACAACTATGATTCTAAGAAGGTAGAATACTGTGTTGATCATTGTCAGCCCTCTGGGTTCCAGCACATCTATATCATGGAAGATGCTAATGTGCTGTTGAGTGAAAGGGAGGCAAGGACACCATTGCACACCTACACCAAAATATGAATTTTGTGAGTGGTTTTAAGGTCCGTGGCTAGAAATCATGGTATAAAAGTAATAAATAAATTTAAAGAAATAGTAAAAATAAAATTTCGTTCTCCAGAAATATGAAGAAACTCATCAAGGCATTTCAACTATTGGGTGTGTTGTTTTTTTTTAAAAAAATCCTTCTAAATGTGAAGCTCTATATAAGACATTAAATGTGAAGTGCAACATATTTATTTGCCTTTTCTTATTAGAAAAAAGTGTCAGCAGTTATGAAGTAAGAGTCCTGTACATGTATGGGTTATATAGCCTGCTACCCTCCACATATTCTACAGTTCTTGAAGATGCCTACTGACTTCTCCCTGTAGCCAAGAAAGATTTCCTTTATATCAGTGGCTCCCAACCTTTAAGAGTCAAAGGACCCCTTTCAATCCCAAAAAATTGAAGGGTGCCAAGAGGATCTTCTGGCCCCGGTATACTGTATTCAGATTAAGTCCACTGCTGCATTTGTCAAAGACAAAAAATTGCAGTATTGCAAAATTTGGCTTTGTGTACATTAAAACATGTCAAACACAGAAGTGAAATTTTCATTCTGCCTGGCTCATTTATGAAGAAGTAACTGAAAAGCAGCAGACTCTGATTTTTCTTCTTTCCATGGGATCTGTGTGGTAGGTTTGGTTGTGGCCAATGCCTTCCTTTTTGCTCCTAAATCTCTTGGTCCTCATTCAAGTGACTTTTCAAGTACCAGGTAAGCTCCACTATTGTTACTTTAGTAAGTAAAGGTGCACCTTCAATAAATTTAACTGTTTACATTTGAATCATCTTCTGGAAGTTAATGTTGCGTCATTAAAGTTAACTCCATGCAACAGGAGATACAATGAGAAGTAATTAAACATTGAATCTGCTTATAACAATAAAATCAGGTTTAAATTACAATAACATCACAGCCAACATCATTTTGAATGTAATTTACATCATGAGTTTTTACTGTTGCAAGAAAGAATTTGTTCTTTCTTCATGCAACACTCCGCTGCATCCTGTTACTTTCTTTTTCACTATATAAAAATGAACTGTAAATATAAGAAATGCATCAACAATAACATTTTAACAATATTAAACAAGAAGAATATCTGACATATTTATGTACGCAACAAAAAAGGCATCTTTTGTTGTTTCCATTGGTGTCCTTTGCACTGACATAGAGCTCTTTGATCCAGTGGAGCCTTTTGTCAGGAGACAATATTTGCCATTCCTCCTTCCTCATGTGCTTCCCAAACTGTGCCAAGGTGTCTCCCAAGTCTCTGGAGCAAATTGGGAGGAAATACATGGTGCAGGAGGAATGAGGAATTGCCAAAATATTGCCTTCCTCCCTGTTTTGCTAACAGAAAACTGCAGGATCAAAGATCCTTCCTTCAGAGTGAAGGATCCCACTGAGTGCATTCCTTGCGCTTTAATTACACCTCTTCCTCATGAAAGGAAAGCATCATATCCTTACTGTTCTTGAATATAATGCGATATTTCTCAGGTTATTTACTGGTATGGTTGGAGTGTTATAATCACGAAGGCTGTTAGCCTACATGACTGTTTTTACTGTATCTGTTGGGTAAGAATTTGTCCTGGTATTTTTTATGACTGTTGATACTACTTTTGGGATACTGTATTTCTCATGTCTTAGGTGTATTTTTTTTTTAAAAAAGAAATCACCACCAGACTAATTCCTACTGATGGGCAGTATAGCAAATGGTTTTAATTACATAAATAAATAGGAAATCAGTTGGTCACCACATATTGAGGGCCATAGAAGATGTCTTGGTGTTAATAAAAGCAGACAAGTGGGGAATATTTGGATGAGATCAATGGTTTGGGTAGGCAAGAGGAGCTAAACCTTTTTCCAGCTACACATTTGTCCAAATCCTCCACCAAAGCTGTTTTTAGTCACGGGGCAGAGGATTTTTTTTCACAGAATGCAGATGCCAGCATATTATTCCCTGTACAGTGCAGGATAGGGGTGGGTGGCAGGGGGACAGATAACTTCAGGGCACTGATGTGGAAGGATAGGTGAACCTGCTCACCTCTGTTCTCCAGTCCAGATTGCCCCCACCCCATGCTTTTAGAAATAAATAAATAAACAAAATAACAATTAGGAAGATTCAGTCTCAGATGTCTCGCATCATGTCTAGTTTGGCACTCAAAAGGAGGGAAATATTTTTTTTAATTCCTTTTTTAAAAAGCTTTATTTATAAAGGTATGGGTTTTTGGTTTAAAAATGCAGCATTTTGAGAATAATCAAATGATTAAAAACTTATTCAGAATAAAATAAACTGCAAACAGGATTTGCAAGAAGGACATCCTGAAAAAGGATTTGCAAGAAGTCAGTGTCCTAGCTAGGAATTAAGCAAGTTATGGACCTCTGATAAATAAGACGCAGCACTGTAAAATGCAGAATCAACATGAGAGGCGTTTCTCTCTTTGCTCTTTCAATCTTATTGCCTCTTGGTATTATCATCCTGCCAGTGGTTGCCATGTTGGAAGCTATGTGGAATTTTTTCACCATGTTCCTATAATTTTTCCTTTCTTGATTTTGCAGAAAGTGACAGCTTTCTGATACAAAATGAAAACCTCAAGCTTTGTATACAACCTCAGAAATCTCGTTCCATCATCCTGGTCAACTGCGATGAGAATAATGAGTGGCAACATTTCAAGTGGGTTTCCGACGACCAGATTTTGAATGTGGCAGTGAAGTTATGCCTGGCAGTGCCGTCCAAGTCAAACCTGGTTGCACTCACCCTCTCCCCCTGTAATGAGACGAGTGAACTTCAGAAATGGGAATGCAGAAATGAGAGCCTCCTTGCACTGGAACAGGGGGGTTTGTTTTTAAATCCCGAAGGTGGCCAAAAAAGTCGTCTTATACTTTCTAAAGTAGCCACCAGCAAGAGTACCTGGAAGATCTATGGAACGAAAGACAGCTTGTGTTCCAAGGGCTATGAAGGTAAAATGAGAGAGTTAATCCTCTTTCTTTAGATATTCAGCTGGTGTATCTGCTTCCAGCATGTTGAATCCCCTACATCTGGGACCCGAAATAGGTATGATGCAAATCACATAACCATCAGTCCAGACTCCAGCTATATCAGAAGGACAAAATAGGATCTAAAGGCAGAGTACTAAAGAAAGTGGCTCAACTTAAGCACCAACTATATATATAGTCAGGGAATGAAAGATCAAATTGAAAAATTAAGCAGCTAAAAAATACCCCCTTCACACAAACAATACAATACTCTCACACATCCTTTATTACATATCAGATGTTCTGTCACACTGACTAGAATATTTATCACACCCCCATTCTCAAATTATGTCCTTGTGTATATGGGCTGCCATACGTCTGGAATATCCTGTACATAACCGTGATTTGGCCATCGGAAACTGTGTCCGGGTGGAAATTGCTTTAAATGTCTGGGAAAATCTGAATGTATGGCAACCTGTGCTGGAAGTGTGGATTTTTGCGAATTTCCTTAAAAATATCTCAAAACCTTTTGTGTCCTGATTTTCACTTTTTGAAATATGGCAACCCTATGTGTATATCTCCCTTCCCCCTAGAGGAATGACTGTCCTGTATGGTAATAGCTTTTAGATGTTAAACATACTTTCATATATAAACATACATATCACTGTTTTATAATATTGTTGCTTTTATGGATTTCACACACTTGATACTTGATTCCTGCTGACTGTGGGTCTGACTGGTTGATGTCCTCACGTGATGGCTGGGCAGTCAGGAGGGTTGAAGCTTTGGGTATGCAGAAGCTGGACCAACCAGCATGGGCAGCTGAGTGGTGGCACCTTTGGGAACTTAGTACCCTTCCTCTACAGTACTTTCCTAACCCTGTCTGGAGACATCAGAGGCTGACAATTCATTCCACATAATGGAGGAATTGCATGCATTTATTCTGCGTACATGCAAAGGGATGGATGCTCAAAATTCCATTGAGGTGAACATGGAAGCCTGTACACACAAACAGTGCATATCTGAGTTTACATAGAATCCTATAGAGGGCTTTGTCCTTGTTACTTCTGCTTTATTTGTGTTTGCCTCTCAATAGTGTTCAAAATTATTCCAGCCTAACATGATCTGTCCAATGTTCCTTTAGCTCTGTATACCATAGAAGGCAATGCCTTTGGAGCCCCCTGTGTGTTTCCATTCAAGTATAAGAATAAATGGTATGCAAAGTGCATAAGAGATGACGATGAAAATGGACAACTTTGGTGTGGAACAACAGCAGATGTGAACAGAGACTCTTTAAGTGGATATTGTCCAGTAAAAGGTAAGCACTTAACAATGTTTTGTTTGAGCCTTTACTATGTTATTGCGTATTTGCTGCTTAGAGAAATGTTTAACCTACAAAGAGAAAAGGGAAGCTGTTATTATTGCCTCATCTTTACAGATTGTGCAATTTAAGAAAAGAACATGTGGAAAGAACTTTTCCTTTGCAAGTCAGAACAAAATGAATTGTGATTCGAGGACCCTTCCCCTGCTTGGGAATAAAGACACGTGGACACAGTATATTAGGTTAATGGGCTAGAAAAAGGCCACAACTTTATTGATTACAGCATGTGAGAAGGTATTGGCTTAGGCATTGGACCACTGAAAGTTTGACTCCACCCACTCAGAGAGGGGTGAGTCTGACGAGGGGTTAACCACCAGTAGGGGGAGCCTGTTGATGCAAATACAACTATAAGCTCTCCCCTGATGTCACCAAGGGTCGTGCCATGGCCCCCCGCCACACAGGGCATTGGACCGGATCCACGACCGCTGGATTCCTTTAACGGAATACCCATAAGTGAAGGGGTAGGCGATGGCTACACCTTGCCCTTCCATACACCAACAACACATTCCAATGCCTAACTGGGCCCCTACAGGATCAAGCCTGCAGTTCTTCATCTAAAAGAAACAGAGATAAGGATGTAGTCCAGTTCAGGCCAAAAATCAAAGCATAGAGCAGACATGGGTCCTTCTGGATATAGCCTGCAGCCAGATTTCACCTGACTTATTGGTCCTCACAACCATCAGCTGTTCAGTGGGGAGCAGCTGAGAGGCAACTGGGTTTAGATGTTGAAGAAAACATGCAGTTTCCCAGAGGCAAAAAGACTAAAACAGAGAGGGAACCTGAAGGTACAATTTGAGTGGAGCTACTAAAAATTTAACAAATGCCTCCTTTTCTATGGGGAATAGGTCTCACTATGTGATGGTGGTTTAAACTAAGCATTTGTGCCTGAGTCTGGTCCCTCCCAGTTTGAGATCTGTCCAGTGGTGGCTCATGCAGTGAGTGGGGCGGAGACCATGGTGTCCTCCCAGCAGCAGTGTCAATGGAGATGGGGTGAAGCAAAACAGCAGTGGGGTGGGAAGAGCTCTGGACTGGTGCAGGTACATTCATACATTAGGTATGAATGTTTACAGGGAGAAAGCCAACTCATCCAAACTATCCTGGAACCTGAAGTCCTGATTGCACACAGGGTTTCCAGGTCCTGGGGAAGCACAAATGGTTAGATATCTAGATATGTGTAGATAACCACACCTAATATGTGAACACTTGGGATGGGGCTTGGGAAGCCATCACTTGATGGGGAGAGCCAGCGATGCTGTCCCTTGATCACACAAATTCTGTGTTTCTGCAGATTGCTTTGAGTATTCTTTGGAAAACTCAAAGAATCTAGATCATTAAAGAATCAAATATATCTCAGCTGTAGAATTAGCTTAATCATGGGTGATTTGAAGATTTGACACTCAAGTTAACAATGCTTACAGATGACCATGATAAGTTCTTCTGGACCAGAAACCATTGGACAGGGGATCTCTATCAGATCAATTCCCAGTCAGCTCTAACATGGTACCAAGCAAGAAAAAGTTGCCAGCAACAGAATGCAGAATTATTGAGCATCACCGATTTACATGAACAAGCATACCTGACAGGTAGGACATAACAAGGCATACCTGAAGAGGCAATCAGCGTCTTGTGATGTTTTGTTAATCAGTCAATACTGTCTCAGCTCTAAGTATAAATTTCATGAAAATTATGAGAAGTGTCTTTCCACTCTTAGGATGTGTACACACACAGCCTTAAAGTACATTTGCTGCCTTACACAGATGACTTTTTTGTGCAAATCATCACCTTCCTATTGTTGGTATATTGTTCTTTTGATGTTTTAAAGTGCCTTTTGGTTGAAAAAAAATGTAAAATATGGAGAATATATAGTAAATATATAGTAAAATACTTTTGAAACTCTACATTTATTTATTTTGGTGTTGTATGCACCATGTTATGTTCTCTTTTAAGCAGTGGAACACAATTCTGACTTCGTTGTTGTGAACGAAAAGCCATAATCTTACATTGTATCTCACTTTCCCAATACTTTTAGACATAAGACCCATGTGTCTTCAAAAACTGTATGAAAAGCAGAAATTCATTGGTTGAAACTGATGCTGGTTGAAGTATTGTATTGGCATACCAGATGAAAAGTTTTTTTCTGATTAATTTCTATTTGGTACCCAGCTTTAGGGGAGGGGGGGTCTGACATCCTGTTATTTCATCAATATAAATCTCCTAGCTATATAATACAGTTTAATTGATCTTCTTTTCCGTGAATAGGATTAATAAATGGTATACCGACTTACTACTGGATTGGTCTGAACAGCTTGGATCTTGACAGTGGTTGGCAGTGGATTGGCAACCACCCTTTCAGATATTTAAACTGGGCTCCAGGTGAGTGAACAACTATGTGCCAAATCAGATCAATACTGAACAACATTGTTGCTTAATATTCAGGCAAAAATGCCAAAAAATTGAAGGGATTTACAGGAAGTTAGAATATCCAGAATATACTACCTAAAGGAATTAGTTTTGAATAATCATGCGGCATTTAAAAACAATTCTTTGTAGCCTTCTTGTAATGATTAAACCAAATAGTTTAACTTTCCCTAAAGTTCTTGTACCATGATTCTGAGAAGATCTGCCACTTTCTGACCATTCAGCTTCTTCTGTTTTTAAAGAGCTCTGTAGGAGACAGCAATCTTTTAGTGCACATTCTCCCATCACAGTGTTGAAGTGGTAGGGGAAATGACACAGAACCTCAGTTTGTCCCATAATTCTTAAAGTAATGTAAGTGCCCTCCTCCTGCATAGAATATGGAACTGTGGTGTAATTCAGTAGTCACAATCCAGTGAAAAGTTACCTGAACCCAAACAGAGATTTCCAGTTATCAGGTAGATCACAGATCATGCACACCCACTCACTTCCAATTGCATAGCGGATACACATTTGGACTCATTTTCCAGCTCAGATGGTTTGCTTCATTGTTCACCAGTAAAGGTGATTAGACTGAAGATATGGTGATAAAATGGTGGCTCCACAATTATAGAATGCAATTCCAGTAGAGATTAGGCAGACTCACACTTTTAAAGAAGCCTTTTCAAAAGCTCTTGATGAAGGGGCAATGGATGGATGAGGTTAATTTACTAGAAAGTGGCTCATTTATTATTGTTCTATGCTGGTTTGTTTCAACTTTATCGTTTCTAGCCATATATATATTAAATGGTTTTGTGCTAATTTAAAATATTGTAGGCTGCTTTGTGAAAGATCTACTCAAACTGCAGCGTTGCAGTGTTAACACAGGACTCAAAGATCACTTGTCTCACTCTTTCCTAAAGGGAGCCCATCCCCAGAAACAGAAAAAATCTGTGGATCAATGCAGTCTAAGAATGGCAAGTGGGGGAATGATAAGTGTCAAGAGAAACTTGGATACATTTGCAAAAAAGCAAACTCTTCATTAGATGCTTCTGTTATTCCTTCAGGTAGGATGATAAACTGGGAATGAAGTTTACCTCTATCTATATAATTGTATCATCATTATGTATAGAGGGCACCAGAGTCCAAAATTACATTTCTAACAGTAATACAGGTTTTGCTGTTTGTAGGGGCATATGCAATGGGAAATGTTTGATTGGACAGAGATGGCTGAGAGTATTTTGTCTATCTCTATCACTAAAGACCTCAGGTCTAAAGGCTGTGGGGAGGCTTATACTGGAGGCAGACCAGCTGGTCAATCAGCGCCACCTGGGCTCATTCCCAGGGGTTAAAATTGCGCTCCGACCTGGCAGTTTTCTCTCTGACCTTTCTCTCGCTGTATCTCCCATCCTCCCTCCCTTTCATTTTTTTGAACCACGACCTTGCTATGGACCATGTCGACCACTGTATTCGGGGCCAGGCAAATTGGCACCGGCCATTTGGTTTTTGCTTACCTCATAGCAATCATCACAACTTTGTGAGGCATCAGGTAAACCTTGGTCTTGGCTGGAGAGGAGGTTGTAGACTCTATCTCCCCCTACTTGGTGGAAGGTATCCTGTCAAAGGGATCCAGAAGAAGCAGCTTCTGTCTGGTGCCCAGATGGGGGACAGGGCCATAGCAATCCTCCAACGAGGATCCCTCGGGGGGTACCCCTATTTGATGTAGGTCATAGGGCCTCCCTAGTGGTGGTTTAGCCTTACATGTACTTCCAGCAGATAGGCTGGAGTGCTGTAGTCTCGCTTAACCCAATGCTTGTGCCAAATTGTTCACATCTGTGACAAATAAAGTTGTGGCCTATTTTAACTGATAAAACCTATATACTGTTGTCTTGTTTGGTTATTCACCCCCTTAGGGGAACTGTCGGGTCACGGGGTTCTGGCACACAAGTGAGTCAATGACAACATAATGGCAGATCAGAATTTTTAAAGCTCATCCAGTCATGCAATCTTAGATATATTTGTTTTCTTTTTAGATGGCTTTAAACCAATTAAATGTCTAGATGGCTGGGCTGCATATGCAGGTCACTGTTACCGCCTTAACAGAGACCTTAAGACATGGAGGAATGCGTTATGGTCCTGTCGAAAGGAAGGTGGAGATTTAATAAGTATACACAACATTGAAGAATACAGCTTTGTCATTTCTCAGCTAGGCTACAGTGAGTACATCCAGAAAATTCTGTTTTCCTGGTATTTGGTGTGTGTAAAAGAGAGAGGGTGGGGTTTTCCCCCCAACCACATACAATTATACAATGTTACTAAGGTCCTCCCCTATTGAAAAGCACCACAGAGCGATAGTCTGTTGAAGTGACTGTCCAATCAAACAAACAAGTCAAATATGAGAGATGACACTGACTATTATAGCCTTCCACAACCAAGTGCACTTCCATCAACCTCAGTCAATATCACCAATGGTCAGGGATGATTACAGTTACAGCTCAAAATATTTGCAGCGCAGCAGCTTGGCGAATGCTGGCCAATTAGACACTACTCATTTGTAGTTCTGTATTCCATTAATCTTTACGTAACTAGTTGCACATGTCAAACTGAGCTACAGTTCAAAATGGTCTCTCATTTCCAAATCTATGCACCACAGAGCTGTGTGCCATAGGATCCTAGGCACTCTGGACTGTTGGCAAATAAATAAGGTGGCTTTATGTTCTTAGAACCAACAGATCTTCTATGGATAGGACTGAATGACCAGAAGATTCAGATGTATTATGAATGGAGTGACGGTTCTACCGTGACATTCACCAAGTGGCAGAAAGGAAAACCACAACAAATAAATGATGTGCAAAACGAATGTGTCATCATGAATGGGAAGGTAAAAATATAAATCCTATAAGAGAGATGTATTTCCCTTGGTCCTCAATAAATTTATTCAGCCTATTACACAAAAGATTGAATAAATGGATTGAGGGCCAATCTGGCACATTGAGAGCTAAAATTCCCAGAATGGTTTAACAATCATTCCCTCTTTCTAGGCTGCTCTAGGAATTGAAGCTCTGTTTGGCTTCACTCGCCAACCCCATCATCTCCTAGACCTTGCCCCCAAATGCCCACACCTCACCAACTTCCACACCACACACTTACCTTCTCTAATCCCTTGAATTTTCTCCAGCCAAGTGGGACCAATTCTTCTTAAATTTCTATACTGTCCTTCATCTGAGGATCACAGGCTGGTTTACAATGGCAGCACTGGAAACAGATTACAAGGCCAGCTGGCTGGCTGGCCACTGCTTCCTCCTTCCTGCACTGCTCTCTCTGCCATCATGCCAACTCAGTGTCCTAATCATCATCAGCAGAAGTATCAGATCCTCAAGCTGAATACTTCATTAGTTTCAGCTGAAGATTTCAGTGAAGTTCAAATGTAATAGGAATTTCGTGAAGTTGTCCAACTCATGCAAAAATGGAAAGCTTTGCATTGACACAAAGACATCAAGCAGGAAGAAAATGAGAAAGCCAGTGGACCCCTCTTCACTAATATTTGTATTTCTTCACATTCCCATCTCTAGAATGGGTACTGGGCAGATTATTTCTGTGAAGTGGAACTTGGTTACATCTGTAAAAGACAACCTTTGGCATCTCTTCCTGGAGAACCTGAAGTTGCTGATCCAAATTGCCAGAAAGTAAGTCTAAAGTAAACTGTGTAGTGATTTAAAAAGTGAAATATGCATAGACACCAACTATTTCTCTTCTTAAAGCTGTCCATTAATGCAGAGGTACCTCTAGCCTTGAGGTGAGATGTAAAATTTATCTTCCCCCTCCCCTCCAATTTCGTACCCTTCCTATGGCCACTCAAGCCTCTTCAGCAACTATACCACAGGTCAGCTTTCTTTGCTTCTTTTCATTTTTACTGCTGACCGCAGGAAGGCTGCTTTATCAAAGATTGAAAGACAATATCAATTTGGATAAAGTTTCAATAGAGAGTTTCTAATCAATAGAGTTACTGCTCCCTCCCCCCCCCCCCAAATAGGGTAATTACACCCTTCTGCCTATTAGTAGGGAAGATCCCTTTTTTTGCTGATCTTACATTTAACCCCCCCCCAAGAATCTAAAACAGCTACTTCATCAACTATTTCATCTATTTTTAAAATAATTTAAATTTTTAAACTTGAGAACAGATCCACTACATATATGCAGTATACCCTGCTTCCACTGCCAACAACAGGAAATATTCCCATATATCTGTCTTAGTCTCTAAGGCATCAAGTGTGAAGAGTAATCACTTGGAATCACTTCTTATGGATCATAGCTAGTAATCAAAATATGGTGGAGGTGCTTATGGGAGTATTTGCTTATAGGGGCAGTGCAATTCCTTCATTTGATTCAAATAATGGTCTGCATGCATTTGACAGCATGAAGCATTTCCTGGTTCAGAGAAAGATATGGGGCATGTGAAGATTGTGTGTATGTCTTGGAGATGTTATGGGTGCATTGAAGGTCCTTAACATCGATTCACTGCTTCATATTTTTTAAATATTTCAGTTTTATTTCAATCTCTAGTTATTGTTCTATTTTAAATTTTTGGTTTCACCCAACTGCAATTTTCAAAATAGCGATGGGCACAACTGCTGGTGATGCAACTCAGGGGCAGAGCACATGCTGCAGGCCTCAGAATCAACCCTTGACATTTCAAGAGGATTTTGTACAACAGTCCTGGAAACCTTCTGCCATGCTGAAGAAGACAAACCAACTATCTGACTCTTGCAGACAGCTTCATATGTCCAGCTCCAGAAACAGTTTGCAAAAGTCACACTCATCATCTGGATTTCTACCAGATGTTTCCCAAAAATCTGTTCTAGACTCTTCTATCAATTGCCTGGGCTCAGCTCAGTTGGTAGAGCATGTGACTCTTAATCTCAGGGTCATGGGTTCGTGCGCAAAATATTCCTGCATTGCAGGTAGCTGGTCTAGATGACTCTCATGGTCCCTTCCAACTTTACAATTCTATGACTGTATGAAATGGCCCATGTATTAATTTCTATGCAGACGTAAAGGCTCTTGCACCACTTTAGAGAATGACAACATTGGCCTGCATCAAAGATCTCTATGCAATTTCTGTGGTACCTCAAGCTGGATGAAGATTCCTGTTTTAATAAACTTTCAGCAGTGTCACTAAAATAAACCCAGTCTCTTAATTCCAGTGTGTTTTCAGTAAGTTACTTTAAAGATAATATTCAGGTGGTACTGGACACCTGTTAAACTATCGTCTGTTATAAAAGGAACTTCACCACTATGCTGGAGGAGATGCAGTGAAAGAGGATTGGTACTTCATGCTTCATGTGGTGGGATTGCCCTATAGCTCAAAAATTTTGGAAGGGGGTATTTTTCTAATTAGGCAAAATTACAAAAAAATAAATAAAAATCCTATACTTAGATATGATTCTAACGCTGTTATTGATTGGAAGTGGTAATAAACATAATAATAAAATAAATCCAATATTCCACGTTGTTGCTGTTGTCAAATAGAGAATTGTTAGCAATGTTGCTGACTGCAGAGCAGCTGGAACTAGCTAGTCATTGGAAGGAGGGTTCTGTGTTCACAAAGGAGGGGTGGTATATAAAAGAAACTCTCATCTTAAATCATTAGCAGAACTGACATAAAAACATGCAGTGAGAATAACTTAAACAGAATATAAAGGATAACCAGTAAATAGATTTGAATTGGATATGTAGTGGTAAAATATATGATATAAGTAACCACAGAAAGGGGGGAGGGGTGATATTAAGATTTGGTTTTTTAAATTGCTTATGTAAATTTATCTTTGTTATAATATTTGTAAAATGAGAAAATAAAATTATTTTTTTAAAAAAACCTCGTCTCCAACCTAATACTGCAATAATAAGTGGTGGTTGTTGTTTCTTTTATATTGACAGGGTTGGAAAAGGCACGGTGTCTATTGTTATTTAATTGGACAAACATCTGTAACATTTTCAGAAGCAAAGAAATTCTGTGAAACAAATAAGGGATCTCTCACTTCTGTGGAAAACAGGTATTAAAAAGATTTTCCTTCCAGAAGAAAGGAACAAAAAGAAGTGTTTTTAATAGCGATAAAATGAAAAAATGGTTTATTTCTGCATATTCTAAGATTACAAGCAGAGAAATAATTGGTATGGATTGTGCTGGTACATGCAATATGTAGATGTATTGTTTAGTGACAATGGATCTGAAATCTTAGGGTATGTGCACGTTTTTACCTTTTAGTTTGAATAGTACTATGGTCAATATACCCAACTGGTTCAATGACACTCTTGCAACGGGCCCACCTAGGCACCACCTAAAGCCTGTCTACACACCATACATTTGACACGCACACCCTGGAAAAAAGAATCATGAGAACTGTAGTTTATTAAGGGTACTCTGAATTATAGCTCCGTGAAGGGTAAACCACAGTTCCCAGCATTCTTGAGTTGTGTATGCTTTATACAACCTCTCTGTGTCAGGCAGCACAGCCACATAAGACATTTAGAACATTTAACTCTATGTTGCGATTTGAACACACATGCACCCAATTTATGCGAAGGTAGCTGAAGTTAACTAAGTATACAGCTACCTTCTGCATGTGATCTCCTTCTGATCTCCTTCTGTATCTGAAGATCTCCTTCAGCATTTTGATCAGCATGACAAAAGCATATATCTCATATAAATTACAGGTATCACCAACCACATTCTGTAGTGGAGTCTGACACTTTGGATTTATAGCTGTTGAACTCACTTCTGCTTTGATGTACAGAGTGGCCAACTCCAGTATGTCCTGAAAATTAACTTTTTCTTTAAAAAAGAAGAAGCACCCACTTTTAATGCATTTATTACTCATTTCCCCCCACAGATATGAACAGGCCTACCTGACTAGTCTAGTTGGGCTTCGTTCTGAAAAATATTTCTGGATTGGCCTTTCAGGCGTACAGCAACCAGGGACATTTAACTGGACCAATGGAGATGGTGTTCTGTTTACCCACTGGAATTCAGCAATGCCTGGTAATTAATAATAATAATAATAATAATAATAATAATAATAATAATAATAATATGCCACCTATCTGACTGTGTTGCCCCAGCCACTCTGGACAGCTCCCAACAAAAAATCAAAAACACAATAAAACATGAACTGTTAAAAACTTCCCTGTACAGGGCTGCCGTCTAAAAGTCATATAGTTATTTATTTCCTTAACATCTGATGGGAGGGTGTTCCACAGGGCAGATGCCACTAGTGAGAAGGTTTGCTGCCTGGTTCCCTGTAACTTCAATTCTTGCAGTGGGAATCTACCAGAAGGACCTCAGAGCTGATCAATGGGAGTAGAGACACTCCTTCAGGTATACAGGGCTGAAGCCGTTTAGGGCTTTTAAGGTCAGCGCCAGCACTTTGAATCGTGCTTGGAAATGTATTGGGAGCCAACGCAGATCCTTTGGGACCAGTGCTATATGGTCCCAGAGACTGCTCCCAGTCACCAATCTCGCTGCCACATTCTGGGTTAGCTGTAGTTGACGAGTTGCCTTCAAAGGTAGCCCCACGTAAAGCACATTGGAGTAGTCCAGGCAGGAGATAACCAGAGCATGCACCACTCTGGTGAGACAGGGTGAAGGCAGATAGGGTGTCAGCCAGCATAACAGGTGGAGATAGTAGACTGCTGCCCTGGACGCAGAATTAACCTGCATTGGACAGCTATGTTAAGTACTTCCTGAAGCCTAATTGGAATGATATTTCACAAAGGGCATCTACATGATTATTATTATTGCTGTTGTTGTTAGTAGTAGTAATAGTAGTAGTTTTACACATATGAACAGAAATTCAATTGACGTGGCTCTTGTCTTGTGTCTCCAAAAGGGCAACATCTTGGCTGTGTTGCCATGAGAACTGGGACTGCAGCTGGCTTGTGGGATGTTGTGAACTGTGAAGAGAAGGCAGCCTTCATCTGCAAACAATGGGCAGAAGGTGTAACAACAACTCCTGCCCCCACACCAAGTCTCCCACCTCCATGCCCAGAAGGATGGCGTTCAAGCAGTACTAGAAATGTGTGCTTCAAGGTAGGCATACCAGTTCTTGTCTGCTTAAATAGCAAGGCAGAAACGGCTCTTCTCTATCAGTAAACCATTTGAGATATTTGAGGGTGTGGTTTTAGTTTTAAAGTCAATATTCAGTGCAGGTTTTTTGTGACTATTGTGGGGTTTTACTTCAATATTTTGAACTGTAGTTTATTTGAAGTACAGACTTTTTATATTTTAGTCGAGGAGTGGGCAGAATGTAGCTCATTGGAGAGGTTAGAAGTAGATCAGAATGGATTTTTGCCTCTCAACTATAGATCATGGTTAATGATATTTACGGAGCGTGTGTCCAGAGGGAATGTTTTCTATGTATCTTTGTCATCTATGAATTCAAACACAGGATCAAAACAACCAAGAATATTCATTTCATATTTGGCTGAGTCCTAAAATATGTGACTCTGGAGCCTAAGGAACTGAAATAAGATTCTAAATGGCTGCCTCACAAATATCCACCAGATCATTCAGATAGTTCACCTTGTGCAAAAAATCCTTGGGAGGAAAAATCCTTCAATTTACTTTTTAGAAAGAGTTTTAAATATCCTCATCTTATTAAATGAGATTTACAGCAAAAATAAAACACAATGCATCTAATTTTAATAGCGATCAGATTTTTTGCACCCTGCCAGTGACAGAAGCAAAAAAATATTCTGAAGACTGGCACTCATCATACTTTTTTCTATCACATGTGACCTTGCCAAAGAAATTGATTTGGGGGAAGTAATTTGTGATTTGTCAAAGAAAAGGGCAAGAAAAACCCTTTGGTATTGCTACTATTACTACTACAGCTATCCACCAACTTCACCAACAGGTCCCAGGGTGGGTTGCAACAATTTAAAGCTTAAATAAGTAAAAATGGATTACAGTGACAGGAATAGGGTGGACAATATAAAATGTTTACAGCTGTGTTGGGATAAAAACATGGGTGCTGGAACTGGTTATTGCTCAGAAGCAAAAGTAGTCAAATCAGATGTATAATATGAAGTTGGAGAACCAATAGAAAAGAGTATCAGGATATGAACCTTGGTTAGGAAATAAAGAAGGGAATTACCAATATTCAGGGAGAGGGAACGTTATAGATTTAAAACAGATTATTATTACTTATGTTTAACTATATTTTTATGCCTTTAGGCCTATAAAAAAGAGAAAGAGAGCAAGAAATCTTGGCTTGAAGCACGAGATTTCTGTAGAGCAATTGGAGGAGACCTCGTTTCTGTTCATAGTGAAGAAGAACAGAAAATGCTATCAGAGTTGTGAGTTTCATATAATGTTAGTCTTCATTGTCTCAGAATCAAAAACTCTTCTGGTTTAATGGCATTTTAATGTCAGCTTTCCAGTTCACACTTCCCAAACCAATACACATACCAAAACCTATTTCTCTTTTAAAGTTAGCACTCTGAATCCTGCTGCATCACACACTTCAGCCATGGCACAAAACCACACGGTACCTGAGGCATTACTAGAAAATGTCATTTATTGCAAACAGAGGAATTAATCCAAACTGGCAGAAGTGGAGGTCACAGCAACAGTGTCATCCCTCTCTCTTGATTGCCGTGCTTTCCTGAAAGGAGGAGCTGAGACTGGCACTTCCCAGTTTCCCTTTATCCCACCATCTTTTGCAAACACATTGCAATGACCAACAGCTGGCAATGGCCATTTTTGTTTTCTAGACGCCCTCCTCAAAATAAAACTACATTAGATCAAACCTATCCATTCTTAAGGAAATCAGCCCTGAGTGCTCACTGGAAAGACAGATCCTGAAGCTGAGACTCCAATACTTTGGCCACCTCATGAGAAGAGAAGACTCCCTGGAAAAGACCCTGATGTTGGGAAAGATGGAGGGCACAAGGAGATGGGGGGGACAGAGGACGAGATGGTTGGATAGTGTTCTCAAAGCTACCAGCATGAGTTTGACTAAACTGAGGGAGGCAGTGGAAGACAGGAGTGCCTGGTGTGCTCTGGTCCATGGGGTCACGAAGAGTCGGACACGACTAAACGACTAAACAACAACAAATCACATAGTTTTCTCTTTTCTGAGGAGCAGGGAACTTCTGGGAAATAAAAGAGGCAACTCTCAGCTGCTTGAACCCAGAAGAAACACAACTGTCCCACCCCCAAATTGCCACATGTATCACAATTTTGCTACCCATGTACAGTCCAGCTGGTTTGGGGGTTGGAGCACATCAGTTCAATCTTGGTTATTAGCACTTTAAATTGTGACTTTTTAAAGGCATATTTTGCTTGCATGCATAGCAAAGGGACAATTTAATTGTTTTTTATATACTCAGTGAGTATGGAGTACCACTTTTTTAAAATAAAAAACCACATAAAATATTAGAGTAATAACCCTGTTAAACAGAACGAAAAGAAACAAATACATCACTTGTTGATGTATTGCAACATAGAAGCAGTTAGTAGGGAAAGGGTTAAGTTAAGCATAACTTGTCCTCCAGAGGTTGTTGGACTCCATCAGTCCCAATCAATCTGGTCACTACTCATGGATGATGAGAACTGTATTCCAACACTGAGAGTCTGGATCACTTTGGCTATCCCTGAGATAAGTGTTAATGGATGTGCCACCATTTATTTATCTATTAAGTACCATGTCAGTTTGGTTTGGTGGTGAAATGTTCCCCAAGAAAACCCAAAATATAAAACATTTGTGTGATATCATTAAGTATGAAACCATTTGAGAGAGAGGGAGAGGGAGAGGGAGAGGGAGAGGGAGAGGGAGGGAGAGAGAGAGAGAGAGAGAGACTTTTTAAGTAAAACAATACAGTTGAAAAGAATAAAGGTCCATTCTATACAGAGTAAAGTGCATACACCTAAAAGAATGGTGTATGGGCTTTAACTGACACCACATTTCTTTCAAAATAGAATGAAGTGTTGTGCCACAAACATACATATAACAAAAGTATCATAGTTACATAACTGTGTTTTAATCTTGTGTCATTATTACCTTTAACAACAAGGAATTTCACAGAACTTGCAACCATAGCACACACTACTCTGGCCGACTATCTGCTGAGTGTGTGAGAAAATTGATGAGATTTGTGTGGGGTCCATGTCTGCGTGACAATCCTAGGGGAGAAAAGGAGTTCATGTTTATGAAAGTTTGAATGATAATCCTAGGGCAGAATGTGTGTACGCGCACACATTTGGGGATGTTTCCTGGGAGGAGGGCAGGAACGCATCAGGCAGCAATATGTCTTAGGCTTGCCCTCTATGGATTGGCTGATAGGTTACTTCTCTCTAAGAATCACCAGTTTGACTTCTGTGAAATAAGTTTTTTGTTATGATATCTGGGGTCAGATATGATTGTTTGGGTTCAGATCAAACCTCTGCCTCATACTCAGTTTCTTCAGAAATTTATTTATCCATCATCACTTGTTATGGCCCCATTTTGGTGTGGTACCCATGATAGTTTTATAAAATTTCTAATGTGCCCATGGACTGCATTGGGAATTCCTAGTTCAGGGGTCAGCAAACTTTTTCAGCAGGGGGCCAGTCCACTGTCCCGCAGACCTTGTGGGGGGCCGGACTATATTTTGAAGAAAAAAAAGATGAACGAATTCCTATGCCCCACAAATAACCTAGAGATGCATTTTAACTAAAAGCACACATGCAACCCAGAGATGCATTTTAAACAAAAGGACACATTTTACTCATGTAAAACACACTGATTCCAGGACCATCCGCGGGCCGGATTTAGAAGGTGATTGGGCCAGATCCAGCCCCCGGGCCTTAGTTTGCCTACTCATGTCCTAGTTTATAATACAGTCACCTGTAAATATCCAATGACTTAGCATGTAATGCAAACATGCCTAAGAAATGACTACATGTAATCTGAACACACACACACACACACACAAACACAGAGTTCCTGCTCTAAATAGCTAATCTAAGGTGATCCTCAGAGTAGTCATTATATTGTAAATTTTAAAACCCTTGAAATCAACTCTCTGCTTACAATATTTTTTATATATTTTAGGTCTTCTGCAGACTATTATTGGATTGGTTTAAGTGAGTTGGAGCCTGATAAAGGATTTACTTGGAGTGATGGAACTCCTGTAAGTAAATGATGAATACTAATGCATTGTTGGTAAAATTATGTGCAAATTCATTTATAATCTTAGTATTCAAGCCTCTTGTTCTCATAGTGAACTTTGATTGAGACCATAGCAATACTTTAAAAGTTTAGTTATTGAAGTGTCCAGCATTAAAGTATTTATAAATGTGATGGGCAATCTAATTTTTGGACCCAACACTTATGGCAATTACTGCACAGTTGCTTGAACTTATGGCTTGCTCAGTTGGATATGTGTGTGTGTAAGGAACATTTAATTTAATTTTTAAAAAATGTAAAAACAAGAGAACACAGACTAACTATCCACTTTGCATATAACGCAAAGCCAAGCTATGGCTTAGGGCAAACAGAGATTGTGGCTGCTGCATTCCTTCCCTGGTTCTGCTGGTGCTGCACTACCTGAAGCAAACCCATGGTTGGGAATGCAATCATTTCAATTAAAATAATTAGAACAATTTAAAGTAAAAACAACAACAACCCAGATGCAAATTATTTCATCTTAAAAAAAAAAAGTAGAGCGATAAGATAGCCAGAAAAAAATGCATTTGCTTTTTACCATCTCCTTAAATCTATGCATTTCCATTACCATGATGCTGTGGGCTGACCATGTGATACAACTGCTGCCCTCTAACCCAGATGACATGGCCAGTCATCTGAATAACTTGCAGAAGCTTACACACACACACACACACACACACACATTAATGTGAAAATGACAGCCCATCTCTATGTATATACATGCACATGTGTGTACAATAAGGTTACAAGTCCCCCCCCCCCAGTGAATCTGGGGATACTTTTCAACTTCAATGGATTTTGTATGGGGACTAATTTGTAAATCCAGGGACTGTCCCTGGTAAACAGGGACGTCTGGTAACCTTAGTGTACAAGTCATTCAAAAACTGCCGCTTCAAGTCTCTCCTTTTGTATATATTACTCTTGATGATTCTTAGAAAGATAACGAGTAAGAAAACTTTATTCCTACTGTAGCTAAACTACGAAGAGAGGAGCTTTCTCTATCAAGTTTTAAGAGATAAAGACATGGGATGCAGAGGAGTGGCTTCGTTTTATTCGTGGTGGAAACCTTCCTGGTGTGAGCACTTTCTGAATTGGATTTGCCAAATAAAGAGAGGTAAGATTCCTCTTCATTTACAACAGGTTCATTAAACAAAGCCAACAGGGCCTTCATCTGCTGCACTGCTGAAACCTGATTTTTTAAAAACATGATTATTAACCTTTTGCCTTTTGAGAAGAGATTAAAAATGAGAAATGTGAAACACATTTAGCCTTCATAATGATTGTTGCAGGGTTAATATCCTTGGCTTTTATGCTGAGATGTAAAGAACTCCATTTCAATTAGAACAAGGAACCTGAGCCATGTTCACCATGGTGAATATCGGTATTTGCTGATAGTTCCTCTGCATTAGGTTGTTAATTGTGCCCTGGAAATGTACAAATAACACCTTCATTTTTACAAACTCCTGTTTGTATGAAATAACGTAATGCAATAAAATTCACTATGATATAATTAATATGTGTTTGGTTTTTCAGGGGTGTCACTAAAACCGGAGCCAAGCAATCATTTCGGTATGTTGGGTGATTTCACTTTTCCTCAGCTCACACAGATCCATCTTAAGCAGCACCGTGGAAAGCAGGGGTGGAACTGCCTTAACAGGTCTTTCAGGCTATTGGGGGGTCTGTCAGGAGCCAAAGATATGTTTGCTCCCTGGCCTCAGCTTCCCAGTTTCTGCTTTCCCTCAGAACAAAGAGGTCTTTTGTAATCTAATGGAAAGTGGGGAAGAGGCAGCCCCAGTGATTCTCTTTGGCCACTGACAGTTCTGTCATGAGGATCCCATGGTAGATATTCTCTGGCTTGGGATTTCTCGCTCCTCAAATTGGCTACATTCAACTGGACCCTTTGCATGCAGAAAGCCACAGGTTCTGTCCTCAGCATCTTCAGGTAGGGATTGAAAGATTCCTTCCTGAAATACTGGAGAATTGCTGGCTGGGTGATTTAAAGCTATTCACATGTTTGAATACCACTCTGGAATCTTTTGATGCAGAATAGTTAAGAAGTATTTTAAATGAAATTAATACTTCTTCTGTTACAGAATATTCATTCAAAAGAATTGAAAATGGCTGGATCTTGTATGAGGGCAATGAGTACTATTTCAGTAATGAAACAGCATCTGCAGAAAGAGCTCGAGCATACTGCAAAAGGCATGGCGGAGAACTTGCGGTCATTGAAAGAGAAAGCGAACAAAAGTTTTTGTGGAAATATGTAAGAAATAATTGGAACATGTGCTTTCCTAATCAAATATAGCTGGGTCTGCTGAGATGTAAGCCTCATGGGTTTTACTTCCAAGTAAGTGTGTAGAAAATTACAACCTAAAGAACTTTGACTTTCTGTGGCCATATACTTTCCCTGTAGCATCCGGCACTAACAGGTAAGTGAGGCTTTCCAAGTTTCAAAAAGAATATATCATCCACACACTCCACTGATCATCACAGATTCATGCTTTACTCATGAGCACAGAAGAGTGCTGAAAAATGTCTCTGTGTAATCAGGATTCCAGACATTCAGTGTTCTTACATTCATTGTTTAATTTCACCCCTCTCTCTCCTCAGTTAAAAAATAAAAAAGTGCAATTCACTAAGTGGAAGAGTGAGCTGGGAAACAGTGGGTAGAATTCTGGCATGAAAGCTGATTGTGTGAGTTGCACTGTAATTCTTACATAGAACTAAAAATCTTTAATAAACCAGCTTAAATAAGTGAAGCTCTACATTAGTATATTACAACATGATGCAAAATTTTCTTCCATGCTTAGTTTAATTTTAGCTGGCATGTTTTAATTTATCTTAACTGGAAATCTTTAATGAAGTTTGTAATAATAATATTTTTTTATTTATACCCCGCCCTCCCCAGCCAAGGCCGGGCTCAGAGTGGCTTACAAGCAATAATAAAAACAAGATGAATGATTACAAACTTAAAAACAAAAATAAAATACAACATTAAAATAATGGAACATTAAAATATTAAAATGTAGCCTCATCGCAGGAGGAGAAGGAAAAGGGGGGGGGGAGAGAGAGAGAGGGAGGGAGGGAGGGAATCAAATTGGCTCCAAGCCAAAGGCCAGGCAGAACAACTCTGTCTTACAGGCCCTGCGGAAAGAAATCAGATCCTGCAGGGCCCTGGTCTCACCAGGCCGGAGCCAGAGTTGAAAAGGCCCTGGCTCTGGTCGAAGCCAATCTAACTTCCTTAGGGCCCGGGACCACTAGGGTGTTGTTATTTATGGACCTTGAGGCTCTCCGTGGGGCATACCAGGAGAGGCGGTCCCGTAGGTACGAGGGTCCTAGGCCGTGAAGGGCTTTAAAGGTCAAAAGCAGCACCTTAAATCTGACCCTGTACTCCACCGGGAGCCAGTGCAGCTCAGATGCTGTGCTCATCATTACAAACCTTTCTGTATTTCCTGATTTATGAATTCTGCACTTCCTATGGAATAACCTACATTGCTCTGCATCTGAATACTATATTGTTTCATTTACTTCCAATTTTTCCTTTGCATGTTGTAGAACAAGCTTTATGGAAGTTACAAGAACATTCACATTGGTTTAATATTGGGTCTTGATAGAAAGTTCGGGTAAGTAAAGAAGCAGAAAAATTAAAAGTGGAAATCAGATTTTTAACAAAATTGTAAATCTAAGTTTCTCCTAAGTAACCAGGCTAATATTAATTAATCTAAGCTATAAGGACAATTACATTGTTCTGTCCAATACTGTCGTATCATTTTCTCTAGCTGGTTGGATGGAACTCCAGTGACTTATGCAGCCTGGGCACCTAATGAACCCAACTTTGCAAATGATGATGAAAACTGTGTGGTCATGTATTACAGCACAGGTAAGTAGAATAAAATACTACCATTAAAACAAAAATCTTGAGAAACTGTGTTTGAGGATGGGGAAAGGGATTAATGCAGAACAAGTACAACACTTATCTGGCTTATCTGGACTTACCTGTTGCCCCCCTCTTTCCAGTTACAGTCCTGTCTTTAAAGCTCCATGTCCCAGAGCTTTCACTGCAAAAACCCACTTTTTAAAACTGAAGCACAACAAACAGCAATTTGGGTTTTCCGCAGATTGCTGTTTGCTCCGATTGAGATTTAAAGAGTGGGTTTTCATGGAGAAAGCTCCAAGGCAAAAGAAAGAAAGAAAGAAAGAAAGAGAACGCGGACATGGAGCTTTAAAGTGCAGACTGTGCCTGGAAGCAGGGAGGAAAGGCAAGTGTGGATAAACCCTGAATCTATAGTTGCAATGACTATTCCATCCATAAATATACATTGTTTGGGAGGGAAAATTCATTATTTTACAGCTCTTGAATTGCCTTTTTTAAAAATATGACATGGTATTAAAAGTTTTAAAGGATGCTGTATATTTATCACATGAGCAACTTTATACAGCAAGAGAGATTTGGGGAAATACTACACTGTTTCAATGCTATTTTAATAACTTTGGGACTTTAAGCAGTTTGTATTGTGAACAACTGCTTGCTTATTCCATCTACACATTGTCCCCACTGGCGGAGGAAGAGGAGTGCGGGGGGAGCACCCCGCCCCCGGCAGCGTGATCCCAGCAGGGTGCCATCACGGCTGCCCCCCTCCCCCGCACTGGGCGCCCCACCCCTGATTGTCCTATTTTCTTCCAATATGGAATAAGTTGCTGCCGCTGCTCTTTGTTATTCTCAAGCCTTCATTTGTACTGTGTACCTGAAGGACTGCTTGTCCTTTTCAGTTTGCGAGTGATTTAATAACTCTCTGTTTAGGTTTATGGAACGATATCAACTGTGGTGCTGAGGACAGATTTGTATGTGAAAGGCATAACAGTTCTGTCCGTTCATCTGTTGCTCCCACATTGCCTGTGCCTCTTGGAGGCTGTGCTGAAGGATGGCTTTTCTTTGATAAAAAGGTAACTAGTGTAGTCATTACAAATTGCTTGG